>NC_141138.1:91855191-92161243 GCF_053477565.2 Lygodium microphyllum
TCGAGACATGAAATACATCGGACATGTATTTCTTTTTCCCATCCTGCATAGACAAAGGAAATTTTCCAATCTGCACAATAGGATATGCAATATCATCACCAGTCTCCACAAATCCTGGTTTTTCCATTTTCCTTGCATCCTCCATCCATTCTGCATGACCTGTCATGTGGTTTGATACACCTGAGTCAACATACCGTACATCGTTGCTTTCTTCTGCACTTGTCACAGAATTGTTCATGTGCTGCACCATAAACAAATGCTCATTTCTGTCATCACCCTGTATACTAGAATATGCATAATTCCCTTGTTGCAAATTTCCATTCATGATGTCATTCTGCTTTTTATAGCAGTCCTTAGCCATATGACCCATTTTACTACAGTAGTAGCATTCAACATTGCTGTTTGCATTTTGGCCTCTTTGCCATCCACCATGACCTCTTTGGCTCCCCCTGCCTCTAGAGTTACCACATCCTTCTCCATAGGACTGGTTTTCTTGAGTTTGCTGCATATTCTGATTTCTATCACGGCCTCCAGATCGGCCTCCTCTACCTCTGCCTCTACCTCTTCCAGCATTTGAGTAGAAGACAGCTTCTTTTGATGTTCCTCCTGAAGAAGATGCACCACCATTTCTCTGCTCCTCAGAAATTAGAAGAGCAATCAACTCCTCAAAATCAGGAAATCTTTCAAGGACGGAAATGGATGTTCAGAACTGTGCATAATCCTTTCCTAGACCATTCAAGGTCACAAAAACTAAATCATCATCTTCCACTGGCGACCCAATGGAAGCAAGTGCATCTGCAATCTTCTTCACCTTCATGTGGTAGTCATTGATGCTCATATTTTCTCTTTGCACATTATGCAACTCTTGATTGAGCTGCATTTTCATGGCTTGTGTATTTATGCTATACATTTTTGACAAAGTATCCCATGCCTCCTTTGGCGTACTTGCATCTTGAATATGCAGAATCATAGAGTCTGAAATGCTGATAGACAGCCAGTACATAACTTTCCTGGCTCTCTCATGCCATGCTTTAAATGCCTGCATTTGCTGTTGATTGGAAACATCAGGAAGAACTGGTCCTTCTTCTGCAAAACTGACGAAAGTGGTATTTGACCACACAGTCACTTCCTAGTGACGATTTTGCATCAACAGGCAATAAGGATGATTCTGTAACTCCCAATGTCTCTACGTACAGGCATACAATGCAATTTCTAGAGTAACTTTTCACCGACCTGTAGAACAGTGGTCGCACAGCATAAAACTGGGCCTTTTTCCGAGTGCGTGCAGAAAACTTCCACCTCCAAAACAGGCCCCGAAATGGCCTCAAATCAGAAAAACAGGGTCACTAAGGGCTAAAGCCTCTTTCCCGCAGCATATATTACCCTCTTGCTTCACCGCGAAGGGCGTCTCAACCTGAGACAATGCACTCTTGCACTTTCTGGCTATGCTACCTGTAGAGACTTGCTCCCAAAACAGAAGAATGAAAGCAACATTGGTCCTCTTACCAGAACACCACGAACTTGGCTTGCATTCTTGAGCTCCTTACCACGAACAAGGCTCTGATACCATGTCAAGATTGTGGGAGAGAAGGAAGGAGTCTCACTTGTAGCTTTCTTGCTTGCACAATGGGGGAATACACACAAAGGTGGAGGCTGAAAACAGTTTTCCTCTTCTTAGTTGTGTAAGCCAAAAAGAACTCTAGTACATAGAAATAGAAGAACCCTATATATGGGTCTCAAACCAAACTCAACTAACTAAGGTGGCAAACTAACTGAGCCACGAACTAGAGTAGATAAGAATAGCTGTCATCTAGCTATTATTCATGGGCGGTGTACCATCCGCATCTGCAACTAACAAGTCGGTGACATAAACGCACAACGGTTACCCTGGCATATCATGAGTGGAGCTCGATATCTCAACACTATTTTCCCCCATATCTATACTCTCTCATGGCTCTATTGTGACCTCTTCTCTGTGTTTATGCAACCTTCATTAACAGAGTGAATTACTTACACCCTCCTTTGTGTGCCTCTCTATGCATCTGCACTCTACCTCTTGTGACAGCCAAGTAGGCTTTCCCTTTCTATTAATAGTAAAATGAATACATGAAAGAAGGAGCTGCATATTGAGGTAGAGATTGAATATGCCCCATTATTCAAAAGAACCCAGCGTACTAGTGTCAACCCTCAGGTTTTGCAGAGTTATAGGCAAATGGGATTGAAACATGTGGATTTGTGGATTGATGGGGGAATCTACCCAATTGACCCCTTAAACAAGAGACCTCCAACTTTCTCAGTAATCACAAATTTGCTAAAGTATGTGTGCGAGGGTGAAAATGGGTTACTTGGTTATACTAGGCAGCTCAATGATCAAGCACTCAAAGTATTTACAACTTGCCAAGCAACCATAAAAAATTGCCATGATGTGATCGCTGCATATCAACTTCATATATAACAGCTCATAGGATAAGTGGTACAGCTGAATGACACTGTAATTCAACAAAAAAATTAAATTATTTCAATGCTAGACACTATCCATGACATTGGTATCTCATATGAGGAGGCAAAGGCACAATTGGACGACTTGAGAAAGATCAACAGCAAGCTAACACAGGAGCACAAATGAAAGAAGAAGCCAATCAATGAGTTGATTGTGAATAGTGGCCAGTGGAAGCGACGTATCAAAGCATGTAAGGTAGCTCAGAAAGAGAACCTAGGTGAGGGTAAGGTTGGATCGTGTATTAGTAGATTGTTGAAGGCAAGTACATTGGAAAACGCTTTGAGCAATCTTAAGTTTAAGGCTGTGAAGGAAAAGGTGATTGAGTGCACATTAAAAGATGTGTCAAATGAGTTCTCAGCTGTGGATACACAATCTATTTGTGACAGGGCCGGCATTAGCACAACGACTTACTCAAAGATATTCAAAGGTGTGAAGGCTGGGTTTGGTCGCATGCTGAAGAGAAATAGAATCGTGCCTCTTTCTCAACCTTCAAAGTTAATAGAGGCCCGATGGCAACTTAATACAAAGGTTTTGGAGTCGATAGGAGATCCCATGCATATTCAATGTGTGGAAACACTAAAGGTTGGGACCAAAAATGCATATGAGGTGAAGTTCACCGAACTCAACAATTACTATTTAGATTTGGGTACAGTCGTCAATGGTAATGTACTACAATATGTCTGTTGAGGAATGTAATGGTAAATTGCAATTTGTTATAAAATTAGATGAAAGTGAGGTCGTCAAAGGAGTAAAGCTTGAAAGAGTTAGTGTAACTTTGATGAATAGAGCTTTACAATTCGATAAGAACAACCCAGGGAACTTTAGTGTTCAATCAGAGCGCCATTGTGGTGGCTCGCTGCATTTGAAGTTCCTAAGGAAAAATTTGAGGTGCTACAGCTATTCTTTATGCACACAAGCATTCCAAGCATCATCGATTGTCAGGAACATGGTGAGATGCTCTTGGTTGAAGGGTATGGTCAATACTTGGTTGAATGGCATATTGCAGGAGACTTGAAAACTTTAAAATGCATGTGTGGAATCTCCAATGGTGCAAATACAAAGAATCCATGCCTATATTGCTTGACAGAGAGGGTGGAAGGAAAGGACGGAAAGAAGAACTGGCAAAAGGTGACAAGTGCTACACCGACGTACAATAGAGAAGATCCCACTTGGAAGCCCATCTTCAACATTTCCTTGGATTTTATTCACATTTGTTGATTGCATGCTTTTGTCAGAATCATGGAGAAACTTGTATATGAATACATTTGCTTTGCTTATAGGATGCAACAAAAAAAAGAAGCCATTGCAACGTGTAGAAATGTGGAGCGAGTGCTATCAGAAATTGGGCTACACAAGCATCAAGTGACGATTGAAAAAGACGAGAAGGGATCATGATAATCTGGTAACTTGCCAATAAAGCCTTGCTTTGGAGGAGCAAAGGCTAGGAAGTTTCTCTCAGTACCCATCAATGAGGAAGGGAATGTCATGGTCCGTAGCCATAGGACTATGATGGGTGGAAAAAGTTACATTTTGTAGTTCCTGATTGAATTAATGGAGGAAAAACAAGATTGGCCAAAGCTAAGGTTTGGTTAAGTCTGAACAAATTGGCTCCCTTACTTCGCAAGATGGTGTTTAACAATGAAGATAAGCAAGAATTTATCAATGTCGTGCATAACTTCTACGAAAACATGGTGGAAGCATGGGGCAAAAGCTCTATCACACATTACATGGTGTGTACTAAGTTAATATTTTAAAATTGTATGAATTGTATAAACTATTGAGCATAGTTTTACTCATGTGTGATAAGTGTCTTTGTAGCATATCTTGAGGCACATGGACCATACTTTGCAGAAAAGGGAAGCATCGAAATTTGGTCCACACAAGGGATGGAAAATTTAGATTGGATAGCGCATGGTGCATACCAAAGAAAAACTGATCATGGTGGAGGGGTGAATGGTAGCAATCCAATGATCAAATTGCTATCTTGGTAGTATAGGATTATAGTAGCGGATGAAGCTAAACTCTCGCAAAAGAGAGCAAATGAAAGTGCTAATGAATCGACTGCAGACATGATGGAATCACGTTGTGTCACTAAAAGAGTGGGTTATGAAACCTCAAGTGCCAAAGAAAACCATGCCAAGTGGCTAGAAACAAGGCTTCGACAAGGTAGCAAATGGGTTCAAAGAGAGCTAAGATAGTAAGATGAACAATTTGAGTTAGTGTGAATGCAATTCATAGTTTAAGAGAGAAAGAGAGATGTGCATCTATGTGAATGAGTCTCACAGTTTAGGGTTATATAAAAGAGGGTTTCACTTTCTATCTTATTCATTGAGTTCTCACATCTCTTATGCAGGAAAGATGGCTAGGTCTAACGTAGTTGCAAATAAGCTTTCGCTCAGAGCCCCATATCGTGTTCAACCCCCCTTGGGGCATCTCTACTAGCTCAGATGCACCCCCTTCTCAACCTAATCCGCCTTCCTCAAGCTGCCCTCACAAGGGTCCTTCTCAGCATCCCCACAAGAAACACAAGTGGAAGCCACTTACAGTGGCCTTGAGAGAAATTAGAAGGTATCTCTTTTGATCTCATCATTCCGAAGGCGAGTTTCTCGAGACTTCTTTGCGAGATTGTGCAAGACCTCTACCGCACAGAAAGCAGGAGGTGGTTTTTGGCACAAGGTCAGGATACACGTGATCGCTTCGCAAAAGAATGTCTTCATGCTCTACAGTGTGCTGCAGAGGCCTTTTTAGTTGACTTGATGACTGATGCTCAACGTTGTGCAATACATGTGAAGTGTATCACTATAACTCCCAAGGACTTCCAACTTGTAAGAAATCTTCAAGCAGTGAAGGATGCATTCGTTCCAATGGAATGAACACAGTTTGTAGTGTTATCTTTTTTGGCATAGTGTTATCCTCGTGCATTGAACATATGACTATGTCCTAGTGCAAAACTATTGTATGCGCCCTTAAAATATGAATTAAAATTTTATACTTGTCCTTCGCTCTTAACTTTGATTGTGCATCTTCGCTGTATTTTCAATTCTTACTTACAGTTTTTGTTAACACTATCAATTTCAATAGGAATAACATGCAAAAATTTGCCATTTCTTGTTGTCAACTTTACTCATGATGCATCTGTATAGTCTATGTGGTGCGAAGTTTCTAAGGGCCAGTAGTCGCGATGTTGATTTCTCAATTATCAATCCATCCATAATTTTGGTGTGGGATAATTTTTAAAATACTAAACTGTATCGGAATGCGACGAAACTTCACACGCACACTTGTTAGATGGTTAAGAGCCCAATTTTTTTTTGAAAAAAAAGTGCATGCAATCCCCTAGTTCGAAGTCTGGCGTCTAGAGCCACTTTCTTAGCAGGAAAGTGACTCCAGATGCCAAACTTTGGACCAGGGGTCTGTAGGTACTTAAAAAGAAAAAAATTGGGCTCTTGGCCACCTAATGAGTGCACGTGTGAAGTTTCGTTGCATTTCAATAAAAGGTTATGGGTTTACTCACACGATGGATAGTGCATATGAAGCTACATTAACACCGATTTTAGGGTTTAAATGGGTTAAAAGTTCATCCTTCTTCTCATTTTCACATCTTGATTTCTTTCTTTTCTCCATTTTCACATCCCTAACCTCTGTCTCTTCTCCGTCTTGCCCTACTTGAGCTTGCATGGCACGCACCAAGCAAGCATGTCACCGTTTTGGCCTCGTGAAGACATCACGCCAAGGCCCGCCACCTAGAGCACAAGGTGGAGCCTCCTCTAGTGCAGCAACAGGTGCTCCCCATAGAGCACAAGGACCACCACAGAAGAAGAGGAGATGGAAACCGAGCATTGTCGCCCTTCGAGAGATAAGTAGAATCCAACGCGGATACGAGCTTCTCATCCTGAAAAGTTCTTTTCATAAGGTTGTTCGAGAAGTCATGCAAGACTTGGAGCTGAAGGGGATGTGAAGATTTTGGGCACGAGTGCGGGATGGCCCGCCAGCAGGAAGGTGGACTACTGCAGCTATGGAGGCCCTACAAATGGCTGCAGAGGGGTTTCTCATCGACTTGTTTGATGATACACAGCTTGCAGCCATCCATGCAAAGCATGTCACAATCATAGATAAAGCCATGAACTTTATCATTCGGCTTCAACACGGCAAGGGGACTCCGCCATAGTTTACTAGATTAATGATGCAAGGTTTGTAATGAGTGTTACAGCACCATAACATCTTGGAAGACCAAAAAATTTTGTATACTTTGCCACATTGGAATATTTATTTATATATACATAATATCTCATGCAATGTGTACTGAATTCAAATAATTGAGTAAAGTTGTTTTGTTTTGTTTCTTAAAATGCATGACTCTTAATTTTTGTTTAATGTATGAACGCATCAAAAGTAGTAATATGTATGGATACAAGTTACATTATTGCTTATACACAATCGCAAGTGCAGTACTACACGTTGAATTATGTTAATATATGCGGATGTGTCATTCACGTACCACACATTATCATCACACTTACACAATCGCAAGTACAGTACTACACGTTGAATTATGTTAATGTACGTGAATGCATCATTTACGTACCACATATTATCGTCACACTTATACGAACCACACATTTATTTAATAAATATTTATTTATAGGGACAAAGTAAAGTATCTTATATTCATCAATAAAAATACATGTGATGGTAGATACAAAAAACCGATAGCCAACAAGAACTCTCAAGAGGAGGGGCCCGCTTTCGATGAAAATATAAGTTCCTTGTTTGCTTCAAAAATGATGTGCTCCCCCTTCAGCTCTTTCTCCAGGAGAAAGTGGATCTGACACTTTAGCGAGGTCACCTAATGTAGCAAGCACACACATTCCTCCACCACGCGTTTGGTCAAACAAGTAAAGAAGCTTTGACCGCTTGATTAGCACCACCTTCTCCAAGCTAGATGTCATAGGTATCGCTCGAAAAGGTCCAAACTTGGTCAAAGCTCAAATTTTCATGATTATTTCTTGCCCTCCTGGTGAGCACTTCTTATGGAAGACCACCAAATCTGCAACAAGGTTACCAATATACTCCTTCAGAGCTGAATTCTTTTATTGATCCGCATGTTGAGCTCCTCCTTGCCTTGATGCAAACTCATCTATATACAATATGTCCTGAATGATAAAGGTGTGTTAGGTCCCTTGAAGTCCACCGGTGAAATCTTGGCAAAAAATTATGCCTGCAGCCGCCATGTCTGAAGTCTGGCGTCTCCGGCCACTTTCTGGTGGACAGGGCAGCTGCAAGCATCATTTTTGGCCAAGATTTCACCAATGGACTCTGGGGACCAGACGCACCCTACCGTCAAGTTTCATTGCATAAAAATATATGGTAGTTAGAAATCTCACCTCTCCAAATCATCTTATATCTTTATTTCCTCGTGTATTAGGGAGGCACCTCTTTGGGTAGAGGAATCTACAAACTCCTTGGTAGGAAGTTGGGGCCTTGGTCCGAACAAATCAGGCTGTAGTGCTTCAAATTCAACATTTGGCACAAAGTAATCTTCTTCAACCGAGGTAATATGCTCCTATGCTGCTATGATCGCACTCACAGTATCTAAGCTTGTACCATCATATCTTCCAATCTTTGCCATTATTGGATGCGCATCCAAGTAATCATAATCGATCATGTCTTCCATTGAATCCCTGATTAGGATAGAAAACAACTCTTCTTCCTTCATTTCCAAGCATTGCAGTACATCTGATAGAAGCAAGTATTGTACACCATCTACTTCAATGGGTGTCAAGGAGGCAAGGTTGGGTTTGACAACTTGTGACTGTTCTGAAGAAGATGGCACCATGAGAGCCAACCCTTGCTTTGCCACCACTCGATGTTCCTCTTTAACATTTATGAGCTCTTCAATCGGTTCTTCTCCCATGTATGTGATAGAAACAGCCTGTGGAGTTGTATCTTCATCGCTCTCCTCCTCTAGGGGTGTATCCAATGCAAGGAGGTAAATTGCCAATGCACAATCACACTCCACGAGATCCAAAGGTGATGTACTTGGTGCACTTCCCATGGGAACAGTGCATACTCTATGTGAAGGATCCACATGGGCCAGTCACCTATTCACTACTTTTTGGTGATTCTTCCCTGCCTGAAATACCATGATCTGTTCCAGAGGCACCCAAGTCATGTCGGATCCCTTGATGGAGTATGTGCATATAGCAATGGTGCTCACAAAGTCTTCCAAAACCTAAAGGGGGGGGATCCAACGATGAGAGCACGCTTTCAAGGTTGAAGTTCTTAGAGAAAACTTGGAATATCTTGTCACCCTGGTTGGCAAAGATAGTCTCGTGGATCCACTCATCAAAGTGTGCTCTCATCGTTGGAATATCTTGTCACCCTGGTTGGCAAATATAGTCTCATGGATCCACTCATCAAAGTGTGCGTGAGAATCCATCGTAGCAGGTAGGAGGGATGTGGTGGATATAAAGAGATGAAGAGAGAAAGTGTGAAATGAAATAATGAAATAAGAACTAAACTAGTTCTACCTTAAAAACCTTAAGTTTTAAACCATTAAGGGTTATTTGCATATGATATTTAGTTATGGCTTTACTTACATCTTTGTAAAGTTTACATGCATATGTAAATGTGTTGATATGGAAAGTGTATAACAAGTGTATGATTTTCCATAAATACCATAATTTTTAAATATTGCAAGTTTATAAGTGACAATATTCTATTGGCAAAAAAAATCCAAAAATTTATAGGTGTTGGATATTACAACTTGTGGTGTTGGGATTTTTAGGGAGACTCTACAATTTCTAAAATATGTGGAGCCACACACTTTCGCTGGTAACAGTATCCTCAGCTTGGCTTTGAATTTTCCTACCATCTAGTTTAAAATAGAAGCTAATAGGTGGATTCTGTATTAACATTGTAATTTCTTGGTGGATTATACTCAAGGGCCAATTATCCTCCATTTGCCACACTTGGGGCTCGTGGCCCTCACAAATGACAGTAACATCCACAGTTGCACTTTCATGCATGTCTTAATCAAGGCACAACCATTTACCCTTAAGCATCCTCCATCTACGATACTTGAACACTAGGTATAAAGTTTGTCGTGCGACAAAGTACCTGTAATTGGAAAGGAAAGTTAGCCGATTCATCCCAAAGTAAGATAATAGTCAACTAAGAGAGAAATTTTTAACCTAAAAGCCATGTCCCTTGTTGTGGCTCGACACTCCACTGTGTCAGGTCTGTGAGTTATTTTTGATGTTCAAGTTTTGCCTAGAATCCTTGTTACATAATCCTCTCATGTATTTTTTATGACGTACGTGCTTTTGGTACGTCTCAAACCCTTACATTCCTTGAACATGTGTGCAAAAATTGCAATCGGTATGAACGAGCTTAGATGTACATTCTTTGAGCTGGTGCTTGGCTTTATAGAATTCAATATGTCTGCTGAAATTTTTGTGCTACACATGTGCAAAATGTCGCTACTACACAATGGCCATTCTATGCTATTGAGATTCGATATGTACATAGACTCAAGGGTTCCATATTCTTGACTCTCCTTGGGCAATATGTACTTAGAGTCATAGAAAAAAACAAGGTTCTCTGCATGCTGCTTAGCTGTATGTCCCTCAAAGAGCAATCTACGAACCAGTGAAACTTTCAATATTTTGCCACTCACAGCAATCCGAAGGGTATACTTCTATAAATACGAGACAAATTGTTACATAGGTATCATGAAATTTCTCATTCTCAATGAGTTGCAAATACTTACTGTTTGCAGTGTTTCGTTGAAAGGACACAGTGGTGGGTGCAATATGTATTTGTTTTTGCATGAATACATGTTGTACAAACGCCTCTGTTACAATGTGAGAATCAATATTTCTTTGTATGAGAGCTAAAATTTTACCCTTCGAGTGCTTTGATACATCTGCAATTGCAGATGCTTTCACCCTGAAAGCTCCCTTCATACTTGGACGCATATGTATCCAAGACGAGCAATGATATGTATCAGTGATCCAATTCCCTTCTTCATCTTTTCTGTTACGTACTTCTATCGAGAGAATGCTTGTTCTTCTCTCAGGCATTATAACTTACGCATTAGATGTAAAGAAGTATGCATTAACCCGTAAATAATAAGCATTTTAAGTCTGTCCAGTAATCACCAATATGCCATACAAATCAACATGGCATTAAGAGATGTTTACACTTTTGTAAACAGACATAAACATTGATATCGAAACACATGTGGATATATACATCAACACAAAGTATAGATTTAATTTCAAGACATCACTTTAATCATACAATTTACATGAAATATAATGAAAAGAATAGCACAAAAATACCCATAGAATTTCGCCAAAATAAATTTTACTATAATGAAGAGGAGTCTGATTTGACTCAATACATTGTATGAAATCTGGGTATTATAGAGTAGTTGTTACAAGGATGCCACATGGCATGCAAATCTTAATAGGCACATTGGATTGACACCTGAGATATTCTAAGACTCTCAACACATTGTGTGTTATATGGATGATATGATACAAGAGTTTCTTGTATCATTTCCAATTGTCATGGAGATCTAAATGGACACATATGACCAATAAAGCAGAGAATTTTTGAACCATTGACTTCTAGCAGATCCATATAATCCAACACAAAGGAATCACTCACCATATCAAAATAGTTGATCAAGAATTATATGCTTCACCTAAAAAACACATGCATGAATCCCTTTTAACAAAAATACTTGCATGAATCCCTTTTAGCAAAAAATATCTAGATAACTGCATGAATAGAAGCAATACAAAACAAGGCCAATTTACATATAAGCTGATCTGCTGAATATAAGATTGAATCATTGCTAATCAAAACCCATTGCAAATGATGGACAAAAGAAAACATCAATCCCATCAAACATAAATAAAATTTGGCACCACAAAATATGGCAGATTTACCTATAAATTGAGCTACAGAATCTTTGCTCTACCTTGTGTTAAGTGCTGCAACAACAATTAATCCTTAAGTTAGAACTAACATCAAACCCTATTGTAAAGATAGTAGAAAAGGGATAATGCAGAGAGGAAGAAAGAGAGAGTGTGTGAGTACGCGGGAGAGAGAAAGAAATGAGCATCTATCCAATCTTGCCCAAACTGATCTCTACAAAAGACAATTTTGTAAGAGTTAGTATTTACATGAAGGCATATTGAAAAAACAGTAGAAAAGAGGAAACATAGAGAGAGAAAGTGAGAGGGAGAGAGAGATAAGCACTTATGCAAGGTCACCCAAAGTGATCTCTACAATAAAACAACAAGGGTTAAAACTAACATTATGTTGTATTGAAAAGATATCAGAAAAAAAAAACCAAACAGAAAGAGAGATTAACACCTTTGCCTCTTCTCTAAATAAACTCTGTAAGAAACAACAATTAGAACCAACATCAAATTCTATTGAAAACACAACATAAAAGAGAAACAACACATAGAGATAGGGGAAAGAAAGGAGAGAGAGAGAGATGAGTACCTCTATCTCCCGCCCCAAACAACCTCTGCAATAAAACAACAACAACAGTAAGAAACAACATCAAACCCTATTGAAAAAATAGCAAACAAGTGAAAATGCAAAGAGAGATGGGCACCTGTGTTTTGCCCAAAATTTGGAGCTACGTGGAGAAGAAAGTGCAGAGGTAAGGAGAATTCTCAAAACCCTAATTACTCCCAGCACAATGGCGACCAAAATTCACGAGTATGGAGAAGAGAGGGAAAGTGGTCTATTGCTCAACTTTTGGGTCAAACTGATTTCGTGAGAGGGAAAAAAACCGAAATTGAAAATTCTCCAAAAAAGGGGAAAAATACGAGGTGAGAGAAACTCAAATTTTGTGTACTATTCATTCTCCCTTTTTTTAATCCCCCACTACCCCTTTTTTAATAGAAAACCCAAGATTTGGAGAGAGAAGATTCACCCTCCATGGATGTCAACATCTAGCCTTTCTATTGGACAATACAAAAGGCCCACATCTTAAACTATATTATTTTTAAGGGCCCATTTGTGAGTTCAATTTTTTTCCTAATGTTATGGTCTCCATCGAGACTGAAATTCTCCCAAGCATCTTCTATGTTCTATCAAACACTCAAGGAGTGACAAAGAAACTTTGTTCAGACAAGTCTTCAAAAAGTAGACTTAATGCAATGTCGACTACATGACCCAATGCATTCACCTACTAGCCCTAGGAAATGTCATGATCATTATGGCTTTCAGTCTCAGGGTATTCATACTCCTACAACACCTACCAAACCACTGACATCAAACCTTGCACAGTAAATCTAGTGAGGGGTGAAAAGCTTCTTCGAGACCTTAAAACAAATTAGAAGAATCAAATTGAACTAGTGAGCAAACTAGCATCTACAAATTCAAACAAATGGGTCCCTGAAACCAAATCTTGCCATAGCGAAGTTCCATCCATAGAGATAATTAGACCTCGCACCCCTTACCGTAAGTCCCATTATGGAAAGAAAACACATGCGAAGTCGCGATAGGCCCCCAAAGTCCTACTACAAGCACAAGAATACTACGAGGGAAACAAATGGAATTGGCTCTTGAAAACTCCTAAAATACTCATTGACCAAATTATTCAATCACTTTTCCCATGAAATATTGAAAGGCCAACCACCAAACCAAGAGAATCCGAGAAAGTGAGCAATGCACAAAATCTAACATAACCTTAATAACCAACCCTTTGCTAACCTCAAATATGTACCTCTTTCTAGCAACAACCTTTTAGGTGTTAAATAAAAATTAGGGAAAAATGCCCCAATTCCATGCAATAACAAGGTGCCATTGTCAACTTCATACATGAACATGCCCTTGACTCAACAATCTATGCTAGATAATGCTAAGGAGGGAAAGCTTAAGCAAAAAGTGTCGACACCCTTTGCCATGAACTCCAACAAGGACATTCCAATAGGAGCCAATTGTCAAAGGAGGGGAAGCTTAAGTAGAAAGTGTCAACACCCTCTGCCATGAACTCCAACAAGGACGTCCCAATAGGAGCCCATTGTCAAGACCACTCACCACCTAGCACCTCTAGCACACCATTGCCGAAATTAACCCCTACAGTGATTGAAAGCAAATTAAATCATCTAGAGAGGTCATGTAATGATATGTGCAAGGGATGCCACATGAAACCCAAACCTTTGGCTAAATTAAGATCCACATGCTATCATCCATCCATAAGCTTGCAATATACATGGTTGCTGATACATGTGACAACTTGGTTAATATCATAAGGCACCTTGATAAAAACTTCTCCTTATTTGCATGCAGGTATGAATGCCTTGACTTAGATCTATTAGATGAAGATATAGTTGCAGATGTTAGAAGCCTTCCTTGTTCTTAGGAGGAATTTGAATTTATCTTCACCAAGCATGCTTCTATCATGAGGAACTCCGAGACATTCAAGTGACTCAAGAGTAAGCTCTCACTAGCCATTTGATTTCATCTTTTAAACGTAGCCATGTAGAAGCAACCCAAGAAAAAAATCACAAACTTAGAGGCATTGGCCAAGTTTCACTCTTCCTTTCTATAGAAATGGTTTACCCTTTGAGCATAGTGAAAAATACTATGTTGTTATATAATGACAAATGTCAAATTATAGTGGGCCATAAAAACTACCGAGTATACTCCCACCTCCATTGCACCAATGTCCTTCCAAGTGTTAGCCATCACACAGAATCGAGCTTTAGAGGATCATGTCTTGTTGCATCCTTATCTCAACTAAATTATTAGGGAAGAAGAGATTCATGTTGCTAGTTGCATCAGGATCAAGGACTTTCTTATGGACATCCTCACTTACATCACACATGTGGGTATACGAATAAGTGACATGGATCATTATGTTGCCATGGAGTACAATCCCCATTTTTGTGGATGGTTGTGCTAATGTAAGATCCTTCAATCCTTGGTTAGTTCTCCCTTTTTCTTGCACATACCTTTGACCACAATGCAAGCATTTTTGTTATTTGTTTCCTTTTCCTTTGTCATTGGCACACACTTTTGAGTCCTTTGGCATTGCAATTTTTAGAGAAGGGGATGGGATTAAGTAAATAATTGGAAATAGGGGATAAGTAAATAATTAGAAATAGAAGTGAAATTCTCTCATATTTTGAGCAACACATAACTTCTAAGCAAATGAAATGTGTGAGTTACACACAGTCAACTTGCTCTCTTAGCTTCTCATTGCATGTCTTCTTCTTTTGTAGACACATAAGGAAATGGCAGGAGTTAATAAAAGGGTGGTTTGTGAAAGGCATGGGAAGCCGTAGGTCCCTTTCATAAATGTAGAATCGGTAAAATATAACATGAATGTAGACATCTTGGGGAATGGATACTTAAGGTATAGGCAAATCTAGAATCTCAAATAGGTTAGATGAGGAGAAGAAAGCATGAGTACTAGTGGTGATGTGTTCCTTGGCCAAGTATGTGAAGAAGTTTGGGGGAATAGTTAACCATCCTAAATGTACTAAGTTCTTGAATAACTATGATGTGGACAAAAAGATAGAGACTATGATGGTAAAAGCAAAAGAGCGACTTCAAAAAAGTGGAAATTCCTTTCTCAATAGAAATTACACATAAGCTCTAGATTTGCTAGAGCGCCCTCTTGAAGGGGATGCAATGGCAGTGGAGAAGGAGAAGAGGAAGATGCAGGAGAGAAGAGCACACACAATGTAGGTGCTACCCAACTAAACTGACAGCCTTATTGCACTATCATATTATATATGAATAAAGAATGGGCGGTCACAGTATACACAGGTAGGCCCAGAGGCCTTTTACCCCAACAACCTCCCACTAAAAGGCCAATGTGGCTGGGGAGTGAAAACAAAGAAAAGAAAAAAAAAGACAAGGTAAGAAATCATAACATCTCACCCAACACCCAATCGGAAAGCGAGCTGTGCAATAAGTGTTGGAAACCTCTGTAGAAGAAGAGTCAAGCATCCCCGAGTCCATGACATCTAGGAGATAAGCGATCCTGCAACTCCATACAACAGAGCAATCCAAGAATACTTCTCATGAAGAAAGCACAACTCATCAGTGCATGGATGTAAAGCATCAGAGTCGTGCATAGCATTAGTGTGGCACATATAAGATAGTGGAGAGGAGTCAAAATCTCCAGAGTCAATCACTGAAAGAGGGCCAACATCTCGGACACTCGTCCACCAATGGGGTCTCAAGACTACATGTGGCCTCAGCGAGGCGGAAGACTGATATATGGATGGCTTTCTAGCCTGCAAAACTACAAGAAAATGGCTCTCATGAGCCTGCAAGGGGTCTAGCAACTGACCACCAACATCCTGACCCTGACTGCTATGCATAGCTACGTCATCTGGGCCAATAAGTGCCTCATTTTCAGCATAAACAACTTGTTGTAATGGCACTATAGCTACTGTAAAATCAGCCATAAAGTGTACTGAATGCTCATCAAGAGGGCTGCATCTCATAGAAGATAGCATGATGACTGTGTATGACTTGATGGGCATCCAAATCCCCATAATCTGTAGGCCTTAAAGTCACCATCTCCATAACCAAGGAGGATACATCTACGTGACATAGGCTCATGTGGCATATATACAGATGCTTGGCATCCAAACATCCTCAAGTAATCATAGGAGGGTTGCATGCCACTCCATGACTCATGGGGTGTAATACCATCCAAGGTCAAGCATGGTGTCCCGTTAACCAAATAGATTGCTGTCATAAGGGCCTCAGCCCAAAAGCCATAAGACAACCCAACTATGGTAAGCATAGAAGAAACCTTTGCCTGTAAGAATTCAGACACATGCCATGAGCAATCTCATAATACTGTGGGCACAAGAAATCAATGCCATACTGTTGCTGACAAGAGGTCCGAAAGCTGGGAGAGATAGCATGACTCTCATAATCCATCTGCAAGCACCTAGGCCTGCTACCAGCAAAATCCATAAACCTGTCAAGCATAACTGCAGCATCCTCAATCTGCACCAAGGGAAAAGCCCAAACACGATGGGTAGCATGATCAACAAAGGTCACAAAATACGGCGCTCCACCAAGTGTCTGGGAAGGTATAGGTCCATATACTGCACAATCGACAAGATCTAGAGGAGCATGCCTCATACGATCGCCATAAGCCAAGGGGGCTCTGCAAGGACCAAGAGTACAATCAGGGCAAGCATCAAGATCTATAAGTGACATAGGAGGCAGCAATGAGTCTAAACGAGACAAGATCTCCATCTCTTTGTGGTGCGTATGGCCTAGGCGATAATGCCATAACAATGCATGTTGTATCCGGATAACTGCAACCATAGAATCTCCCACATGAGAGACATGCACTGGGTAATGAGAACCAACTCGAGAACCTCTGGCCAAAACCAAGCAACCATGACAAATCTTCCATGACCTATCTTGAAGAGAAACAGAGTAACCTGCATCATGCAACTGACAGACAGAAATCAGGCTCTTACTGAGTGTGGGAACATGTAGAACATCCTTGAGCATAAGAGAAGTCCCATTAGGCAAAGCTAGGTGTATGTTCCCTGTACCAACAATAGCATAAGTTTGCTCATGGCCTAGATCAATACATCCCTCAACTCCATGTAAGAAGAGAACCATGCTGTATGAGGGGTAACATGACAAGATGCCATAGAGTCAAAAAGCCAATCAAAGGCATGGGCCTGATCATTGAGCAAGTAACCTGTAGGGAAACTAGATGACATGAGGAGATGCTCAACTACATCATCATGGGTAACTGCATGTACCTCACCACTAGAAAGAGTGGTAATACCTGCTGCATAGCTGACTCTCTGCTCATGTCGAGCCTGTCTCTGTCTCTGCTGCTCTCTAATCCATCTAAAGCATTTTCTTTGAACATGCCCAAGCTTCCCACAATGGAAGCAAACAACATCTGAAGTAGAAAAACTTGTAGAAGATGACAAGGAATCCAAGTCATCATGAATAGGGCTATCCATAGCATCCACGGAGCTCAAGCAGTCAAGGGCTGTCCCAACATAGGGAACCTGCTCATAAAGACAATCATCTGCTAGTACATTAGTGGTAGAAGCATGCTACAAATGCTCATGAAACCTCAATGGATGGGAGGACATAAAGGCATCAATTAAGTATGCAAAAGCTCCCACATGAAGAAGAGTCGTAGCCAACTGCATGACATAACCAACCACAGTACAGTAAAGCATAAGACATCTGTCATAAGAGCATATGATATTCAGCCATGAAATCAGCCCATAACCATATGCATATGCATAGCTCTGCAGTACATCATGCCACCAAGGAACATCCAAGTCAAGTAAAGATCGACAAGTGGCAAAGCATCCTGCAAGAGTCAAGCTCCAGGTGAAGCCCAAACATCTATACAACAACATCCAAATAAGTGGCTCTGTAAGGTATACAATAGTAGACCATGTGCATAGATGGGTAAGCATACATAGCATCTGCTCTCTAACATGGACGGGCAACATGAGCCCAACTAGCATAGAAGCTAGACAACAAAGGAGAAAGAAAGCCATAACTGTAAATCCCAAGCACTATCCAAGTCCACTGATTAGTAAGTATCCCGCATATCAAATGTGAACGAGCAATCACATCTCAATAGGCAACTGCCAAAACAAGGGAGCAGTTCACTACTCAATACCTGTAAGTGCATCCAAGTAATAGCCAAGATCCATAATCGGAGCATCAAATCCCATATAGCATCCAAGGTCATAACGGAAAAAGCCAAGTCCTAACGGAAAAATCCAAGTTAATGTCCAATTGCTCAAGGGAATACTCGACGAGCTCAAACAACTCCCATCCACAGTCAAAGCATAAAGCATTCACCAAGACATCATAACCCGTACTGGGTAGCCTAGGCATAAACCATGCCATAGATGAAATGCTAGCTGCAAAGAAGTGACAGTCAAACCCAAATCGATCTCTAATCTCAGCTCAAAAGCATTCCGGAGCATAAACAAGACATGTGGCATAGCCCAAATACATCATGAAATCATACCGAGTAGTCGGGAGCACCCCGTAACCAATAGACATAACCCAACTGTAGCATAAATAGCTTTAGCCCTGAAGTTTTCAGCAGCATATAATCTTTGTAAACTAAGCAAATCAGTGCTCAATCCAAGCTCAAATCCATAGGCAAACCATAGGCATACATTCCCGTATATTTAGGCACCAACCGGGCATAATCGGACATCAAATGCTAAGAACACCATATTGGGGAATATGGAAATTTTCTATAAGTTTGGGACACGTGGTCAAATCTTTTGATTTGTCATAACTTGAACACTATAACTCCAAATCGAGCGCTCTATAGCTCAAAAGATTCCATTTTTCATGTGCTTTCCAATGATAGGTCACATCATATGGTTTTGAGAAACTTATAGGCATGTTATCCGGATGCCACCTTTTTAGTATTCAAAAAATGGGAATTGGGAGATTCCCAAACTCACTAATATTGTGTTTAAGACCTGTAAGCATAAAATTGAAGTAACAGGTGGCTGCCCTGTTTTGGACAGATCTAAATTTGTTCAAAACAATCAATGGCTGAGCTAAATCAACTCTAAATGCGTCTCACATAAGAGGCATAATATCCACAAGTGATTCGGTATCAATAGACATTAGTAGAAGCATCACATAAGCCATATGCATACAAATACATGTTGTCTCAGACTTGAAATCTATTGCAGAATATTCTATCATCAGAATTTGGCAAATTCAACATCACCATCATGTTTGGAGCATGCCAAAACCCCAACTTAGACTCTTACCTTGCCTGAATCGGGTTCCGAATGCCCGAGATATGACAAAAAGAGTGATTTTTGGGCTAGATTTTGAAACAGGTGCAAAAAAAAAAACGTGAGCTGGCTGGGGGGGTTTGCTGTCCCACGTGTTAACAATGGGGCCCAAAGGGGACACAAATGGGGGCCAAAGAAGGCCTACACCAAGCCTCAGCAAGCCTTGATAGAGGCTGGAAGCAAGATCCAAGTGAAGGAAGCTCCAAGAGGTGTGAGCTATGGCTGCCCACAACCTGTGAAAATCCTGTTGAGCTGAAAACTGAGTGAGAATGAAGATCTCATACCTTGTAAGGCCGGGATGAGCTCTTGAAGACCCACTCTGATACCAGCTGAAGGGGATGCAATGGCAGTGGAGAAGGAGAAGAGGATGATGCAGGAGAGAAGAGCACACACAATGTAGGTGCTGTCCAACTGAACTGACAGCCTTATTGCACTATCATATTATATATGAATAAAGAATGGGCAGTCACAGTATACAGGGGTAGGCCCAGAGGCATTTTACCCCAACACCTCTAACACCAAAGAAGAAAATAAATGCAGTGGCAAAGTTCAACTTCACAAAGCAAGAAATGGGCAATGACAACATCAAGCTGGAAGCAATCCCTAACCCAAACTTGCAATTATAGGCCAAGTTAATACACATGTTATTATCCAGCACTCACCAAATGCCACAATCAACATGATTCACTTGACCATGTTTGAAGATTTGGTTATGAGGCACTTGAACGATGTGGATTTGAATGCATATACAAGAAACACAATACATGTAGTAGCCAAGTTACTTAGTGAGGCTACAGAGTCTGAGGGGGTCATTGTGGGAAGCAAGAAACTTAGAAGGGAAAAAGATACATGAAGAGCTTCCAAGGTTGCATTTGGAGGTGCGCTAACTGCCATTGTTGAATATGCTTTAAATGATCCAAATATAGCTAGGAAATTGATAACAAGTACCCAAGAGTACACAACAACATCCTCAGCAGAAGAAGTGACCTAAAGGAAAGAACGGCAAGCGAGACAAGATCGAACACCCTAGGAAAAGCAAAGATGGACATAAGAAGAGGAGGGTTTATAGACAACATAGAATAGGAGAAAAATACAGATATTGAGGGACAAGAAGATCGAAGAAGAGAGAGGGAAAAGAGAAGAAGAGGCACAACAAGCGGAGTTAGAGGCCATCCAAACATAGAAGGAGGAGAATGTTAAGAATGAAGGAAAGGCATAGAACGATGCCCAAAAGGAAAGTAAGGACAAAGGGGGGAAGAAGAAAGATGCTACAAAGAAAAAGGGTGAGGGCGAATGAACATTGTTATAGGAGAATGATTCCCTTGAAACGACCATGGAGGAATCTTGCAAGGTAGTGGAAGAATGCCAAGCCAAAGAAAGGCAAGATTGTTAGGCCAATGGAACGACGGGTCGACGATCGAGACTATGAGTCGAGTGCATCTAATGTCCTTGGCAAAGTCAAGGATATAATGAAGCATTATACCGATATGATTTCTGAACAATATCGACAAATAGCCGTCGACGTTAATTTCTTGAAGAAGCAACAAAATATGATAGGGAGTCAATGCCCTGAAGACCCTCCAGGTTTAGTTGTAAGTGGTGTGGTGGACAACATTTCCCTAGAAACTGTCCAAATATGAAATGTGACATTTGTGGGAAGTCGGGCCATTTAGCTACTACCTGTTGGAGTAAGATTAGTTTTCTCCAACAAGGGAGTAAACAGCCGGGCCCTGTGAATCATAGAGCGCAAGGAAATAACTTGCAGCAGAATGATGCACCAATATAAATATTGCAGGAGGAAAAACAACTATAGAAGAGTTGCCACAAGGCAACGGAGTCAGCCTTATTGAGGCTGTACGAGTCAATGATGCTGAAACCTCTAACTTAAGAGCCATGACAAGAGGCCAAAAGGCTAAAGAGGTTGACAAAGATAATGCAAAACCAGTTGAGGCAAACCCTAAACAAGGGGATAAGGGGATGCAAGTCCAGGATCTTGACATAGAAGGGGGACCACTAAAGCCACGTTGACAGAAAATTCGACCCTAAAAAGGATGAGGAAGTGCCAAGAAAGAAGGCAAGAGCTAAGAAAGAAGCACCAAAACCAATCCAAAGACCAAAAGAGAGGATGGTTTGGCGAGAAAAGAGAGCTTTGGCTACTTATCATGACTTTGATTTAGCAAGTTCTCTTTGCGAAGTTAAACCAGATGTGAACCTCTTGCAATTGATTAAATTATCTCCAGGAGTACGCAAGAAATTTAAGAAGATCATGTGTATTGGGTATATTGTAGAACCTTTGGGCATAGCACGAGTAGGGGAAGATTGGTTTGATCATGTTGAAAAGAACTGCCCTAGGGTTCCACCTTATGTGGATGGAATATTAGTGGAACATGCCATTGTAGACACTGGATCCTCCGTCAACATCATGAGTTCAGAGTTGATGGAGAGGTTGGATCTAGGCATCCAAAAAGATAGCTCCACCCTCCTTAGAATGGCTGATGATAGTCTAGGACAACCAGAAGGTTGCGTTACTAGAGTCCATGTTACAGTTGCGAGTGTAGAATGCTTCTTGGACTTTAGGGTGATAAGATTTGTAGGACGTCCTAGCTATCGAGTCTTGCTAGGGAGGCCTTGGATCTTATGAACAGAGTGTCAAGTTGATATACCCGCCGGTCGAGTGGTTCTAGGTAGAGGTGCTAATCGAGTAATAGTCGATGCTTATCCTGAGTCTCCTCAGAGTGAGAGAGCTCCTTTATCCTCTACTGAATTAGAGACAACAGACAATCCATTTGGTAGTGAGACATCATCCAGTGATGAATCTAAAGAGGGGTCCACTACAGAGGATATTTATCAGATAACTCTAAATGAGCAATGATTCACGGCCAATTAAATTAGGTTCCATGCTCAGTTCAGCAGAAAGGGAGGACTATGTATCCTTGATTCAAGAATTCCGCGACATCTTTGCTTGGAGTTATGACAAGCTGAGAGGCATTTCTCCCAGCCTGGCTATTCATACTTCCTGTAAAAGAAGGCAATCGTCCTATGCATAAAAAAGTAAGGCGTATGCCTTTTGAATTGAGGGACGGTCTGTTTGAGGAGTTACAGAAGCTAAGGAAAGCTGGTTTAATCTTTCCTGTACAACACACAGAATGGCGTTCACCAGTTTTTATCAGGAAGAAGAAAAACAACCAGATCCGACTATGTGTAGAGTTTAGAGAGCTGAATAAGCAGACGGTTAAGGATTACTACCCGTTGCTGTTTATTGACCAAATTTTGGATCAATTAGCGGGTAGGGAAGTATATTCGTTTATGGGTTGCTTTGCAGGATATAACCAGATGGCAATTGCAGAAGAGGACAAGTTGAAAACAACTTTTATTACTGTCTTTGGTACTTTTGCGTACCATGTGATGGCCTTTGGTTTGTGCAATGCACTTGGATCATGGCAACGAACAACATACAAGACCTTTGGTGACATTTTCCCAGATGAGTTGAAAGTATTTATTGATGACCTGGGGGCAGCCACTGTAAGGGAAAGGATGTTGGTTATTTTAAGAAAGTGCTTTGAGCGTTGCAAACAATTTTGTATCGCTCTTAACCCACGGAAGTGTGTTTTTGGAGTACCTTATGGGCTATTGCTGGGCCATGTGGTCAGTTCAGTAGGGATAGCAAGTGACCCTAAAAAGATCAAGGTTATAGTTGCTATGAGTCCACCACGCACTCCAAAAGAGGTTCATAGCTTTCTGTCATCGATAGGGTATTATCAGAGGTTTATAAATGCCCTAGCAGAAAGGACATTGCCATTAACAAACTTATTATCCTTTAGCTGTCTATTTGAATGGAGCGACCCTTGTAAGGTAGCTTTCGAGGATGTGAAATAGGAGCTAGTAAAAGCACCCATTTTAAAAGCACCTAAAAGAGGCAAGGTGTTCTACATATTTTCAGCAGCCACCATGCATAGTATCATCTTGCTGTTTAGCCCAAATCTGGGAGAGAAAGTGGTATCATTCGATAGCTTTTGCTAGTCGAAAATTGAGCATTTCAGAGATCAATTATACCTACATGGAGAAGTTGTGTCTTGCGATGGTCTTTGGGACTAAGAAATTCAGACACTACATCCTTTATGAAAAGGTAGTGTTCTATATGAAGGGAGAAGGGCTTAGATTGCTTATGAACAAGCTACAACCGCCTGATCGTTTGGCAAAGTGGTTAATCACTTTGCAAGAGTTCGATTATGAGATTAAGAGTAAGCCACCGAGGTTGCAGGGTATTGTGGAATGCCTTGTGGATTTCGGGGAGCCGAAAGAGACTTTGGCTGAAGGAAGTGATATTGAGGAAATGTTTAAAATTGATACAACTTCTATCCCATCTTGGTATGCTGCTATTATGCATTATCTATCAACAGGAGAGACTGGAGCTGGTTTATCAAAGTTAGAAAAGAGGAAAATCAAACAACAGGCTTTGAAGTTTTCCTTGATTGCAGGGACACTATATCGGCAGGGTGTTGATGATATCTATCACCGATGTGTGATGCCTGACGAGGTTCCTTTCATCTTGGAAGAGTGCCATGACTCTGCATGTGGAGGGCACTTTGCAGGACGATTGACGGTGCAGAAAGCTTTAAGAGCTGGATATTGGTGGCCGTCCATCTTCCAAGATTCTTTTGAGTATGTAAAGAAATGTGATACCTGTCAAAGACATGACAATAGAGAGAATAGGAAACGTCCACTTACGCCTATCATGGCTATCCTTCCATTTGAGAAGTGGGGCATTGATTTTGTGGGTCCTATCACCCCATCGTCTACTACCCAGAAGAGGTACATTATAGTAGCCACTGATTATTTCACAAAATGGTCAGAAGCGCGGGCGACGAGGCAAGATAATGCAAAAGAGACTGCAAGTTTCCTTTTAGAGCATATTATCTACCATTTCGGTCCACCGAAAGAATTAATGTCAGATCATGGAACCCATTTTTTGAATAAAGTGATCAAAAGCTTGACTAAAGCTTGGCAAATCAAGCATAATAAAACGACCCCTTATAATCCGCAAGCAAACGGGCAAGTTGAAAGTACTAAGAAACAGCTTGTGGGTATCTTGTCTAAAATAGTCTCTGAGAAGAAACGAGACTGGGATAGGAAGTTGTATGTGGCAATATGGGCGTATAATACCACGTTCAAGCGAGCCACTGGCCATACTCGATTTAAATTGGTTTATGGGGAAGAGTGTGTGTTACCCCTCGAGATCGAGTTACCAACCATATGGTTTGCAATTAACCACTCTTTGGGAGATGAGGATTCCCTTTTTGAACGTTTCACAACCATAGCCCATCTGGATGAACTGAAAATGCAGAGCTTATTACACCAGGAGATAGCTAAACGTCGGATGAAGCAGTTTCATGACCTTAGAGCGAAGAAGTATACCTTTAAAAAGGGGCAATTAGTCCTCTATTATGATGCGCATAAGGAGCTCTTTCCAGGGAAGCTGGAACCTAAATGGGATGGCCCCTACAAGATTGTTAGGCTGGGGAAAAATAGTTCTACGGCTCTATTAGCTGATCTACAGGGAGTAGAGTTTAAAAATAAGGTTAATCTTAATACGATTAAACTTTATTATTTCTAAGTATGCTAATACAAAGAAAATGCATTGCAGGTCCATGCTGGGGATGATTTGAGACCTGCAGAAGAGCTTTAAAGCCAGTTGATGGGGCGGTTAATCCCTTATTTGGAGCACCCATATCTGGAGCAGAGATACCATCAGGGGAAACTCATCTGGTGGAGCAAAGGATACAAAATGATTGAGCAAGAAGACGGAACCTTTGTGTGGGAGATCAAAGTCTTCTGCCATCACTGCTTGCGACTGTTGACGAGTATCTCTGTTGAGTTCAATGAAGAAGGTGGGATGGAGCCGTCAGTTCATCCTCTAAACATGCTAAACTTTGATTACCATAATTATGAATAGAGAAGTTTATGATGGCGGGCTGTGTAAACCCATTGTGGACGTATACATTATATTTTGACGGAGCGTCCAGGGGCCCTAATAAAAAAGGGAGTGTTGGAGTAGTATTCCGAGATCCCCGACGCAGAGTTATGATGAAGTTAGCTGCTTATCTTGGGATAGGATTCACTAACAATATGATAGAGTATAAAGCCTTGATTATGGGACTGCATATTGCCAAACAAGGTGGTATTCATCGGTTGTTAGTGAAAGGGGATTCCCAGTTGATCCTGAATAAGCTAGATGGGACATACACAGTGCGGAATCCCATTCTTTGTATGTATCATCGGACTGCGACCCTACTTGAGGAGCTTGAGAGAGTGTCTTTTCAGGTGATTCCATGTTATTGGAATCAGTTTGGGGATTCACTGGCAAACATTGCTGATGAAGAAGACATTTTCTTTAATTGTGGTCCTAGTCTAGATATTGTTATCAATGATGAAACAGGACCCGGTCACTTGTGGGGAATGTTATCAGAACATGCAATATATGGCAAATGATGGTTGATATGGGTGATGCAAAGAGTAGCCGAGACCAATCTACCGTTATTATCCTGGACCCATAGGCTGATTAGACAACATGTTATGCATACGCCTCTTGCTATATATGCAGGAGGGATGGGTCATAACCTTATGCATTTAGTTTAGGGTGGGGATCCCTGGGTTTTCCTCCTTGGAAAGGAGCTTATTATAGTATATTTGTATTATTTCAGGGAGGAATGTGTAGGTGCTATTCTGTTTGATCTCGTCAGGCCAAGAGAGCTCGTTTTGCGAGGTGTTACTGTTTTATTTCATTAGGTCAAGAGGGCCGACCAGTTTTTGTAATGAAGTGTTCTATTTCATTAGGCCAAGAGGGCCAGTTGTCTGTTTAGTGCAGGTGCGGTTAATGGTTTCTTGTTTTAATTTTGTGCTAGACAGGTTCGGAAGAAGAGCTTGGAAGGAGCCTTTGTTGCGCGGAAGCTTCTCGTCGCCCTCTCTAGGTGATATCTCTCCTTTACGAGTACTGTGTTTTTATGCTATTTGTGTCTATGTACTTGTTGGGGGATTTTTTTTTCTTGTTGGGGACCAGCAACCAAGGCATGAAGTCCTAGGTTTAGGTTCAGGATGTTTGAGGGAGGTCTGAGTAGTCGTGGCCTCTTGTAATGACATTGTCAGGCATTGAAAGACCTATTTTAGAAGGGAGTCCTAGTGACCCTGTTCTGCAGCTTGCTAGGCAGCCGTTCTAGTAGTTCTTGTTAGTGGTGAGACAGTTAGAGAAGCTTGCTAGAAGAAAATAATGAAACAAAACCCTAAATATCTTGAAGACAATAAATATATACAAAGGTGTGTAAAAAGGGGTTCTAACCCCTATAAAAATAAAAAAGAAAAGAAAGGAAATTTTATAAGTAGTTGAATCACCTAGTGAAGGCCTGGTAGGTTCCTGGGGACGAGTCAGACCCTGGGCCGATGCCTTATCTTCCTAGGGGTGGCTTCTTGCTGGAAAAGATAAAAATAAGGAAGGTTGGAGCAAAAATAAAAGTGAGCGTCAGAAAAGGATTAAGTATCACCTTGCGAGGGCTTGGTAGGTTCTTGGGTACCGAGACAGAACCTGAGGCCGATGCCCTATTCTCCTTGGGTCACTACGCTCAGCTCCCTCCTTTTTACATGCTCGAGTATGGAAATAATAAAACCCTAAAAAAAGAACTGTGTTAAAAGAAAATACTTCTTGATCAGGCTATAGGAGTCCTCGCCTAGTAGGAGCTCCTGGTTGTGTTGTCCTTAGTTAGGTAGGTAGTTCAGACCACCACTTAGGGCGACCTCTTTGATAGTTCTTTTTAGTT
Source organism: Lygodium microphyllum (assembly GCF_053477565.2). NCBI lineage: Eukaryota > Viridiplantae > Streptophyta > Polypodiopsida > Schizaeales > Lygodiaceae > Lygodium > Lygodium microphyllum. The sequence goes on from NC_141138.1 coordinate 91,882,332, forward strand.
TGGCTATATTGGAGCAGTCGGTTAGTGACTAGCTTCGGACCTTCTATCAGATTATGCTAGGCCTACTCCTTGTAGATGTCATGCCTTGGTTTTGTCAGGGGGTAGGGTGAGCATTGTGTTGTGTTTTAATATGTATATATTTTGTATCAGCTTGATGCTTCCTTTGGTTGTTTTTGTGTAGATCTGTTGTGGGATTCGACGGGCTGAGTCGCCCTATCCCGTGGTCGCCAATGAGAGTGGATTTTTGATGTCGAGAAGAGCTTAAAAATAGCCAAAAATTACGAATATCAAGGGAAAAATATTCAATGTCGAAGGCGGCGGCTTCAACTAGGACGATTTTAAGCACCAAGTGAAATATGACCCTTAAAAGACGCCCGAGCAACACTTGTTGATTTTTGATAAATTTTCAAACTTCTGTGCGGGTTGTTAGGCGTTACCGGCCAATGCGGGATGTCAAGCTGGACGCGCAAAAATTTATAGCACTCGATTTGGACACCGGACAAGAAAATGGCCAATAAATGGCCAATATTTGAAAGGGTGGACTTCTTTTTGGCCAAGTGGGCATGAACTTTGGGAGCCCAAAACTTAATGTAGCATGAAATTTCTCATGAAAGAAAGAGATACAAGCGTGGAGAGAGAACACGCCATCAGGCAACTGAAAATTGCGCCTTGTATGTTGATGATCAAGGATGCAGCCTGCACACAACCCCCTCAAGTGATCATGGGGCTTGATTCCCTCCTGTATGCTGATCATATCGCTACCTCTCCCTCACGCAATGATGGCCTGGATGAAGATCTCTGATTTTAGTCTTTCTCTCTCCTCCCTCTCTCTCCCTTAAGGGACTGTTCTTGTGTGGAAGAAGACAATGAAGAATGATGGAGGAAAGCTTGTCCGGATGAGATCGGATTGCTTCCCGATGGATGAAGACATGAAGAGTGTTGTTCTTGAAGATGCTAAGCATTAAATGCATGTTGGAAATCAATTCCGTAATCAAGACCAAGAAACCGAGACTTGAAAATAAGCGGTAATGCTATTTTTTAAAAGAAAAATAATCTTTTTATGCTATTTGCTTTATGAAACCTTGTTCATATGGGATGAAAGTTTATTATGACATTGCTTGCCATGAGTTTCAACTGTTTGCAACCTGAAAATCAGAAAATATAAGGCTACATGGCCGGAATTAATGCCAAAATATATGAAAAACATTCATTTTAAGGGTAAAATTGGGTTTTGCTATATAAATGAGAAATATGATATGTCACACCAACTAAATCTGATTTTTTGCTGTCAATGAATCTAAGGGCCACAGCCCACAATCAACTTTCATTTTCAGTCATTATTTATTAAAGAAAAATAGGAAAAAATACCAAAAATGGGAAAAATGGGTTTAAAAATAGGAAAAAATAGAAAATGGGCTGAGAAAAATTAGGGAAAATTATATCTATGTTTGTGCAATGTATAACGATGGCAAAGCACGAGGTTGGCCTCGGTTTGTCCCCGTTTCTATGTTTTGTGTGTATTTATTGTTCTTTTAAAAGGGAAAAAATGCATAGAAACCCTATCTAACCGATCAATGATACAAAATGTTAAGAGTTGGATAAAAAGGGACTGAAACACTGAAAGATAAAGAAAAGATTTGATTTATGCATTGCACTTGGCATATAGGAACCGGTTTAAATTAAGAGGATGGTAGCATGAGTATATGGCTCGGTGCCTGCTTTCAACATAGCACGCGCTAGTAAAATTCATGAAAAGTATGTTTTATGCACTATGCACGATGCTGATCTTTCTTTTGTTTGAGCACATAGCCATACACGATTTGCATTAAGCATAATAATTAAAAGGTATCAGAAAAACCTATTGGATGCATGGCACCTATTTTCCTTAAGTTGTGACCAACGATGAGCGTGAGAGGATGTCCTAAGCTATAGGTTAGTCATTGGGTCCTAAGGGGAAAGTGTAGTGAGGAATGGTACATCCTGGAACGTAAAATATTGGTACCTTGAGAGGAGTTTGTGCTCATTTGTGTTATATGTTTAGCAGCGCATCAAAGGGCTAATCCCTGGATGTAGGAGAGCTGCAGCGGGGCTGCGATGTTTCTACCGTGAGGTTGCCTCCTATGTGTGTGTGACGAGGCGTTATGCCTATGTACTTTGGGTTCTCCCTTTGAGGAGTTTTAGGGAAACGTTGGACTATAAACTATAAATGCAAGAATTAAGCTTTAGGGTACTTTGTCCTTTAGCATTAGATTGACGCTCCTGGTCCGCGAGGCCATGAGTGTGTTTGTGTGTCATGAACATGAGGTCCGGCTAGTGCCATAGGCAGTGCCGGCCCATTTTAGGTCCCATTAGATGAGGCTCACCGGAGCTATATGCAGTAAATCTTAGATGCACGTGCACTTGAGATAGCACTTGCCTTTGAGTACCCACTATTTTCTTGCACACACGATATTTGGGATATTCATCACAAAGTTAGGAACCTATGCATGAGTGGGTAAGGTGGTTGGATGAGTTCGAGGGTCGTAAAGGACGCTGCCAATTGTGAGATGGGTTGTTCTTATTTGATCAACATCTTGAGGACCATCATTTTCTTGAGTGATTGTGAGAATTTGGGTAGAGCGGAGATTGATATTTCTTTGATGAGTGTTGAGAGGTGAGAATAAGAAAACTTAAAGCTAACAAGGAACTCTATTTACACTTTGCATGACACACGAGCACATGTAGATAGGCTAGGCACAATTTCTTTAGTGTGCATACATAATTTTCGTGTGAGCATTGATTGATTGGTCGCATATCATGGATCCTACATTGCACATTTCTCAAATCATGAATGACTGGGCGCGAAGTTCTATTTCAAGCATATTCTTGCTAGGACACATCGCATTGCAACAAGTATGTATGTTTGAAGGAAACAAAGTGTTTTTTGGAGGCTCAATAGATTAAAAAGAAAAGATATGTCAGAGAAAGATCCTATTATGACCTATGGAAGCTCTTCTGTGAGTGTATATCAATACGATTCTAGTGTTGTGGAGCATTGAGTCCATGGGATAGCTGGTGTGGTAGCCTTTGAGATTTGTTTGGGAAGTTGATTTACGTGCTATTTGGCCTAGTAGTGAATATTCTGGATAGAAACGAGATTAAAACAGCAATGTGATTTGTGTTGCTAGTGAGAATGGGAGTCTTTGTGGAGAGAGTATAGAGACAATTGTTTGCATGCATGAAGCAAGGCTTGATGGAGATATTGATTTTATGGATGAGGGACGAGTTCTATGGTCACTCGCAAGTTGCTTACTATGGAAAGCTTTCATATGTTTCAGGGATTTGCCATCTTGAAGGGAGAAGTACGTGTTTCTATAAAGAGATGGTATCTACAAGAGGTCTGTCGACACGTTTGTATCCACAAAGGGGAGTTTGTCGTCAGATTTGGACTTGTGCGTCACTAATTTCTATTGATTGGGGGTTGGCATAGAAGAAGGTAGGAAGTGGCAGGTAGTTCGATGGTCAATGTAGATCATGAAAAAGGCAGCGCTCAAATCACAATGGAATAAGGAAAGTGACGGCTATTAAGGATAATGCAGGCAGCAACGTATTCTGCAGATTTGCGAGCATGGCGGCCTATTGGCAGTTGCAGTAGATGATGTGTAAGTGTTGCAGGAGATGACTTGGCGGCATAATTTGAGTAATGAAGACGATTTTTGGCATTACATTGGCAAGGTGGCCGTTTGTTCGACATCCTAAAACATTCAAAACGACGGCTGCCATCATCCATGGATGACGGATGACATGGTGGAATATTTTGAGCAAAATGACGGCTACTAATGAAATGTACAGGTGGCATATGTGTGATCGATGAATGAAAATGACGACTGCAGCGGGCGGATTCGCAGAATAATTGGCATATATTCTATCATGCAGTAGGCAGCGATACGAATTGAGGGAAGCTCTCGATGATTGATGGCGGCACATTCATCAGCAGGCAGCGATGTGATTGATGGCGGCACATTCTGATGATGATTGATGCAGATGGCGAGTTGGCCCGACGATAAATGGCCTCTAAAACAATTTATAAACGCTGGAAAGAGTAGCCTTTAAGGTTTTTTGGCAAAAAAAAACGATTACGTTCTTTGGAAAAGCTAAAGACTTAATATGCCTTAGGCTTTTTCAAAAGCCAAAAGCCAAAAGCCAAAAGCAAAGCATATCCAACGAGAGTGGAAGAAAAACTATATAAGGAGATGTGAGAGGAGTCTTAGGGGCCCTTTTCCTATGTATTGATCTTGTATCTTGTGAGAGATGTGAGAGGAGGGTTGCATGCGAGAGAGCAAACTCTTGTTGTGTTAATTTGGAAGTTGGAGAATTTGGATATTAAGGTGCCGAATGTTGGCTCAAGGTTATCAAGGTATGGGATTTTCATGTTGTTAGTTTTGTCTCTGAAGTTTGTTTTGAACTTTGTACAAAGTGTTGGTGTTTTTGAACTTGTTGTTGGGTTTGTGTGATGCTTTACATGGAATTAAGTTGTTTTGTTGTTTTTGAGCGTTACGAGAGGCATTGTGTGTTATTTTGTTCATGTGTGTGGTTTGTGTGGTGGTTGTTGAAACATTTAATTTTTTTGTATTGTGTTGTGCATTCGACTAAGTCAATTCCCACAACTGACACTCCTTAACATCTCGTTATCGGGTTGTGAGTGAGGCTTGTTCTTGATCACCGCTCACGTAACATCTCTTTTTTGGTGCCCCCGCAAAGGAATGCCGAAATTGACTTTGTCTTGGTTGTTTTACTTGTATGTCACCTAGTTTTGATTTCTTGTGATTGTTGAAAATGGTTGATAATTTTCATGAGTTCCATGATAATCGTACCAGAAGATCCCGAAAGATTTTTAGAAAAAATAGAGTTGTATTGTTTGATAGAGAGAGTGACGAATCTTGAGGCTAAACTCCAGATTCTTAGGTATTGCAAAGGAGAAGCACGAAATTGGTTGCTTGACTTTGAGAGAAGCCTAAAATTTAGGAGACAGAAATTGGACTATGAGACCATTAAAAATGCTTTTTTATCTAGGTTAAAAAAAAAGAGAAAGTGAAAGTGAGATTTGGGCAAAAATAGAAACTTTTGTTCAAAAAGAGAATCAGTATGTTGAGGACTTTGCTAGGGAGTTTGAAAGATTGTGGAATAAATGGAGTTTAACATTGTTAGAACGTGAGATAGCCCTAGTTATGTTGAAGATAATGTATTTTATAAATGGGTTGGGATTAGAAGATTCAAGAGTGAAATTAGAGGTTAAGAACCCTAAGACTTTTGAAGAAGCGGTGAAGATAGCTAAATATCAAGAGAGGAAGACCAAAAGAAAAAAAGAGTTAGGGTTTAATGAGCCAAGGGAGAGGCTGAGTTCAATGCGAGTTGAGAAAAAAGTTTTTGAGGAGAAGAGAGTTAGTTGTGCCTATCTTGAGAGAGCTATACTATATTCTCTATTTAGGAGAGATGAGTTGACTTGTGAGAAATCAATTGAAGTCTTTGAGGAGAAATTCCCTAGGGTGGTTGAGGAGAAAAATACTTGTTTGATTGATTGGAGTGATGAATCTAGGAGTGTGAATTCATACGCATTGACCATGGATACTTCTAGTCTAGTGATGAGTGATTCAACTAAAGAGGAGAGATCAACTGATGATACTTTGGAGCTTGAGGACTATAAAGATGAGCTAGAGATGGTAGATTTGAATTGTAAAGAAGAAAATGAGAGACCAGATCGCTTTAAGTACCAAGAGTTTTCATGTTTTTTGAGAGAGGATGAGAGTCAAGAGATTTTTGATATTTCTGATGAAGGTGTGACGAAAGTTTTAATAGTCATGACAATGTTGAAAAGAGTAGAGACAATTTAGCGAGCGAGCTTTTTGCCTTAGTGAAAGTCTCGGGGAAGTTACTATATGTATATCCTCTACATCACGTGAGTTCAAGGCCTATTTATAAATATCCTTATTTGTGATTTCTTCCTGAACAAAACACAACCCTTTTTATTTTAATATGTAGATAACCCCTTTATATTATACCCTTCTATATGTAAAAAATGTATAAAAATTATAATTTAAAAATAGACCTATTTTGAACCCACGTGATGCACACATATATTTATGAGTAACTTACTTGAGGTGATAGTATAGATGGATCTGATTGGTTGAAAGATGAAGACAGAATAGAGGATGAAGTTTTAAGTTTGTTAGAAGACTAAGAGGGGGAAGTTGAGGGTTCGAATTTGTTACCTGATGAGTTTGTTGAGATTTGTAGTGAGTTTGGTTGTGAGTTTGTTGATCAAGAAAGTATTGAGGTTTTGGGTTCTGACTCTTGTTGTGATTTTAGTGTTGGTGTTGTTGACTCTGATGAATCTTGTGAGTTGTTTGGTGATGGTTTGAGTAGCCTTGGAGAGGCTTTTATTTGTGGTGATGCTAATGTTGTTTTGAGTAGACCTAACCTCATGCTTCTTGATAGTTGTGTGGATAATTGTTTGGTTGATTTAGGAAATAATATTGAAGATAAAAATTCATATGATAGTCTTTCAATTTCTTTAAATTCTCCCAAAGTTTGCGATAATGTTTGTGATGACTTTGATTGGAGTTTTGAGGATCCTGAGTGTGGGATTGAAGAGGATGTGAGAGAGAATTTGAGTAAGGCTTTGAAAAGGATTGAGAATTTGAGGGAGGAGAGGTTTAAAACCAGGGAAATGGAGTTGGAAGGTGTTGAGGAGTCTTTGGTTGAGGTTATTGACCCAAAGTTGTTGCATTGTGAAAATGTTCTTTGTGATGTTGTAGATATGGAAGTTTCTTCAATTTTTAGTGAAGTTTCTCGTGAGTTTCGTTGTAAGGATACTATGGAAGGTGTTTACCACTCTTTGTTTGTGAAAGACTCGATGGAGTCTTGTATTATTGATGAGTTGACTGATGTGGCTGGGTGTCCTCGAGTGACCCCATGTGTTGATGTTGTTGGTTCTTGTGGTGTTGTGAGTCTAGAGTTGACTCCTTTTGATGTTGTGTTTGATTTGGAGATTGAGTTGAGAGATCCTTGCATAGTATCTTTGGGGGACGTTGTTCATGATTGCATAGATAAATCAGTGGATGAATTTGAGATTGGCAATAAAGAAAGGGCCAAAACTTTATTTAGAGACTCTAGAAGTAACATGGTTTTTCCTAGGGAGAATGGGTGGTATTTGAATATTTTTTAGTGTGGTTGCAATTTGAGGGGTTTGAAGATGTTGGATTATGGTTGGGGTTTGAAGAATTTGGAGGATGATATATTTTCCTTAGATGGTGAGCATTATCTCTAAGGATTTAGATCGAAAAATTTTAGTGATTTTGATGAAAATTTCATGGATGAGTTTTGTCTACTTGTAAAGGAGTTGTTTGAGAGAAATGTGTCATTTGTGTATGTTAAGAAGATTGTGGATAGATCATTGAATTTGATTTTTGATTGGCTCATAAATGTTGCATTGTTTTATGAGAATCTGTTGCACATGAATGTTTGCAGACTAGGGGAAGGGCTAAATATGCCAAGCATTTTTTGAAAATGTAAAATCCCTAGTCAAATTATAGTTAGGTTTGATTTCTGCTAGCTTAGTTGTTTGCATGACTATTTGTTTTGTCATTTTATAATTGGATTTTCAGTGTTAATCTAGCTTAGGATTTGTTTATGTCATTTTGTTTGGTTTGTTGAGTGTTGAAACTTGATAGCCTTGGAAGAGTTAGGTATTTTTTTGGACAGGTTGGAGCTGGAGTTTGCTAGTAGCTACCAAACATTGTGGAGCATCTTTGTTTTCTTGCCAAGACTCTTGCACATCATAGAGATTATGGGTTGAAGAGCACTTCACGTTGCACTTGTTTGATGCACTGCACTCAAGGGTCCTCTCCTGACTTGTTCAAATACTTCCATGCCATGGGTTTGGATGAAGCATGTTTTACACCATCATTGAGCACTTGCAGGCATGAGGCATGCTGCAACTATATGCAGTAAATCCTAGTTGCACGCTATTGTGCTGCTACGCGCACACCGTGTAAAAAAATCTAGAGTGTGGCTTTCTTATTGATTTAGAGAGCCATTCCCATTTTAGATATTAGTGTTAGTGTCCATGGTTCAAAAACATTAGATTCTTGGATAAGTTTTAGCTAATTTTTTATATTCTAGATATTATCTCTTGTAAAAATCCATAAAATTGTAGACAACTTCTAGATTAGGATGACATGTAAAAGAAAGCATGTAGCTTTCAGCCAATTTGAGAGGATTTTATGTAAAAAGAGAGATTAGCGAAATTGAACGATGCAAGATCGTTATTTTTAGGTAGTGAACAGCACTCCAAAGTGGAAGATGAAGAAGGAGTGATCTGGCAGGATTCTGGCCAAGTGTCCTAGTATTTTACCCTCCTTTCGGAGTCAATGGAAGCATCGGATTGGTGATTTGAGCAACATAGAAGAAGGTATTATTTTATACACGTTTTTGTCTACAAGAGTTTTATCTTCTCATAATATAGGAATAAACTGACAGGCTTCTTCACTGTTAGTATTCTTCTACATTTTCTAATTCTTTTTGGGAGTATTCTTCTACATCTTCCATTTCTTCGAATCCCTTCTCTTCTATCTACTTCTCTCCCTGAATCTACCTTCACCCTGCTGTCTCTTACCCCCATGGAGGACTTTTGACATCAAATGCACCAAAACCGTGTTAGGGAAAGTTTATGCTATCATCAAAGGTGAATTTCAAAAGATATTTGGAATGATTTGGGACTGATATCTTCAACCGTATTTAGAGAATTAGCTACAAAAATGTTCTTTTAATTATTTCTTACTCTACAGAAGACATCTTGTCAAAATATGCAAGTATATGTGCCCCTATGGCAGGGCAATATTTGTAGATCATTCATAGATGCTTTGAATTGAATTAAGAGGAGCTTTTTCTCTTATTTCTTGGCTGTGGTAACTTATCCTTATCAGGAACTCAATTTGAAGCTCTCTTGAAGCAAGTCTCTTTGCCCTACAAGCCTTGTAATTAACTCATAAGCTTTTGTCCCTAACAGTCTACATTGAATGTAATCATGCAAAGTTGATTCATACTATGGCATCATGTATGAATGATGGGATGCAGAGTTGTTTATGATACATGATAGCATATTGTAGTTGATTTTATAATTTGTGATTGCTCTTACAGTCAAGAAAAAAAGCTTGATTTGAGTTAGAACTTATGAGATAATACTCTTGTGATCTTTGCTAAGAAAATGCAGTTGGAAGCTCTATTAACATCTTCAAGAACTTTGGCTTGAAACTTGAACCCCTCTCTTATATCTACCATCTTCGGAGTTTAAGCTCTTGAATCCCCATACATTCTTCTCTCTCAAAACCCTATGGTTGACTGTGAAGTACCTCTTGAACCTTCAAACATTCAATGTAACCTACTTATCTCTTGAAGATACATCTCCATCTATCTTGTCCATTTTTCTTGCCAAACCCCTGTGGTGACCTTCAACCCTACGCGCTGCGACATTGCTGAACCTGACGTGAAGGTCGGTGTAAGATAACTTCAAGATGGGGGATTCCTCAGGAGATACTCTACAACAGTTGGTGCGCATACTGTGCACATGCACCAACAACAAATCCAAATGTTACAACAACAACAAAGGCAATATGAAGAGAAGATTGATTCCACAGCTATCAAGGCCCTAGAGGAAGTTGGGCGGGAATCGAAACAATTTAGTGGTCAAAATGTCTCTATTTTTATTCGCTTGTATGTTGAGAAAATTCTCTTCTTTGATGTACTGCAACATGCATGGAGTTGCTATTTTGCCAGACTAGTGAAGCATGGTCTTCAAGAAAGAATCCATGGTCTTTTTCAGTGAGATGCGGATTGGGCTGCATTCAAAAAATCCCTATGTGAAGAATTCTTCTTAGTGAAGGGAATGCAATGGCAATGGAGAAGGAGAAGAGGAAGATGCGGGAGAGAAGAGCATACACAATGTAGGTGCTGTCCAACTGAACTGACAGCCTTATTGCACTATCATATTATATATGAATAAAGAATGGGCGCTCACAGTGTACATGGGCAGGGTTAGAGGCCTTTTACCCCAACAACCTCCCATTAAAAGGCCAATGTGGATGGGGAGTGAAAACAAAGAAAATAAAAGAAAAAGACAAGGTGAGGAATCATGACATCTCACCCAATGCCCAATCACAAAGCGAGCTGTGCAAGAAGTGTCGCGAACCTCTGCAGAAGAAGAGTCAAGCATCCTCAAGTCCATGACATCCAAGAGATAAGTGATCTTGCAGCTCCATACAACAGAGCAATCCAAAAATGCTTCTCATGAAGCAAGCGCAACTCATCAGTGCATGGCTGTAAAGCATCAGAGTCGCGCATAACATCAGCATGGCGCATACAAGATACCAGAGAGCAATCAAACTCTCTAGAGTCAATCACTGAAAGAGAGCCAACATCCCAGACACAATGGGATCTCAAGACTACATGTGGACTGAATGAAGTGGAAGATTGACATATGGCTGGCTGTCCAGCTTGCAAAACTACAAGAAAACGGCTCTGAACCTGATTGCTATGCATAGCTACATCATGTGGGCCAATAAATGCCTCATTTTTAGCATAAATAGCTTGCTGTAATGGCATTGTAGCTGTTGGAAAATCAGCCATAAAGAGTATTGAATGCTCATCAAGAGGCCTAAGTGGTGTTTGCATCTCATACAAGACATCATGATGATTGCATATGAATTGATGGGGATCCAAATCCCATAATATGTAGGCCTTAAAGTCACCATCTCCATAACCAAGGAGGATACATCTACGTGACGTAGGCTCATGTGGCATACGTACAGATGCCTGGCTGCCAAACATCCTCAAGTAATCAGAGGGTTGCATGCCACTCCATGATGCCTCATGGGGTGTAATACGATCCAAGGTCAACCACGGTGTCCTGTTAACCAAATAGACTGCCGTCATAAGGGCCTCAGCCCAAAAGCCATAAGACAACCCAACTGTGGTAAGCATAGAAGCAACCTTTGCATGTAAGGTTAGGCACATGCCATGAGCAATTCCATAATACCATGGGCACAAGAAATCAATGCCATAGAGAGCATGACTCTCATAATCCATCTGCAAGTACCTAGGCCTGCTACCAGCATAATCCATAAACCTGTCAAGCATAACTGCAACATCCTCAATCTGCACCAAGGGAAAAGCCCAAACACGGTGGGTAGCATGATCAACAAAGGTCACAAAGTACGACGCTCCACCAAGTGACTGGGAAGGCATAGATCCATATACTGCACAATGGACAAGATCTAGAGGAGCATGCCTCGTACAATCGCCATAAGCCAAGGGGGCTCTACAAGGACCAAGAGTACAATCAGGGAAAGCACCAAGATCTGTAAGTGACATAGGAGGCAACAATGAGTTTGAACGAGACAAGATCTCCATCTCTGTGTGTGGTGTATATAGCCTAGGCGATAATGCCATAACAATGCATGTGGTATCCGGATAACTACAACCATAGAATCTCCCACATGAGAGACATGCATTGGGTAATGAGAACCAACTCGAGAACCTCTGGCCAAAACCAAGCAACCGTAACAGATCTTCTATGACCTATCCTAAAGAGAAACATAATAACGTGCATCATGCGATTGACTGACAGAAATCAAGCTCTTACTGAGCATGGGAACATGTAAAACATCCCTAAGCATAAGAGAAGTCCCATTAGGCAAAGCTAAGTATATGTCCCCTATACCAAGAATAGCATAAGCCTAGCTTAAGGCCCAAGGAAATGTGTCCATCAAACTCCTTGTAAGTAGAGAACCATGCTCTATGTGAAATAACACAAAAAGATGCCATAGAATCCAATAGCCAATTTGAGGCATAGGTCGTATCACTGAGCAAGAAAGTTGTAGAGAAACTAGATGACAAGAGTACATACTCAACTGCATCATTATGGGTAACAACATGTACCTCACCACTAGTAATAGTGGTAACACACGCTGCATCTCCTGTATCTCTGACTCTTTGCTCATGTCGAGTCTGCCTCTATCTCTACTGATCTCTAATCCACTTGAAACATTTTCTTTTAACATGCCCAAGCTTCCCACAATAGAAGCATATATTTGTAGAAGAAGAATCTATAGAAGACAACAAGGAATCCAAGTCATCATGAATAGGGCTATCCATAGCATCCAAAGAGCTCAAGCAATCGAGGGCTATCCTGATGGAGAAACCTGCTCATAAAGACAATCATCCGCAAGTACATCAGTGGTAGAAGCATGTTGCAAAGGCTCATAAAACCTCAACAGATGTGAGGACATAAAGGCATCAACCAAGGATGCAAAAGCTCCCACATGAAGAAGAGTCGTAGCCAATTGCATGACATAACCAACCACAGTATGGTAAAGCAATAAACATCTGTCATAAGAGCATATGGAATTCAGTCGTGAAATCAACCGATAACCATAATGGCAGACATGACTCTGCAGTACATCAGACCACATAGTAGCATCCAAGTCAATGCAAGACCGGTAAGTGGTATAAGATCCTGCAATGGTCAAGCTCCAGGAGAAGCCCAAGTATCTGTACAACAACATCCAAATAAGTGGCTTTGTAAAGTACATGACATTAGACAAAGTGCATAGCCGGGTAAGCATCAAGAGCAATTGCTCTCTGACATGTATGGGAAAAAGAAACCCAACTAGCATAAAAGCTAGGCAACACAAAAGCAACAAAGCCATAATTGCTAAACCCAAGCATTGTCATGAAGTCTAGTGATCAAGAAGTAACCCCCGCAAAGAACCAAGCATCAATGAGCAATGAAATCTCAATAACCAACTGCCGAGACAATGGAGCAAGCACTGCTCAAAACATGTATCTGCATCCAAACAAATCCAAGATCCATAATTGGGGCAATAAGGGTCAAATAGCATCCAAGCTGCATAAGTGATAAGCCAACCAAATGAAAAATGATCCACAAAATTCTCAAATGCAAGTCGATTCAAGCCCAAACATTTGCCATACTGTAGCCGAACCCAAAAGCATCCACATCAGACATCAGTCCCATAATGGGTAGCACGGGGTATAAACCTTGTCAAGTGAAATGCTGGCTGCAAAGAAAATGACAATGAACCAAGAATTGAGCTCTACTCTTTGCTCAAGAAGCATCCGGGAGCATAAACATCAAAGTGGCATCATCTAAATACATCAACATATCATCCCGAGTAGTCAGGAGCACCCTTAGACCATAGGCATAACCAAACTAGAGGTAAAATAACCTGTCAACCAAGATAGCATAAATCCCAACCAACAACGAAGTGTTTGCATCCAAATCAAGGCTCAATAGCTCTCAAATATCATATGCGGGCATAAACGATGATGACCAAGCATCAATATATCCAACATGACACCCAAATATCAACAAAGAGCATTATGCATAAGCCGTCCCTGATAAAATCTTGATGCCTAAACAATGTACATCAGTAAATCCTTGCATAAATCAAGCTATGAAAGCTCAAACCAAGTCCCAAAGTATTTGGGAGCATCACATAAGCTAAGAGCATGACATTTTCTTGCTATAAATCAACTCAAATCTTGTCTAAATCGGGTTTCGGATGCTCGAGATATGAGAAAAAATGGGATTTTTGAGCCAGATTTTGAAACAGGCGCAAAAAAATGTGAGCTGCTACTGTGAGGCATGCTGGTAATGCTGAGGATAAGGGGGAAAATGGGGGCATACAAGGTGCCCAATGAAGCCAAGGAACACTTGCAAAGAGCCTATGAGGATCGGGGAGAGATGGGAGATGAAATCTTACCTCAGGGGGAAGAAGCCATAGCTCTAGGTCTTCAATCCGAGCTCCAAGCTCTAGGTCTTCAATCCGAGCTAAAGTAATGCCGGGCCAAGCTCCACAATCAAGCTCTGATACCAGTTGAAGGGGATTCAATGGCAGTGGAGAAGGAGAAGAAAAAGAGAAGAGCACACACAATGTAGATGCTGTCCAACTGAACTGACAGTCTTATTACACTATCATATTATATATGAATAAAGAATGGGCGGTCACAGTGTACAGGGCAGGCCCAGAGGCCTTTTACCCCAACACTTAGAAGACTCTGGCCTAATGATGAAGAAAAGTTTCACTGATTGGGTTGAGAAACCCAACAAAGGTTTAGCTGCAACAACTTTATACCATGAGTTTGAAAGTAAATTTGGACAACTTGATGCTGAAGACCAACAAAGTATGGAAGGCCAGAAGATTGAATTATTCCTTAAGGCTACAGATCCCATTCTTCAAGAGAAGCTTGCTGATCACCTAGAGGATGCTACCTCCGAATCAGGAGTCAAGACTGCATGGGTAGATGTTACTGATGTAGTTAACATGATTGCTGGAAGAGAGTGGATGCGACTAAGATTGGCTCTACTTCAACATCAACAACTCCATTGATGGAGCTCTACTGATGCAGTTAACATGATTGCTGGAAGAGAGCGGATGCGACTAAGATTGACTCTACTTCAACATCAACAACTCCATTGATGGAGCTTGTTTCACCTTCAAAATCCCCTATTCCTTTGACTAATCAACCAACTTTTTCTTCTTTTGTTCCTTCTAAAAATGATGTCATGGATGAACTCATTAAAAGCATGCATGACCTTCATCTAAATCTTTTAGAAATTAGTTCCAAGGTGGAGAAGCTGGATGTCAAAGTTGAAGAATGAGGATGATCATCAACTCAAAGACCCATGAGAGAAGGCTATAAGAGGCACTGTATTTGGTGTGACAACCAACAACATGACAAGAGGGAGTGTTCTGCATTTCGTGAGGCTGAAGCATAAAAGCTCGTCTTTTGGAAAGATGAAAAAATTCATGCAGCTAAAATTGGTCTTCCACTAGAGCCAAAGTTTGGCAATGGTGGAACGAAGAAAAGATTAGAAGATTTAGTTGTAAAGAATGCCTATGCAGTAATTAATACAGCTACCTATGAGCTGCAAATTGAGCCAACTAAATCAAATTTGAAAGCATGCAAAGCTAATGTGCAATCTAAAGTATGGATGCATGCATTAGATCAAATGGAACGCGCCAAAGTAGCCAAAGATGATTTGACTAATGCTAGTCAGTCCATTCGAGGAATAACTGGTAGATTCTTTTTTTTCCTTTGCACATTTGGCTGATGCCAATCATAAAGAAGTCTTGATTGAAGAAAAGAGAAGAAGAGAAGATAAACTAGGGCCTTCCTTTTCTCGCCCTCCGAAATGGGTAACTAGAAGAATGCATGAATAACCAAAGCTTGCTCCAGATTAAGAGATGGAAGATGCGCCACAAACAAAGAAGATCGAAGGAAAGAAGAAAGGTAAGCATCTAGGCTACAAATTGTAGTTTGACATGGAATCTCCAACCAATCTCAAGCGAGTTCTAGAAGAATGAATTCTGGGAAGTAAAATTGAGTTCACCTTAGGTGAAATTCTTGAAATTGCCAAACGTGCATGATGTAATTATTAATGTAATCAAAAGAAAAAGATAATATGTTGGTGATGATGCTGAAGAAATAGTGCATGCTTTTTTGCAAGCTCTTTGAGTCTTTGTGCAGGATGAAGAGAAGCTGATTGCACAAGGAATTCAGCTTGAAGCAGTTAAATAATTAATTGCAGTAATTAAAGCTGAAGAAAAAGAAAGCATGGATGCAAAAGTTAAAGAAGTGAAGGCTGAAAATGTAATGGTTGGCTGGTCCAAACCAGTTGGGCAGCCCACCTCTCAAAAAGAAGGCCGTCTATAGCACATGCATGATGAGAAAGAAGCCCAATTTAGTCCAAGCAATCACTACTCCTGTACACATTGGGCAAGAGCAACAACGGAGACAGTCGTCAAAATTGGAGAAAAAGAAACACCATGTATTGCACTCTTAGACCATGGTTATGAGATAAACATCATGGCAATGAGTCTCTATGAAAGTGGAAGATGGCCCATAGATGTTGATCTAGGTTGGCAAATGAGAGTTGCAAACAACTCTTCCGGAGAGTTATATGTTGCATTTTCTAATGTGCAGGAAACTATTGGAGACATAAAAGACAATTTTCACTTTTTTATTTAAGACTCTTGTAGTTACCCTATCATTCTTGGGAAACCTTACATTTTTGAAGCCCGCTTGGAAACAAAAGCTCTTGATGCTGGTTCTTCCTAGCTCGAATCCAAAGCAAGGATAATGAATGAGATGTCCAATTTTTTATAGTGTGTGTTAACCATCATCGAAACAGAGATCGATTATGTGATTATCTTGTGCCTCCTAATGCCTGAGAATTCAAGGGTTTTCAGGCTGCATTGCTGTAAAAGGAGGCTATGGCAGTGCGCCATGTAAAAAGATTGAACCTCCTTATGCTATAGAAATTGTCTCTACCAAATCTGTATGTATGTATAGCCAATAGTATGGGCTGTTATAGGTCTCTTCCAGCCATGACTAAAGTTGTGAAAGAAAATATTTATATCATGTAAAAAGGGTGCTGAAAACTTATGACATGATAGCTGAAAATGAAGATATTTCGGGCATTTTTTTTGGACTAATTACTACTGACACATTGGTTGAAATATATGCAGTTGCTCATATAGAAAACTAGGCTGAAAATTAGTCCATAGAAGTATGTACATTGGATTTTTATCAAACAATTCAAGAATTTATTGAGCAGGAAGACATTGGTTCACTCAACAAGACTGAAGCGCAAGTGGAGACAAAATACAAGATGGTGGATAAGGCAGTTCCACTGCCTCTTGAAAGTGAAGAGCATGCTAATAGAGCAGCAAATTTTACCAAGTCTTCGCGATCCTTCCAACATTGGTCACAAGTTTACATTTGAAAATATAAAAGAGCTCAAAATAGGTGAAAATTCTTTCCTTTCACCGGCTAAAAACCACTATTTTATGCAAATGCTAATGAAACATAGAAAAGCTTTTGCATTTCAGCCAAGTGAAATAGGCTGTGTGGATCCAAATATTCTGCCTCCTATGGTCATTTTTACGGTTCCACATGTGCCTTGGAACCTCAAGCCTATTCCCATTCCAAGCGTGCATTTGCCCAGATTATTGGAACTTCTAAATGAGAAGATCAGAATGAAGATTTTAGAACCTTTTTCAGAACCTTACTCAAATCAATGGTTTACCGTGCCCAAGAAAAATGGATCCTTACGATTCATTCAAGATCTATAGCCTGTTAATCGTGTCACAATCTAAAATGTTGGTTTGGGTTCAATTGATGATGAGTTTGCTGAAGCTTTTGTAGGAAGAACAATTTATTCTATGGGCGACCTATATTCACGATATGACTAATTTTAGCTTTCATTAGAAAGCTGAGACATTACCACAATGAAGACACCTCTTGGATTGGTGCGCATATGCACTCTACCACAAGGTGCAACAAACTCCGAAGCCCATATGATGAATGTCATGCACAAAGCCTTAAGGGACTTTATTTCACAACTTACTCTTCCATTTCTTCATGATGTACCTATCAAGGGATGTGAAGTCAATGAAAAGAATGAGGAGCTTGATGAAGATGGTTGTAGGACATTTGTAGCTAACCATATTCATGATTGTGACAGGATTTTAACAAGGCTAGAAGATGTTCAAAGATGAGAGAGAGACAAGGAAAACTCCATATCCATGAGCCTTCAGGCTCTCATTGTGTTTTCTTTATTATGCAGAATAATACTAAACCACACAATACAATGTAAAGTAAACTAGACTGACTAGAGTGACTAACTCTAGTCAAGGCATTGACTAACTACTAACCCGACTTATTTAATGTAGTCACATGGAGACAGCTATACACAGTAGCTGTCATAGATGTCAGTTACACACCAAGAGGGTGGAGCTTGATTTCTAACACTCCCCCTCAAAGCTCAAACCAAAAACTCAAACCATTTGCATCACTCCAAGTAGCTGTCTAAAGTGAATGAACTTATCTTTATGAAGTGATTTGGTAAAGATGTTTGCTACCTGGTCTTCAGTCTTCACATGCTCCAAGTCAATCTGATATGCTAAAACCATTTCCCTGATGAAATGGTAGTGAACCTCAATGTGTTTCGATCTTGCATGATAAACATGATTACTTGCTAACATGACACTGCTTAAATTATCACAATACAGCCTTACTTTGCTATCCAAGTGTATTCCCAAGTCATTCAGCAACTTCTGTAACCACATAGCTTCATAGGCCGCTAAGGCTGCACCACGATACTCTGCTTCCGTACTGGACAATGCAACTATAGGCTGTTTCTTACTCTGCCAATTGATCATGCTACTACCCAATCCAAATGCATAGCCACTGGTTGACCTCCTGTCATAAGTGCAACCAGCCCAGTCAGCATCAGTATACCCCATCAAGTCAAGGGGTTTCCCATATGCATAAAACAACCCATGATATGTGGTACTCTTTACATATCTCAGAATTCTCCTGACTGCATCCAAGTGTGGTTTGCAAGGCTTCTGCATGAACTGAATGATCAGCCCCACAGCATAACTCAAGTTAGGTCTAGTGATCATGAGATAGATCAAGCTGCCTACCATCTGTCTGTACATGATAACATTCTCAATCTTTGTCCCAACATCAATCTGCAGCTTGACATTCTGCTCTAAAGGTGTATCCATAGGCTTGCAAGCACCCATACCATATTTTTGTAACATGTCCTGAGCATACTGCTTCTGTAGCAGCCATATGCCTTGAGGTGTAGAGACAACCTCAATCCCCAAAAAACATTTCAGCTCTCCTAGGTCATTGACCTTAAACTCAGCCTGTAAACATATCTTTACTTCAGCAATCCCACTTTCATCATCTCCTGTAATGATTAAGTCATCAACATAGAAAACTAGGAATACATAACCACGATTTGTCTTCTTCACAAACAAACTATGATCAGCATCACCCTATCGGAAACCATGTTGCTGCAAATAACTGCTGATGCGAGCATTCTATGCTCTGGGTGCCTGTTTCAGCCCATATAATGCCTTTTTCAGCCGGTATACATGTGCTGGAAATTCTGGATGCACATAGCCTTCAGGCTGTTCCATGTAAACTTCTTCCTGTAACTCTCCATTCGAAAAGGCATTCTTTACGTCCATCTGCCATAGTTTCCAGCCTCTAGTTGTTGCTGCCAAAGCAATCATAGTTCTAACTGTAGCAATCTTTGCTACAGGGCTGAAAGTCTCCTCATAATCAAGACCATACTGCTGCACATACCCTTTTGCAACTAGCTTGGCCTTGCATCTTTCCAATGATCCATCTGATTTACATTTTACCTTATACACCCACTTGCAGCCAATAGGTGTTTTTCCCTTAGGCAAATGTACCAAATCCCATGTGCCATTTTCAGTCAAAGCTGAATATTCCTCATCCATAGCAGCACGCCAATCCTCATCTGCAACTACCTCATCAAACTTACTTGGTTCTCTAAAACCTGTTACTTTCATCATATAAGCATAATGACGGGCTGAATACCGAGTGTAAGTGTATCTATCAACATGTCATCTGACCCTCTCTGATCTCCTGAGCTGTGGCTCACTATGAGCTTGCCTATCATGAGGCAGCACATAACGACTCTGCCTAGCACCTGGTGTCATAACAGATGGAATCCCCAATTCACTGTCTAAGCTGTCACTGCTAAATGACTCATAACCTGTAGTGAGTGGACCTGTTATATCTTCAAAAGCCTTTTCTTTTCCCTTATCTGTTCTCCCCCTCACTGACATATCCGTGTCAGTGGATGGATGCAGTAGTGTGACTATGCAATCATCTTGTCCAAGGACTCACTGTAGATGATACATCACCTGTTGGACCACTCATGGAAGTACTCTCTACAAGAGTATTTTCAGCATGACTCATACTGGGTGAGCCATCAGTAGGCATTGCAACAGGATTCCCATACAAGGATGCTAACTCATCAAATACCACATCTCTGCTTATGAGTGTCTCATGCGTAGAAGGTACATAATACTTATAAGCTTTCCTTCCTGTGCATATCCCACAAACACACTCTTCACTGCCTTAGGATCCAATTTCTTCCTCTTTTCATCTGGTATATGCACATATGCAATGTTGCCAAATACCTTCAAGTGCAAAATATCAGGTTTATGACCATACAGTTTCTCATATGGAGTGATATCATGAATCCCTGTTGTAGGGGTTCGATTTAGTACATAGACAGTAGTCATCACTGCTTCAGCCCAATAACCATTTGGCAGACATTTCTCATTCAGCATAGCTCTAACTGATTTCATCAGGACCCTGTTTTTCCTCTCTGCAACACCGTTTTGCTGCGGTGTATAGCTGCAAGTAAGCTGTCTTCTGATCCCATATTTAGCAAGATACATGTCAAAGTCATTAGAGACATATTCACCTCCTCCATTTGATCTCAAACAGGATATGTAGCAGCCCAACTCATTTTTTGCATGCTTCTTGAAGTCTTTGAATGCATCAAACACATCATCTTTATGCTTCAAAACATAAAGCCAAGTGTACCTGCTGAAATCATCAATAAATGAGACATAATACCATGCACCTCCAAATGAAGCATTATGTGAAGGACTCCAGACATCAGAGTGCACCAAATGTAAAGGCCTAGTGCTGTTTTTTACATGTCTCATGAAAGGAAACCGTGCCTGCTTCCCAAACTGACATGCAGGGCATACATGGCCAAAGTCATTATACTTGAATTTAGGTAATCCAAGTACTACTTCCTTCTACTGCATAGATTTCAGCTTTTGTACATTGACATGTCCAATTCGCTTGTGCCACATCCCGAATGGCACTCTCATCATGAGCAAACATGGCTGCCTTAAGTCCCGGAATGGTCGCATCCAATGTAAACATCTTGCCATCCCTTCTGCCCTTGGCAATTAACTTGCAACCATTTCCATACTCAATGAAACATCCATCTTTGTTAAATCTCACTTGCAGATTCTGTTCTGCCATTTGACCCACAGACAAAAGATTCTTTGTTATGGTCGGTACATGTAATACATCATGTAGGCCTTTCTTCTTGCCATCAGGCATCATGAGAGGAACAATCCCTTTATGCTTTATGTCATGTTGGGTGTCATCCCCAGTACATACATGACCATGTGTACCTGCAACCATCTCATCAAACCACTCTCCATGCGGTGTCATGTGGTTTGACGCTCCAGAGTCAATGTACCGTCTATCATCTCTATTATGTCTTGATGCATTTTTGGATACATGCTGCATGGCAAAGAGTCTATCAACTTGCTCATCATGAGCACCACTGGAAGATGCATAGTGCCCATGCTGTCTGCCCTTTGCCTTCATATCTTCGTGCTTCTTGTAGCAATCCTTTGCAATGTGCCCATACCTGCCACAATAATGGCAATCCTTGTCCCTGTTGGACTGATCAGATGACTGCCATGAACAAGATCCACCACCTCTACCTCGGGGTGATCTCCCCCTGCCTCTAAACCCGCTAGATCCACGCTGGCCTTGTGTATTTGCACCATGCCAATTGCCCTGCTGCTACTGCTGTCCATAAGCATTACGAGTGTCACCACGACCTCGAAATGAACCACGACCTCTAAATCCTCTGCCACGCTGCCTAGAGTATAACACAGTGTCTCTACTCTGAGATACACTGGAACCTGTATTCAAATCAAGTTTGACCTCCTCATGCAGCAACAAAGCAACTAGCTCTTCCCAAGTAGGGGGCTCTTCTCTAACAGAAATGGATGTGTCAAAAGCTTTGTACTCTTTCCCTAATCCATTCAAGGCAACAACAATCATATCATCTTCTGATACACTTGTGCCAATGGTAGCAAGTTGATCAGCTATGGTCTTAATCTCCGTGGTATACACCTGGATGCTCCTGCCATTCCTAGACATGTTGTTGAACTGCTGTTTCAACTGGATCTTTCGTGCATGTGTCATGGTTCCATAATTTTTCATCAGTATGTCCTAAGCATCCTTCGGAGTCTCACATCCAGTGATTTGAATTACCATAGCATCAGATATACATAGAGAAAACCAATGCATCATCTTACATGCTCTCTCATTCCATAGCCTATGAGCTCTTTTATGTTCATTAGTTGGATTCGTTGCAGGCAAATCAGGAGCAGCCTCATCTCCTGTACATAGATCCCAATAACCCCTGCCAACTAGAAAGTTCTTCATTCTGAATTTCCATAGTGCAAAGTTCCTGTTGTCTAACTTCTCTCCAACTATCTGAGTGATATTATCAGTCCCATGTGCATTAGCCATGATGCAATAGATTGTCTGTCAGATGTTTAACTACCTGCAAACCAATAAGTATGACTGACAAGTTCAGTCCACAACAGTTTATGACAGTTTTCTGCAACTAATTGCAGTAAAAAACCAGGGCATTTCAGCCCATTGATAACCCAAAAAAGTCCCAAAACAAATGGTCTAACCCGTAGGTAAAGCAGTCAATACATATGCTATGTATTTGCTTCAGTTTAAACTCCTACAACCTCACTGGCAGGGACAAAAGATGGAGTCTGAACACTGTAGACTGTGTATAGCCAGCAACAATTTCAAGTCCAAAAACAACATGCATACATGTCATACATGTCCCAGAACTTTGTATCAAGCCATACATAGGCATAGAAGCACAAAACAGTGCATAACCAGCAAGTACAAGTGTCAACTAATTTGGTTGCAGGTTTCAGTCAACCAAAAATCAGCATAACAAGCTTTAAGCAGCTCCAAAATGTCTTCAAATCATGTCATACATTTGCTCTAGTGTGACAGAGTCAATACATGACTATGCGGGTAACTCTAGGCTTCCTGCCTTCAATGAGCCAAGTCATACATTGCATTTACAGTCTATATTCAGCCAAGAAGATGAACTTGCATTTGCTTCAGCTCTAAAACTTCAGCATTCAGTAATATCCAAAGCTCTCTTTGATCCTCTAAGAACTCAGCATACATATGTCACCTCATGTAGATGACGGGTGCCTAAGGTAGCATGTAATGCTTCAGTGGAAAGTGATGCTTGTTATCCACTATTTAATGAAAGTTTCTAGCTTGTCAATGGCTTTCAGATCTGAGTATTCTAAGCAAAAAATCTCAGCTCCAAGACATTAGATCCAATGTATACATGCTTTGACACATTCTTGTGCTTTAATGATGCCTTCTGAGTGTAACACAAAGCTCCTGTATGTCAATAATGACCGAATGTATGCTGTCCATTCATTTTCTCAGCAGTTCAGAACTAATTACAGGTCTGTGTCTGATTACTCCAGCTCATAATAGAGCTCCCACACAAGCATTTGCTTCTTGTACTCTTCAAGCATTCATGCTTTATGGGTCTTGTTCATGTGCCCCATTTGATGTTTCACACGTTGCAGTCCATTCTACCCTACAGGCGCAGTTCATCAGAATGAGCAGGGGTTGCTGCTGTACATAATGACTAATATGAGCCTATACAAGGCTTGCATAGGCTCAATAAGGCCTTTCAAATGCTCCAGCAGGGTCACCAACAACCTCTTGATCAATGGCTAGTCTCCTTCAACAATGCATACCTCTGTGTGACCAAATGGTAAAAATGACAGCTAGTCCTCTTCTTTTTCCAGCCCTTCAGGTCAGTCTTGAAGTCATCTTCTGCAATGCTCTACTCCACAGAGCCCAGTCTTATGGGTGCTCTGATACCACGTTCAAAGATGAGAGAGAGAGACATGGAAAACTCCATATCCATGAGCCTTCAGGCTCTCATTGTGTTTTCTTTATTATGCAAAATAATACTAAACCACAAAATACAATGTAAAGTAAATTAGACTGACTAGACTGACTAACTCTAGTCAAGTCAGTGACTAACTACTAACCCGACTTATTTAATGTAGTCACATGGAGACATCTATACACAGTAGCTGTCATCACAGATGTCAGTTACACACCAAGACAAACTGACGGGTGGAGCTTGATTTCTAACAGAAGAGGTGCATCTTACCCTTTCTAGAGTTAAGTCGATTTTTGGAGTAGAAGAAGTCCTTGTTGAGATATCGAGCTCCACTCGTGATATGCCAGGGTGACAGTTGTGCATTTATGTCACCGACTTGTCAGTTGCAGATGCGATTGGTACACCGCCCATGAATAATAGCTAGATGACAACTATCCTTATCTACTCTAGTTCGTGGCTCAGTTAGTATGCCACCTTAGTTGGTTGAGTTTGGTTTGAGACCCATATATAGGGTTCTTCTATTTCTATGTACTTGAGTTCCTTTGGCTTACACAACTAAGAAGAGGAAAACTGTTTTCAGCCTCCACCCTTGTGTATATTCCCCCATTGTGCAAGCAAGAAAGCTACAAGTGAGACTCTTTCCTTCTCTCCCACAATCTTGACATGGTATCAGAGCCTTGTTTGTGGTAAGGAGCTCAAGAAAGCAAACCAAGTTCGCGGTGTTCTGGTAAGAGGACCAATGTTGCTTTCATTTTCTGTTTTGGGAGCAAGTCTCTAGCACAGCCAAAAAGTGCAAGAGTGCATTGTCTCAGATTGAGACGCCCTTCGCAGTGTAGCAAGAGGGCAGTATATGTGGCGGGAATGGGCTTTAGCCCGTGTTGCTCTGTTTTTTTGATTTGAGGCCATTTCGGGGCCTGTTTTGGAGGCGGAAGTCTTCCGCAAGCACTCAGGAAAAGGCCCTGTTTTTTGCTGTACGACCATTGTTCTATAGGTCGGTGAAAAAGTTACTGTAGAAATTGCATTGTATGCCTATGCGCAGAGACATTGGGAGGTACAGAATCATCCTTGTTGCCTGTTGATGCAAAATCGTCACTAGGAAGTGACTATGTGGTCAAATACCACTTTCGTCAATTTTGCAGATTTGCCCTTGTGAGGCTGAAGCTGTGTTTGTTTGCAGTGACAGAATTCTTTACAGTGTTCTGTAATGGCGTTTGATTCTCTTTCACAGATTGTCATTGAAAAGCTTGACAAGAACAATTTCCAAGCATGGAAGTTTAGAATGACGAATTTCCTTATGGGAATCTCCATGCCAATTGGCAATGATCCATGAAACTCTTGTATCATATCATCCATATAACACACAACATGTTGAGTCTTAGAATATCTGAGGTGTCAATCCAATGTGCCTATTAAGATTTGCATGCCATGTGGCTACTATCCTTGTAACAACTACTTTATAATACCCACATTTCATACAATGTATTGAGTCAAATCAGACTCCTCTTCATTATAATACAATTTATTTTGGCAAAATTCTCTGAGTATTCTTGTGCTATTCTTTTCATTATATTTCATGTAAATGGTATGATTAAAGTGATATCTTGAAATTAAATCTATACTTTGTTGATATATATATCCACATGTGTTTCGATATTGATGTTTATGTCTGTTTACAAAAGTGTAAACATCTCTTAATGCCATGTTGATTTGTATGGCATATTGGTGATTACTAGACAGACTTAAAATGCTTATTATTTAGGGGTTAATACATACTTCTTTACATCTAATGCGTAGGTTATAATGCTTGAGAGATGAACAAGCATTCTCTCAATAGAAGTACGTAACAGAAAATATGAAGAAGGGAATTGGATCACTGATACGTATCATTGCTCGTCTTGGATACATATGCGTCCAAGTATGAAGGGAGCTTTCCGGATGAAAGCATCTGCAATTGTAGATGTATCAAAGCACTGGAAGGGTAAAATTTTAGCTCTCAGACAAAGGAATGTTGATTCTCACCTTGTAACAAAGGCGTTTGTACCACATGTATTCATGCAAAAACAAATACATATTGCACCCACTATGCCCTTTCAACAAAACATTGCAAACAGTAAGTATTTGCAACTCATTGAGAATGAGAAATTTCATGATACCCATGTAACAACTTGTCTCGTATTTATAGAAGTATACCCTTCGGATTGTTGTGAGTGGCAAAATGTTGAGAGTTTCACTGGTTCTTTTACGTGTTACCACCTCGAAATTGGTAGATTGCTCTTTGAGGGGCGTACAACTAAGTAGCTCGCAGAGGACCTTGTTTTTTTCTATGACTCCAAGTACATATTGCCCAAGGGGAGTTGAGAATATGGAACCCTTGAGTCTATGCACATATCGAATCTCAATAGCATAGAATGGCCATTGTGTAGTAGCCACATTTGGCACATGTGTAGCACAAAAATTTCACAAACATATTGAATTCTATGAAGCCAAGCACCGGCTCAAAGAATGTATATCTAAGTACATCTAAGTTGCTTCATAATGATTGCAATTTTTGCACACATGTTCAAGGAATGTAAGGGTTTGAGACTTACAAAAGCACGTACGTCATAAAAAATACATCAGAGGATTATATAACAAGGATTCTAGGCAACACTTGGACATAAAAAATAACTCACAGTCCTGACACAGTGGAGTGTCGAGTCACAACAAGGGACATGGCTTTCAGGTAAAAATTTTCTCTCTTAGTTGACTATTATCTTACTTTGGGATGAATCGGCTAACTTTCCTTTCCAATTACAGGAAATTGTCGCATGACAAACTTTATGCCTAGTGTTCAAGTATCGTAGATGGATGATGCTCAAGGGTAAATGGTTGTGCCTTGATCAAGACATGCGTGAAAGTGCAGCTATGGATGTTACTATCATTTGTGAGGGCCGCGAGCCCCAAGTGTTGCAAATGGAGGATGATTGGCCCTTGAGTATAATGCGCCATGAACTTACAATGTTAATGCAGAATCCACCCACTAGCTTCTATTTTAAACTAGATGGAAGGAAAATTCAAAGCCGAGTTGAGGATACTGTTACCAACGGAAAGTGTGTGGCTCCACATATTTTAGAAATTGTAGAGTCTCCTTAAAAATCCCAACACCACAAGTTGTAATATCCAACACCTATAAATTTTTGGATTTTTTTGCCAAGAGAATATTGTCGCTTACAAACTTACAATATTTAAAAATTATGGTATTTATGCAAAATCATACACTTGTTATACACTTTCCACATCAACACATTTACATATGCATGTAAACTTTACAAAGATGTGAGTAAAGCCATAACTAAATATTGTATGCAAACAACCATGAGTGGATCCACGAGACTATCTTTGCCAACCAGGGTGACGAGATATTCCAAGTTTTCTCTAAGAACTTCAACCTTGAAAGTGTGCTCTCATCACTGGATCCCCCCCTTCAGGTTTTGGAAAAGTTTGTGAGCACCATTGCTACATGCACATACTCCATCGAGGAATCCAATATGGGAAGAATCACCAAAAAGTGGTGAATAGGTGTCTGGCCCATGTGGATCCTTCACATAGAGTATGCACTGTTCCCATGGGAAGTGCACTAGATACATCACCTTTGGATCTCGTGGAGTGTGATTGTGCATTGGCAATTTACCTCCTTGCATTGGATACATCCCTAGAGGAGGAGAGCGATGAAGATACAGCTCCACAGGTTATTTCTATCACATACACAGGAGAAGAACCGCTTGAAGAGCTCATAAATGTTGAAGAGGAACATCGAGTGGTGGCAGAGCAAGGGTTGGCTCTCATGGTGCCATCTTCTTCAGAATAGCCACAAGTCGACAAACCCAACCTTGCCTCCTTGACATCCATTGAAGTAGATGGTGTACAATACTTGCTTTTATCAGATGTACTGCAATACTTGGAAATGAAGGAAGAAGAGTTGTTTTCTATCCTAGTCAAGGATTCAATGGAAGACTTGATCAATTATGATTACATGGATGTGCATCCAACAATGGCAAAGATTGGAAGATATGATAGCGCAAGGTTAGATACTGTGAGTGTGATCATAGCAGCATAGGAGTATATTACCTCAGTTAAAGAAGATTACCTTGTGCCAAATGCTGAATTTGAAGTAGTACAGTATGATTTGTTCGAACCAAGGTCCCAGCTTCCTACCAAGGAGGTTGTAGATCCCTCTACCCAAAGAGGTGCCTTCTTGACACACGAGGAAATGAAGATACAAGATGATTTGGAGAAGGTGAGATTTCTAACTACCATATATTTTTATGCAATGAAACTTGACAGTAGGGTGTGTCGGGTCCCCGGAAGTCCATCGGTGAAATCTTGGCCAAAAATGATTTCACCCGCCGTGGACTCCGAGGGACCCGATGCACCCTACCGTCAAGTTTCATCGCTTTCTGATAACTCGAGGGACCCGGTAGACTTTGAGGGACCCGACACACCTTTATCATTTAGGACATACTGTATATAGATGAGTTTGCATCAAGGCAAGGAGGAGCTCGACATGCGGATTGGCAGAAGGATTCAGCTTTGAACGAGTATATTGGTAACCTTGTTGTAGATTTGGTGGTCTTCCATAAGAAGTGCTCACCAAGAGGGCAAGAAATAATCATGAAAATTCGAGCTTTGACCAAGTTTGGACCTTTTCGAGTGATACCTGTGACATCTAGCTTGAAGGAGGTGGTGCTAATTAAGCGGTCAAAGATTCTTTACTTGTTTGACCAAACGCGTGGTGGAGCAATGTGTGTGCTTGCTACATTAGGCGACCTTGCTAAAGTGTTAGATCCGCTTCTCCTGGAGAAAGAGATAAAGGGGGAGCACATCATTTTTGAAGCAAAGAAGGAACTTATATTTTCATCGGAAGCTGGCCCCTCCTCTCCATCCACCGATGAAAAAGCCAAGAAACAATTGAGAGTTCTTATTGGCTATCGACTTTTTGTATCTACAATCAGTAACAGCCATCACATGTATTTTTCTTGATGAATGCAAGATACTTTACTTTGTCCCTACAAATAAATATTTATTAAATAAATGTGTGGTTCGTATAAGTGCGACGATGATGTGTGGTATGTGAATGATGCATTCGCATATGTTAACATAATTCAACGCATAGTATTGCACTTGCGATTGTGTAAGTGTAACGATAATGTGTGGTACGTGAATGCGCATCCGCATATATTAACATAATTCAATGCGTAGTACTACACTTGCGATTGTGCATAAGCAATAATGTAACTTGTATCCATACGTATTACTACTTTTGATGCGTCCATACACTAAACAAAAATTAAGAGTCATGCATTTCAAGAAACAAAATAAAACAACTTTACTCAATTATTTGAATTCAGTACACATCGCATGAGATATTATGTATATATAAATAAATATTCCAATGTGGCAAAGTATACAAATTTTTTTGGCCTTCCAAGATGTTATGGCGTTGTAACACTCATTACAAACCTTGGATCATTAATCTAGTAAACTATGGCGGAGTCCCCTTGCCGTGTCCAAGCCGAATGATAAAGTTCATGTCTTTATCTGTGATTGTGACACGCTTTGCATGGATGGTTGCAAGCTGTGTATCATCAAACAAGTCGATGAGAAACCCCACTGCAGCAGCTGTTTGTAGGGCCTCCATAGCTGCAGCGGTCCACCTTCCCACTTGTGGGCCGTCCCGCACTCGTGCCCAAAATCTTCCCATCCCTTTCAGCTCCAAGTGTTGCATGACTTCTCGAAAAACCTTATGACAAGAACTTTTTGGGATGAGAAGCTCGTATCCGCGTTGGATTCTCCTTATCTCTCGAAGGGCGATAGTGCCTGATTTCCATCTCCTCTTCTTTTGTGGTGGTCCTTGTGCTCTACGGGGAGCACCTGTGTTGCTGCACTAGAGGAGGCTTCACCTTGTGCTCTAGGTGGCAGGCCTTGGCATGATGTCTTCTCGAGGCCAAAACGGCAACATGCTTGCTTAGTGCATGCCATGCAAGCTCAAGGAGGGCAAGACGGAGAAGAGACAGAGGTTGGGGATGTGAAAATGGAGGAAGCAAAGAAATCAAGATGTGAAAATGAGAAGAAGAATGAAATTTTAACCCATTTAAACCCCAAAACCGGGTTAATGCAGCTTCATACGCATTGTCCTTCGTGTAATCGTAAATCCATAACCTTGTATCAAAATGCAACAAAACTTCACACGCACACTCGTTAGGTGGCCAAGAGCCCTTTTTATTTATTTATAAAAAAAGTGACTGTAGACCCCTGGTCCGAAGTCTGGCGTCTGGAGCCACTTTCCTTCATTGCATTCCGATACAATTTAGTATTTTAAAAATTATCCCACACCAAAATTATGGATGGATTGATAATTGAGAAATCAACATCGCGACTACTGGCCCTTAGAAACTTCACACCACATAGACTATATAGAGGCATCAAGAGTAAAGTTTACAACAAGAAATTGCAAATTTTTGCATGTTATTCCTATTGAAATTGGCAGTGCTAACAAAAACTGTAAGTAAGAATTGAAAATATAGCGAAGATGCATAGTCAAAGTTGAGAGCGAAGGACATGTGTAAAATTTTAATTCATATTTTAAGGGCGCATACAATAGTTTTTCACTGGGACATAGTCATATGTCCAATGCACGATGATAACACTATGCCAAAAAAGATAATATTACAAACTGTGTTCATTCCATTGGAACGAATGCATCCTTCACTACTTGAAGATTTCTTACAAGTTGGAAGTCCTTGGGCGTTACAATGATGCGCTTCGCATGTATTGCACAACGTTGAGCATCATTCATCAAGTCAACTAAAAAGGCCTCTGTAGCACACTGTAGAGCATGAAGACATTCTTTTGTGAAGCAATCAGGTCTATCTTGATCTTGTGCTAAAAACACCTCCTACTTTCTGTGCAGTAGAGGTCTTGCACAATCTCGCGAACAAGTCTCGAGAAGCTCGCCTTTGGAATGATGAGATCAAAAGAGCGTTGATATCTTCTAATTTCTCTCAAGGCCACTGTACCTGGCTTCCACTTGCGTTTCTTGTGGGGATGCTGAGAAGGAACCTTGTGAGGGCGTCTTGAGGAAGGTGGATCAGGTTGAGAAGGGAGTGCATCTGAGCTAGTAGATGCTCCAAAGGGCTGAACACTATATAGGGCTTTGAGCAGAAGCTTATTTGCAACTACCTTAGACCTAGCCATCTTTCCTGCACAAGAGATGTGCGAACTCAATGAATAAGATAGAAAGTGAAACCCTCTTTTATATAACCCTAAACTGTGAGACTCATTCACATAGATGCACACTCTCTCTTTCTCTCTTAAACTATGAATTGCATTCACACTGACTCACATTGTTCATCTTACTATCTTAGCTCTCTTCGAACCCATTGCTACATTCACACTGACTCACATTGTTCATCTTACTATCTTAGCTCTCTTCGAACCCATTTGTTGCCTTGTCGAAGCCTTGTTTCTAGCCACTTGGCATGGTTTTCTTTGGTACTTGAGGCTTCATAACGCACTCTTTTAGTGATACGACATGATTCCATCATGTCTGTAGCCAATTCATCAACACTTTCATTTGCTCTCTTTTGCGAGAGTTTAGCTTCATCTACTACTATAATCCAATTCCATCAAGATAGCAATTTGATCATTGGATTGCTACCATTCACCCCTCCACCATGATCATTTTTTCTTTGGTATGCACCACGCGCTATCCAATGTGAATTTTCCATCCCTTGTGTGGACCAAATTCCAATGCTTCCCTTTTCTACAAAGTATGGCCCATGTGCCTCAAGGATATGCTACAAAGACACATATCACACATGAGTAAAAATATGCTCAATAGTTTATACAATTCATACAATTTTAAAATATTAACTTAGTACGCACCATGTAATGTGTGATAGAGCTTTTGCCCCATGCTTCCACCATGTTTTCGTAGAAGCTATGCATAACATTGATAAATTCTTGCTTATCTTCATTGTTAAACGCCATCTTGCGAAGTAAGGGAGCCAATTTGTTAAGACTTATCCAAACTTTAGCTTTGGCCAATCTTGTTTTTTCTCCATTACTTCAATCAGGAACTGCAAAATGTAACTTTTTCCACCCATCATAGTCTTGCGGCCTACAAACCATGACATTCCCTTCCTCATTGATGGATACTGAGAGAAACTTCCTAGCCTTTGCTCCTCCAAAGCAAGGCTTTTTTGGCAAGTTACCAAATTTTCCTGATCTCTTCTCATCTTTTTCAATCGTCACTTGATGCTTGTGTAGCCCAATTTCTAATAGCACTCGCTCCACATTCCTACACGTTGTAATGGCTTCTTTTCTTGGTTGCATCCTATAAGCAAAGCAAATGTATTCATATACAAGTTTCTCCATGATTTTGACAAAAACATGCAATGAAAAAATGTGAATACGATCCAAGGGAATGTTGAAGATGGGCTTCCAAGTGGGATCTTCTCTATTGGGTGTCGATGCAGCACTTGTCACCTTTCACCAGTTCTTCTTTCCGTCTTTTCCTTCCACCCTCTTTGTCAAGCAATATAGGCATGGATTCTTTGTATTTGCACCATTGGAGATTCCACACATGCATTTTAAAGTTTTCAAGTCTCCTGCAAGATGCCATTCAACCAAGTATTGACCATACCCGTCAACCGAGAGCATCTCACCATGTTCCTGACGATCGATGATTCTTGGAATGCTTATGTGGATAAAGAATAGTTGCATCACCTCAAATGTTTCCTTAGAAACTTCAAATGCAGCGAGCCACCACACATGGCACTCAAATTGAACATTAAAGTTCCTTGGGTTGTTCTTGTCGAATTGTAAAGCTCTATTCATCAGAGTTACACTAACTCTTTCAAGCTTTACTCCTTTGACGACCTCACTTTCATCTAATTTTATAACAAACTACAAGTTACCATTACATTCCTCAACAGACATATTGTAGTACATTACCATTGCCGACTGCACCTTGTTCAAATCTAAATAGTAATTGTTGAGTTCAGTAAACTTCACCTCATATGCATTTTTGGTCCCAACCTTTAGTGTTTTCACACATTGAACATGCATGGGATCTCTGATCAACTCCAAAACCTTTGTATTAAGTTGCCATCGAGCCTCTATTAACTTTGAAGGCCGAGGAAGAGGCACGATTCTATTTCTCTTCAGCACACGACCAAACCCAGCCTTCACACCTTTGAATATCTTTGAGTAAGTCATTGTACTAATGCTGGCCCTGTCATAAATAGATTGTGCATCCACAACTAAGAACTCATTTGACACATCTTTTAATGTGCACTCAATCACATTTTCCTTCACAGCCTTAAACTTAGGATTGCTCAAAGCGTTTTCCAATGTACTTGCCTTCAGCAATCTACTAATACACGATCCAACCTCACCCTCACCTAGGTTCTCTTTATGAGCTACCTTACATGCTTTGATACATCGCTTCCCCACTGGCCACTATTCACAATTAACTCATTGATTGGCTTCTTCTTTTTTTTGCACTCCTATGTTAGCTTGTTTTTTATCTTTCTCAAGTCATCCAATTGTGCCTTTGCCTCCTCATATGAGATACCAATGTCATGGATAGTTTCCTGCATTGAAATAATTTGATTATTTTGTTGAATTATAGTGTCATTCAGCTGTACCACTTGTCCTATGAGCTGAAAAGTTGATTTCAATGATCACATCATGGAAAAATTTTATGGTTGCTTGGCAAGTTGTAAATACTTTGAACGCCTGATCATTGAGCCGCCTAGTATAACCAAGTAACCCATTTTCACCCTCACACACATACTTCAGCAAATTTGTGATTCCTAAGAAAGTTGGATGTCTATTGTTTAAAAGGTCAATTGGGTAGATTCCCCCATCAACCCACAAATCCACATGTTTCAATTCCATTTGACTGTAACTTAGCAAAACTTGAGGGTTGATACTGGTACGCCAGAATAATGGGGCATATTCAATCTCTACCTCAATATGCAGCTCCTTCTTTCCTGTATTCATTTTACTATTAATAAAAACGGGGAGCCTACTTGGTTGTCACAAGAGGTACAGTGGAGATGCACAGAGAGGCACACAAAGGTGCCAAGGGAAAGAAGGGTGTAAGTAATTCACTCTGTTAATGAAGGTTGCATAAACACAAAGAAAAGGTCACAATAGAGCCATGAGAGAGTATAGATATGGGGGGAAATAGCTCAGAGGGTAGGGATGTCCAAGACTTTTTGTATTTTAGATATTTCTATTTTGCCTCCAAAACCATCTCCAAAAAACACAAAATTTGACCAGTTTGTTTGTTTTTTGACCAAAAGCTAGGATATAAAAATCCCCAAAATATCTTAAAAGGAACATTTGAAATTTCATTTTCCTTGTTCTCGATTTAAAAATCAATTACTTCTCATCTACTAATCATTTTGCATTGAAAACGAAGCACCACACTCCCGTAACTAACTCCTTTTTTAATATAAAATTTGGTTGAAAAAAACTTCTTGAATGAGGAGAGAGAAGGAATATGAGTGTATCTTTGTAGATAATATAAAAAAGGCAAAATGAGATTGCAAAAGTGGAGAGAGGAGGATTATTTTACTATTCTTCTCTCCTCTTTTCCTTGTTTTAAGGAGGAGAGGGGGGGGCTAAAAGGCCCATTTGTGAGTTCATTTTTTTCCTAATGGCTTCATCTACTTACTTAGTTTTGGCTACTTGATTTAGGGGCTTCTTTTCATATTACCCTATATCAGGATTGGTTTCATACCTATCACATCATTACAGGTTCTATGAGATTGGAAAATGACACTGCATTGGATATCACTGGCATTAGGAATGTTGGACTATAGTTTACTTCAGACGGCTCTTTTGTTTTGCATAATGTACATCATGTACTAGCTTTGATCAATAGCCTACTCTTTGTTGGATAGTTGGATGATGCACGTTATCATATATCTTTCAGTGACTCTGCATGGAAAACTACCCATGGTCGCCTTATTTTTGCTTGAGGTGCCAGGGTTGATAGCTTCTATCCTTTTGTTCGTATCTAGGTCTTTTGATCATGTATTGGCTCTGATCAATTTGCCGCATGTATCTTTATTGTATCATCACTTTGGGTATATGTCTGTGAAATGAATGAAAGTCTTGACTCATTTGCAGTATCTTTCAACTCTTGATTACTCACATTTTGATTCATGTGATCATTGTCTTTATGACAAGTAGACTCATAACTCTCTTAAGAAGCCTGGCTCTATGAGCATGGGTAAGCCTCTAGCTCTTGTGCATCAGGATGCAGGTGGTCCATGCCTTGTTAGTCATTGGGTGGCACAAAGTACTTTTTGTGACATTTATTGATGATTATTTGCATAAGTTTGGGCTTATCCTATTAAAAAAAATAGAATATTTTGGCTACATTTTATACTAAAGGCCTAACAATGGGGGTAAGTATATCTCTAAGGTATTTGAGAAGTTTGTGATGAAAAGGGTACTAAGTGTCACTTGACTACCCTAAACACCCCACCCTAGAATGATATTGCTGAGCACATGAACATGACTATTCAAGAAAGAGTATGTAGTATGTTTAGTCATATAGCCTTACTATAATACTTTTGGGCTAAGGTAGTTACTATTGTCGCACATCTCAACAATAGATCTTCATGCACTACTCTTGGTTGTTAGGTTGTAAAGGAGGTATGGTCTAGGAAACCTCTATCATATGCTCATTTGGAGGTCTTTGGATGTGAGGATTTCTGTCATATTTCCAAAGACAAGTGCAATAAGTTGGATTTGCAATTTGTCAAATTCATCTTTCTTGGATATGAGGATGCAAGTTAGATGGTCTATCACCTTTGGAATTCATAGGCTTGGAAGGTACTTTGTAGCCATGTCCATGAGGAGAAGATGTAGAAGTAGCTTGAGCAAGTAGTTATGATACATAGGATGGTCTTTTAGGACAAGCCTCGATTATAGTACAACCAGCTAGACAACTTGCAGTTGATGATATAGTGGCCTAGGATTTTCCTGTTGTCACAAATAATCCCAAACTTATCATATTAAATTGCATTAATAAATGATTATTTTCATAAGTTTGGGCTTATCCTATTAAAGTTTCATTCTATTAAACAGAGGGAACATATCATATAGGCCCCACAACTAGTTTTAAGATGCTCTACTAGAGCTTCACATCCTCTTGATCACTATGATCCCTCTATGGATTATGTCATCATGATAGACTCTACAGAGCCACTTACATACAAGGAGGCTATGCATAGAGGTGATTCTCATTCTTGGAAGAGAACTATGCAGTTTGACTTTGATTTATTGTAGAAGAACCGTATATTCACCCTAAGCTAGCATATAAGACTAGATTGATTGCAAAGGGTTTTAAGGGGGAGTATGGTGTTAAATTTGATGAAGTATTTTCTTCTATAGTTAAGGTGACTATCTTATGCTTGGTCTTGGCCTTGGTTGCTCAGTTGGATTTTGATCTTTATCAAAGGGACATGAAGACAACTTTCTTATATGGGGACTTGCATGATGAGATTTATATGCAATAGTCTAAGGGCTTTGCAAAGAAAGGCAAGGAACACCTAGTTTTTGTAGAGCAAAGAAGAGACTTTATGGGCTTAAGTAAGTACCTAGGGAGTGGTACAATAAACTTGATGCTTTTATGCATTCGCGCAAGGATATTCTTGCATTGATATGGATCTGTGTTTATATAGAAGAAAGGCACATGATGGTAGCCTTATTATCTTCGTGCTTTATGTTGATGATATGCTTATAGCTAGGAGTGCTCATGTGGAGTTGGGTGCTTTAAAGACTCATCTCAAGAAGAGCTTTGAGATAAGGAACATAGACCTCACACATACTTGTTATGCACATTATGTGTAATCACTCCAAGGGACTTTTCTACTTATCCCAA
The DNA here is from genome assembly GCF_053477565.2 of Lygodium microphyllum. Taxonomy (NCBI): domain Eukaryota; kingdom Viridiplantae; phylum Streptophyta; class Polypodiopsida; order Schizaeales; family Lygodiaceae; genus Lygodium; species Lygodium microphyllum. Next base: position 91,918,961 of record NC_141138.1, read on the forward strand.
AAGGAGTATATACACAAAACACTTGAGTGATTTCATATGTAGGATAGTAAGCCTATTGGATGTCCTTTACCTTCTCATGTGAACGTTAGTCAAGTTGATTATCCATAGTTAGATGATGAGAGGGCTAAGATGGCCAAGGTTCCATATATATAGGTAGTGAATAGTTTGATGTATGCCATGATAGCCACTTGACTTGATAAAGCATTTGTAGTGGGAGTTGTGGCATATTAAATGGATACACTTGGTAGGTGTCATTAGGTCATTGTGAAGGGAATCGTGAGATACTAGAGACATAACATATATGTGCATTTGCTATGATAGTCAGAGTTGTGGATTACATTAACTTAGATTATGTAGAACATGCAAAGAGATGAAGTCTATGCCTGGGTATATCTTTGCCTATGCTAGAGGTGCTATCTCTTGGATGTCTAGGGTGAAGAAATGCCATACCTTGTCCACCACTAAGCTGAATATATTGCAGCCACATTGAGGCTTGCAGGGAGGCCCTATGGTTATGCCATTTAGTTGCAGATCTTGGTACGTTTATGATCCCTACATTGCATTTGGATTCTATAAGTGCCATTTAGTTAGCCCCTAATCCAATCTTCCATGTGAGGACAAAGCACATTGAGGTCTATTATCACTTCATTAAGGAGGTGATAGAGGACAATTCCATTGAGCTTATCAAGATACCTGCAAATTCGAATCCCATAGATATTCTCACTAAAAGTCTCCCAGTGGAATGAGATGCCTTCCTTAGAAGGTTGATGGGTGTAGGATGAGATGATGGGTTTCCTCATCATGTTGTACTCTATATACATGTTGTACTTCCTTTTTTTAAAAGCTCCTCACTAAGGCACATTTTCCTTTAAGTGGGAGGTTGTTGGGGGTAAAGGCACATGTGTCTAGCCATCCACATTTACTTACAGTACACTAAACTCGCAAACCTATGGTAGGTGCCCATCACTATCACTTCACTATTTATTCTTTTTAGTGACTATTGAATAAGGGAAGGTTGACCACACATTGTGGTTGAAGTTTCCACATATGCTCTCTCTCTCTCTCTCTCTCTCTCTCTCTCTCTCTCTCTCTCTCTCTCTCTCTCTCTCTCTCCATCCACCATAGATCTTGCTTTCACTTACGTGCTTTCACTCAGGCTCTATCTTTTAACAACAATTATACATAAATAACTCAAGAGAAAAATAACATGGTATGTTCTATCTTGAATGAGTGCCATGATGTGGAAGAGGTTGTAGAAGATTCAAACAATATGTAGAAGACCGATTTGAAAAAACCACACAACTACGAACCAAAAGTCAGAAGAAATCAGGTAAGGGCAAAAAGAAGTGGAAGGGATAAGCAATCATCGTCAGTGGCACTATACCATCAATTTTGTCCAGATCGTCCTGATAGAGAATCATTTAGTCGAAAGTTAACCTAGGATTGGTCGTTGATGGAGCAGGTAGAAAATAAATAATTCCATAGGCCTACTTTAGTAAAGGGGTTTGTGCACATTTATAATAGTCAAACCATTTATATGTCTATGGTTACCTATATGTAACATTGTGTGTGTGTGTGTGTCCCCATTTCTGGAAGTTAGACTATAAGGTGGGGAGTAAGGCCCACCTTGAGGCCCTATTCTCCTCCAAGAAGTGTTATAAACTCTTACACCTTAACCTTGATTCCTAGAAAATTTCCTTTTTCTAAAATCTATATCACATGCTCAGTAATTTTTTCTTTATCAAACACATTTGATAAAAACAATCCTATTAAATGAGGAAAGCCTTTAAGAGAAATGAATGTAGATGAAATATTATACAATATTAGAAGGAATTGTAACATATATACCTTCTAGGCCATATCTTTAGGTTTGTTTCCAAAAGCACTAATGTAGGAAACACTATTACAAGGAAGTTAATCCTTTTTCCAAGAAGTATGGGTGATGTACTCACCAATGGTCTATAGATTTTGATAGTTGTGTTTAAGCATGTGGTTTTAGATGTGTCATATGTATGTTTAAGTGAAATAATGTTTAGGGTTATATGCTGAATGGGCCATCATCATGTATTGTTTTACCTTCCACAAGGCATTGCTTCACAAATGGATTATTTATGAAGCACATGTCATCAATAAATAAAAAAGAATGTTTAAAGGTAGCCATCATATCAAACCTTTTAAGTATATACAATTTCTTAATGAATTCAATTTCAAAGAAGTAGATACATAAATTACACCATAAAGGAGAACAACTATATCCCATTGGAATACCCTTTATTTGTCTTTTAATTATGCTAGATTTGTTTATGAAGTAATACAAGAGCACGTCTTAGTTCAATCTTTAAAATTTCTCAAGATCAATTTGAACATCAAATGTCATTTTTACAAGAGTTCTTTTTTTTCTAGATTTTTTGAAACTAGAAAATTCAAGTTTTTGAGCAATTTGTGTTAGCCCTTTTAAGGAGTCCATAAGGCTAAATAACCCTTTATGAGGGATATCCTCATAGCATGCAATAATATCAAATGTGTGAATAGAGACAATGTTACTTGGAAGGTTAATTCTGAAGTCATAAATGATATTGTATAATCCAATAAAGATTAGTTTCAACTTTAGAAAATATACTTAGGTCTTTATGCATAATTTCAATATATTATTGGAGCACAATGTCAAGGGCTTGTAAGATTTTAGCTAAAAGAGATATAATAGATTTAAATAGGAAATTATGGGCATTTGCAATCCCTCTAAAAGACAATTTATGAATTTATATATTTCCATTAAATAATGAATGTTTGTGGACATGAAGGAGGCATGCCAAATTCTTTTAAAAGGGTCATCTGAGCTATAGTTATGTCTTCTTCACTTAGATTGGTATTTTCAAATTTAAGGCTATATAATATTTGATAAGCTACTAATCTTTTTAGTTTTCTACATTTGGGTTGCTTTGTCAAGACTTGAGATAAAGATATGTTTTGTAACAAATTCTAATTCATCCATCACATGGTTATCTAAAAAGCAAGATTTTAAATTGTGATTATGTCTAGGAAATTTCTAGATTATGCTCAACACAATGCTCGTAATTAGAGAATGAGCACAATTTTTTGCCATCCTATCCATAATTCTTCAATAATCATAAATGGATTCAAAGGGATTAATGAAATGCGATTAAGGTTTTTTTTAATTACTATATAGGAAGGGATGATGAAATAAATCAATATCCAAAGTTAAGACATGGAAACCAAAGTTTAAGACAATTTTTGTGAATGGTAAAAATATTTTGGCAACATTACAAATACATTCCTCACCAAGTTTGAAATCATTATAAGACACATCCATTGGTTTGTAAGTGACTTCTCCAAAACTTTTGGAATATTTCCATCCAAATGAAATTCTTTGATCATGAAGGATATAATATAAACTTTTAAAAAAATCTTGCATAAAAGCTTTTCAAGGGTTTAATGAAGGCAAAACTCTTATTTTAAAAAAGAATATGTATAAATCTGTTTCTTTTCTTTTTTGCAATTCAAAATTTAAGTAACCAAATGTCTTGCATGTTCCGAGTTACTTGCAAATTCTAAAGTTTTGGTAGCTTCATGGATCTTAGTTGTTCCTCTATATATTGTCTTGGTTTTTTTCCTGAAGAAGATCCTCTATTGGAAGTTGGGGTGGGCAAAGGTGTTTTGTCAGTATTATCATCCTTTTGTGGCTTTAAGATCATCTCTATGGTATTGGCAATTGGAGTACTAATAATTTGGGTAGAAAATGTGAGCCAAAAGGAAGATAATGAAGATTTTTGGTTGCTTCCAACATAAATTTGTGAAAGAAGAGAGTATCTCATCCAGTGGAAGGACTATCCAGAAGAAGATGCCACATGGATTGACAAGAGTACTCTCAACCAGCAATACCCCCAATTCCTTTCGAGATGAGGATATCTCGATTCCTTAAGGGGGGAAGGATGTAATAACTCGCCGTGGCTGTGGGACCCCCCCACCCTTTCAAACAAATTTAAATGAAATTTTTTTTACATCTCCCCCCCTTGTCAGCGCTGCCAGCAAACTGGCGGAGGGAGGGGGAGCTAAACACGTAGTTGACGTAGGTAAAGGAGGAGATCATGATGGTGAGGGGGAGCTACACTGACCATCAACGATACTAAAGGTGAGATGACGGGGAGCTTTAAGGCGATGGTAGCAAGGATGTCGATGACAATGAGGTCATCGATGAAGCTAAGGACGACGATGATAACAGGGAGGAGGGGCACACGTGTGCCACCTCCAACCCCCCATTATCTCTCCTTCTCCTCCAAAAGCCACCGACTACATGGCGGGGAGGCCATTTTGGTCACCTAGGTGGAGGCAAAGGGAGGGGGCCCCGTGTCACCCCCCCTTAAGCAAAGGGGTACGGTAATCTCTTCTTCCGCCCCCCTGATGCCAACTTGTGATAGAGAGAGAGAGAGAGAGAGAGAGAGAGAGAGAGAGAGAGAGAGAGAGAGAGAGAGAGAGAGAGAGAGAGAGAGAGAGAGAGAGAGAGAGAGAGAGAGAGAGAGAGAGAGAGAGAGAGAGAGAGAGAGAGAGAGAGAGAGAAGAGGACTCAAGAAATCTCCTTCCTTTCCTCTCTTTAGAAGAGGTTACAACCACCCTTGCTCCCTCACGATCCCCGTGATCTCTCCATCAACTACCCCTCTACGTGGCAGAAGGTTGTGGAAGTCAAGCAAGAGTAGGAAACTTCAGCAAAAGGAGTGCTTCGGGAGAAGAGGAGACTCGCATTCCAAGCTCCGAAATGGCCTCAAAGTGCAAACTCTCCCAAGTGACCGGAAAGGCCACAACCACAAAACCAAGTACCGTTACGATGTCTAGTCCTATGAACGGAACAACAAAGCATAGTTATCGTAAAAATAATTATACTTTTGCATTGCGTAAATTGCTCAATTGGAGAGGTAGTTGTAAAGGCTTAATTCCCATGATTTGCTACAAATCGATTAAACATCTATGGGTTGTTGCAGTGCTAAGCCGAGTATTAAGCTCAAAGCTTTGCAAGTGCATCTTAGGTTGTCACTGTATATAAATATACCATGTAAGTCAATTGCATTCTATAGACCATTAGAATCAATTAACTCGCATTTACTTTAAGTATGATGAACTCATGTACATTGCACTTAAATACTTAGGTCACACTTTATGATTTACATAAATTCACTAGAATGAATTTTCATGAATGAGAATCTGGTATCATATCATCAACTCGGGAAAGACTTGCATCTAGATTTGTGTGGCACCATGGACAGTTTTGGTTGCACTACATAATAGATATTCATCTTAAAAGATAGATTTAAGATGCGCTTGTGAATTGCTAAACTTAATTGCAAGAGGCAGTTCGGTAAATGAAATCCTATATGATAAGTAAGGCTAGGATTTAATTAGACTAAATATTGTAGACCCTTGTAGTTTGTGCATAAGATTGTCTACCCTAGGAATCGGATATCTATTCTTAACAATGATATTGTTGAGGGCACAATAATCAATGCACATTCTATAGGTATTGTTTTTCTTCTTCACTAATAGGATAGGTGCACCAAATGGAGAACTACTGGGTCTAATAAGTCCTCAGGTGAACAATTCTTCAACTTGGACTTGAATTTCTTTATGTTCAATTTGGTTCTGTCTATAAGGTGCTTTACATGGTGGTTGTGATCTAGGAATTAGGTCTATTTTGTGATCTTCGGGACGTATAGGTGGTAAGCCAGGTGGTAAGTCAGCAACAAAACAATCTTGAAATTGTGAAAGAAATTGTGTGTGCCTAGGATGCATCTGATTTTCTTTAACTTCAATTTCATTCACCCATATTAAGGAGGATTTGCTACCTTTTCGTAATACGATTTGTGCTATTGGGAGTTTTATCGTTACATTTACAAAGGTAAACTTAAAATCTAGTCCCACATTTACAAATGGTTCTTGTGGTTGCTATGGATCTTAATGGTTTGAAGGGTTATTAATTGGTCATGGTTTCTCATTATCATTAGTTGAGATTGACATTGGAAATGATATTTTTGTAATCTTAGAAAGTTCTTTCATTAAAATAAGTATAGTAAAAATTCTAGGATTCTCGATCTTATCTAACAATGCTCTTCTTTTTCTTTTGCTCATATTTTTTATAGATATGTTCACAATAGGAATAATTGGGTTATGAGAAAGATTTACTAATCCAAGATAGTGTGACACAAAGTTTTCTATCAAGTACATCTTGCTCTCTTTTCAAAAAGAAAAAAACTCCATATAGTCATTCAAATACATAGACCTATATTAACATACATCATTGAAACACATTAACACTTTTTTAGGGAATGGGATGGGACACACACGCACACACATGCACACGCACGTGCACGCCCACCCACCCTCCCACCCCCCACACACACGCACGCACACACACGCACACACGCACGCACACATGCACACACACGCACACGCATGCACGTGCGGGCACACACAACACTATGCCTATGCCTCTTCCTCCCTTCTCATTGCATGATTCTTTCCAGTATTGTAGGCCTAATGATTCATCTTTCCCCTCGTAATTTCTCATGGATTCTCTCCATAACGTTAGCCATTGCTTCGTGCCATTCTATAGATTTGAAAGGATAAGCTTACAGGAGGAAATCAAAAGCTTGCATTAATTGTTCTTTCCATTCTGCATATAGAGATTACATCAACAAGTTTGTCTTCATCAATGGCCCTAACTTCTTTCTCACGACATCACTCCATGTTGCCTTTTGGGTTAATCTCTTCCTTTGTGATTATTTATAATTCATGCTCTGAAATTTGGGGTAGAAATGTAAGTCCTTATCTTTAATTGCTTAAATAATCTTTTGGTTCAGAATATCAAAATCTTCTTTAGGCTTCCGAAGCTTATAAGTACTCTACAATGCCTTGCAACTTTGGTGGCTTACTATGAATCTCATATAAAACTCTCGCAAAGAGATAAGCCATTTAGCCAAATGGTCAGTAGGTTGAAGCTTATTAAGCAACAAATGTAACATCTCTACCTTAATGAAGTATACCACATTCTCATAGAGAATGTAATGCCTCAATTTCTTGGTGGAAAAAGCCATTGCCAAGAATAGCTTTTTATAATGGCTATAATATAGAGTTATGAAAATATCTATAAGAATCATGCATGAAAAATTGGTTGTTTAAGGGATCATATATGTGAGGAACATGCATGACAATGCATGACATGTAGTCTTCAACTATCCACAACATTTAATTGTCTCATTCTCTGGAATATGTTAAAGCAAGAGGGTGTATCAACAACAACATTATCTATAGTTTCGACGATCTACAAGAATTATGATAATAATCTCTTGAAATGGTATTAGTAGTCTATAGAATTGGTATTCTGTACATGATAATCAAAGAATCACAACATTTTTAGTGAAAATATAATTGTTGTGAGAACCAAGTGATCTTTATTGTTGAAATTTTTTAGCATTGCCTTGACATGAAGCATGACTGGTTGAATCGAATGGCCTAAATAATAGCCTGCTTCACCGATAAGTCTAAGTGTGACAGCTTATTTATCCTTAAATTAACATCTGATCTATTAATTAGCATTGCACCATACAAATTTAATGATAATTCTACCTTGCTTTTTGTACTATACATATCTCCATGTTCAATCAATACATAATAATCTCACCTAATGGTTTATTGAGTAGCTCCACATTAATGTTTTGTGATCTATATGATATCATATCCTTGAAGTTTTGGGGCTACTTCTAGAAGGGTCACTTGCATCTAGTTGTGTCGGTAGATTGCCTCTACAAATTTGGTAACTCACATACAACTTTGGCATAGATAGTATGAATAGAATATTGCTCAACAAATAGTATGGACCCATTGCCAAAATTTTGGACTAAATAACAAGCTGCCTCTAAAGGTTTTGATTATAGCTGGTTTGTCCTTGAATTACCCTACACTACAAAGCTATGCATCATTAAAGTTTGACCATAAGTATTGTTGTGATAAACTGTTCAAGTGACATTAATGTTATGCGATCTGTAGTAGGATATCATATCCTTGCAATTTTGGTAACTCACATGCATCACTTGCATCTATTTGTGGCAGTAGATTGCCTCTAAAGATACTCTTAAAGAAATTGGTAAATCACATGCAGCTTTGACGTAGATGGTTTGAATAGCATATTGCTCATAGTAATTTGTCTAAACCCATTGCAAAAAGCTTGGACTAAATACCCACTGAATAACAAGCTACCTTTGAAGATTTTGATTATAATTGGTCTACCCTTGTATTACCCCTACATTGCAAATAAAAGTCTAGCCATAAGTGACGGTGAGATAAATTGTTCAAGTGGCATTCATGTTATGTGGTCTATAGGATATATATCCTTGTAGTTTTGGTTTCCTACTAGAAGGATGACTTGCATTTGGTGTGTGTGTGTGTGTGTGACTTTCTTAGGATTGAGCTTTACATAAAGCTCATAACTAAAGAGCTGTAACTAGTAAAAACACTAAAAAACATGTAATCATGAAGGATTTCTCATCTAAAGTATAACTACATCAATTTTGGACCTTGAAGATGATAAGAATGTAATTTTTGTAAATTTTTAACATTTGAGTCTGAGGGCATTTGAGATCAAGCTTTCTCAATAACCATTAAGTATTAGAAAATTATGCATCAAATATAAATTGTGAAACTTTTTATGCTCTTAATAAATTTTTTATTTTAGTATAAACTAAAAATCAAAATAGTATATAAAATAGACCACAAAGCAAATTTTGGACTAAAGGATGGGTAGCAACATGGCAACTTTGAGATTTTAATCTCTCAAGCCTCTTTTGCACATAAACCACTACTTGTAAGTGCAAAGGGATTGAAAGGAAATTTAAAAGTTTAATTAAATTTTAATTGGGCCTAAATATTAGAGCTTATAAGATCTTTAAATAATAGGAATGCTACCCAAAAAAAAGCTTGGGCCTTCATCATGCTTTGATCTAAGAGGAGGTGGATTGAGAATTCTAACAAATTTCAACTCTAAGTCAAGGGTCTTTGGGGTTTTTGATTATGCTAATCACAAGACCTCCAACAATTGGATGCTTGAGGCATAATGAAGCTTTTAGTTCTAGAAGGTAATGTGAATAATATGCTATGATGCTCTGAATTTCATGACATTAGGCTTTATGAGCTACATATTGGGGGGTAATAAATTTGATATACAACAACTCAACATAGTTTATTACAATACATGATAAATCAAATGAATGGTACACTTCATAAATCTTGGGATGTCAACCTTTTGGGCTTCTTGTGTTGGGATTTAATATTCTATGGGTCTTACTTATGAGTGATCTAAATATACCAAGATACATGGTAATACAAATGAAAGGTACAATTATGATGCTTCTTTTGACACAATAATGTAGTAGAAGAAATGGCGCATCCATATTGGTATGCATCTAACAAATAGAAGGCATTGTGTGGTGTCAAAGTACACACACACGAATGCTATAAGTAATGCAAAAGATATGATGCATCCACCTAGGTATGTGTCTAACAAATAGAAGGCACTATGTGGTATCAAAAGCATGAATGCTTTGACAAGCTTTATAAGCTCTATGAGCTGCACATTTTGTCACCAAAATACAATGGTAGATATTGTATATCCAATCATGGGTACAATAGCCAAAAAAAGACACTATATACCTCTATAAGTAGTCCAATAAGTGATGACACCACAGAGCAAGTCATGCTATGATATTGTGCTCCTATTCCATAAATTTATGTGAGAGTTGCATATTATAGCGATACAATGGGAGATAATAAATTTGATATACAATAATTCTGTATAAGTTTGGTGTAATAAATCTTAGCTTTGCTTTTTGAAAATAAATCTAAAATGAGTTTACTAATTTGGTAATGACTATGATGTTCTCCTATTTTAGAAATTGTGTTGACAATAACGAAGTTTTTATGAGCTAGTTAATTTAGCAAAGGTACAGTAACCCAGTAAAAAACATTATATATTGGCATGGTACTCTATACTTGTTCTCTAGAAATATGTTCATTAGTAGGGTAGTTGTGGAATTGGCTAACCAACTTCTAATATATGCTAGCAAGAATGAAAGGATGAACACACAAGTCTTCATATTGTTGTGAGAATTGAAGAAATCATGATGCAATGATTGTTTCTATTAGAAATAGATTTCAATGTTTAAACTGTTGTACCCTTTGCCGTGTTTGTTAGGATACTATGTTAGAAAACTTTTGGATATTTTCTCATTGGTAGGATAGTTAGGTAATTTCATGAAAATTTAGACTCTCCCATCGCCTTGTTTTTGGCATGTGATTATAACACAAGTGCTTATTGTTTTAAGAAAGAAGCTAGGTAAAACTTAAACCCTTGCTATGATTTAAAAATTGAAATTGAGTGGAGTATTCTACTTAAGGATATTCCATAATGCAACTATTAACCACAGTTTGGAATTTTAAATTGAGTTCAATAGTCTACTTAAGAATGCCCCATAATACAAAGTGTTAACTATAGCATATCAAGTTGAAATTGATACAGGTGGTGTTGATACATGAACTTTATTAATGCATCGTCTATTGATTATAATAGTAACCTCATATGGCAAATTATTAAAGTTTTTTGTGAGCCTTTGCTAAGCTAGGTTTGTCTAACCATTGTTATCATGGAGATCAATCACAAGTGGTTAAAAGTGATAACACTTGTAGTCCCACAAATGTGATCTAGGTCTTTACCTAATGATTTCGTATGGATGGATAGATGTATATCTTTTAGCCTTACAGTTCCAGTGGTTGATGAGCATAGCTAACCATGGACTCCCAATAATAATGATGATGGCCATGCCTCCTTTTTGAAAGACAGTTTCTTGCCTATGCAAAATATGATGAATCTATGATTTGTGAAAAAATTACATACTTGAAGAAGTTTTTATAAGTCAATAGCATACTTTTTTTAAAATATATGGTTCAAGTTTTGTGAAGGGAAATATTTTTCAGACACATACTTACCCACTATCCATGTTAGCCTTTGGCAAGGAACACCATATATAATTAAGAGATAAGTATGATGTTCTCTATGTTCACCATGAATCTTGAGTTACAATTTTGATATTACTAATATTGCTTTAGTTTTTTATGTTTTCAGAGAATGTATGGACTCCTTCATTGGTGAAGTTTGGCTATGGCACTATGCTCCCTAACTTGGGATCTCCTCCAATAGTCATTCAATCCACACTTGCTTACTTTAAGGGACCAAAAGTCCACAATAATCTCTTAGACTTTGAGACCCGAGCTCTTGCCAAGCAATCACTCTCAACTCTCAATGTAGCTTCACCAAATGATTGGATTGCCTTGCCAGTCAAAGCACATAAAGCACCTAATATAGGGGTGAATCATCTCATTAGATTATTGATATCCTTATGTAATGTTAACTATGAGGATGCTTGTGATCTACAATTCTAGGTCTCTTTCCTACCAAGTATAGTAAATAAACTATATCATGTAAATGGCCTTCCTCTATTTTCATTGCCCTCTATTGTAGTAGAGTCGCAAGACTTCTCTCTTATTGACTCAAACTAATTTAATCCTGAGGAAGAAAAAAACATCTCAACTCTCACTTAAAAAATAGGGCAAAAATACTCTGGCAGAATTGTCCCCCTAGCCTTTTCCAAAGTAATACCACTTCTTCCCCCAAGACAACTCGATTTGGATTGTATCTTCCTTAAGCACAAACTATGGGATTTTGAAGTGATTAACCACTATAGGACCTTTACAATCCAATCCTTAGCACTAATATGCAACATATCATAGAAATCTATTGAGCAATGTAAATCCTCACCTATACAAGCTAGACAATTATTGTTCTTCATATTTTCCATTTGGCCTACAACTAGTTTGATTATCTAAACTTGACCACACAAAGTGCACTAGCCAACATGTCATTGCTCAAACCAAAGGACCTTTGAATTTTGACAAGACAACCAAACCAAAGAAATTCTTAAAAATTTGTTGGAATACCTTTAGACCCTTCATCACATGCCAATGTGGATCATCTAACAACCCTTATTCCTCATCCATCATTTGGGTAGACCACTTACTTTGGTATGTCTTTCAAAACTTACCCAAATTCTTCTTGTTTTCTTCTAGATAAGCCCAAGTATTTGCTTTTATCCATTGGGTTTCTACAATTCCAATTGAAGTCCATTCATCACTCATTATATACTATCACTTCCATTCCCTTATGCTTCAAGCCATTGAAAATCTCTATTATTTCTCCTCCACCACAACTCTCCTCCATAAAGTTGCCAATACCCTTGTTGCCAACATTGTTGAGCTAATATTGAGACCTCAAAAGGAGGGCATTCGTAACAAAAGACTTATGGGCTTCACTTCTTCCAATAAAGGATCGAGATACAGTAAATGACCACAACAATACAAAGGAACCATGGATATACAAGATGTTACCAAGGCATTGTAATACTCTAAAAGCTCTGAATGGTAAGATCTCTTAGCATGAAAAATTATCAAATTCTCAAGTTTCATAAAGTTTTTAAAAAAAATCAAAAGACTTATTCACGTTAGATTTGTTAATAAAGGCTTTGATAATATCAAGCCTAATGTTGTATATCAAGAATTGGCTACTAATTTTGGATTAGACTGGCTATCAGCAGGTTGCATTTAATTGGAAATATACTAATAATATTAGCAGGTTTCTTTACAAACCAAGGGAAGTATTCATGGAATCTTTTAATATATTGGATGAATGCATGTGTGCAATAGCAAAAAGAACCTTTCTATTTGGAAATAGGTGATTTTGGATCACACATCATTCCAGAATATGTATGCATCTTGCATCACCCATTTTAGAAAGCAGATTTTAGAAAAGGGCTAAATCACATCCCTTCTACTCCATTACATCCATTCAATCTCATTGAGGAACCATGGGATGGATGGTAATATTTTTCTAAAATTTGGCATTTTGAAATATGCCAGGAGCACAAAAGTTACCTTAAGAGTATTGTTGTCAAATCATTTAACCATAAGTTAAAAGGTAGCAGGGAGACATAAACTACCTCCATGGAACACATTAAAAGAGTGTGAACACTATTAATGCCAACACCTCAAAGTTTTTGTGCCATGCATCTTGCTACATTCACACAAGCACAAAAATAACATAGTTTATGCAACCATGGAAATCTATGATTTTGATGTTTGAGTCCAAGCTAGCAATACTTTGCATCATAGAGGCATCTTATAACTAGCAAAAGTATTATGTAAACGGTATATATGGAGAGTTGTGTGTGTGTGTGTGTGTGTGTGTGTGTGTGTGTGTGTGTGTGTGTGTGTGTGGGGGGGGGGGGGGGGGGGTAGAGATGGGCGTGGGCGTGCGTGTGCGGGTGCGTGTGCGTGTGCGGGTGCGGGTGCGGGTGCGTGTGCGTGTGCGTGTGCGTGTGCGTGCGTGCGTGCGTGTGGGTGCGCGTGCGTGCGTGCGTGCGTGCGTGCGTGCGTGTGTGTGTGTGTGTGTGTGTGTGTGTGTGTGTGTGTGTGTAACAAGAGGAGCAAGGTATAGCTAATGGTAGGAGCATTAGCAAAGCACTTCGGCAAAGATTGTAGTGTTGAGTGTGGCTATCAAGGCAACCTGTGCAAGGCATGGCTTAAGGAGATTGGTAGAAATACGGTTGGCATTGTAGAAGGGAAAGCAAGAGGATGAGGTCTCAATGATGGCACTGAGGGTGAGCATGGGGCTATGTAGGCCAAAGTACAGGTAGGGCCATAGGAGGTAGGGCAGTAGCTTGGTCTCCTACCCCCTTCAACCTATGATCATCCACTTCTACAAGGATCCATGGTGGCAAGGATCAGTAGTATGGAGACATTCTTGAAGTGCAAGAGGGGTAGCATGAACAAAAGGGTGTAGAGTTGGAGGCAAGCACACAGGGTGAAGTACATGCAGTGAATAGAGGAGGCATGGTTGGTGAATAGTTGAATTGTGAATGGAAGAGGCACACATGCACGCATAGAGGGGGGAGGAAGAGAGAGAAACAATAAGTGAAAAGAAGAAAATTGAGCAATAAGAGAACATTTTGGGAGAGAGAGAAAGAGAAGGGAGAGATGAGGATAGAGAAAAACAATGAGAGAGAGAGAGAGAGTCTGTGTGTGTGTGTGTGTGTGTGTGTGTGTGTGTGTGTTCGTGAGTGCATGCGTTCGTGCATGCGTGCATGCGTGCGTGCGTGTGTGTGTGTGTGTGGAGAGAAAAGATGAGATAGAAAAAGAGTGAGCAAGTGAGAGAAGAGAGAAAAGCTGAGAGAGAGAGAGAGTGTGTGTGTGTGTGTGTGGTGAGAGAGAAAACATGTAAAATACTTATCCTCGATAATATTGGTATTATTGTAGATCATGGATGGGCGCAAAAGTAAATGCATATTTGAGAGAGAGAGAGAGAGAGAGAGAGAGAGAGAGAGAGAGAGAGAGAGAGAGAGAGAGAGAGAGAGAGAGAGAGAGAGAGAGAGAGAGAGAGAGAGAGAGAGAGAGAGAGAGAGAGAGAGAGAGAGAGAGAGAGAGAGAGAATTCTACCACAAACTCCCAAATATAGAACCATAAAAGTTCTAAAACTTCAATCCCCCTTTAACTCATGATGGTTAGATTTCAAAACTCAATGTTTTGAGGTCTTTTGATTTCACCACACAATGATATATGAGACCATTGTACATATGCTCCTCTACTTGATTGTGTGAATAGTATACAGTTTTGTAAGTTGTATGTTTGGCTTACATGGGACAACAAGGACTGCTAAGTTGAATATGTCATTTGTGAAATCAAATTGAACATGTGATTATGAAGGACAATCATTTATGCAAGAGAGAGGGTACATTGAAAGTACTTAAAAAGAGAAACATAAACTTTGTCACATGTTAGAAGTTAAGTGATTTGACAAGTTAATGCAAAAAAGAGCATGTCACTTGAAATTTGACACAATAAATCTACAATGGAGTCACTTTGTGTTTTTGGTTGATCCATAAATGCTTTCATTTATTGAAGTTAGTAGGTCATGATAGGCTTTACTCTTTTGCCTCCACAAAATGGAGTCACTTTGACACTTTGTGTTTTACAGCTATTTTGTTGATCCACAAATGCTTTCATTTATTGAAGTTAGTACGTCATGATAGGCTTTAGTTGTTCAAACATGAAAATGACAAGTTGCTCTCGTGGTAGATGGGACCACTTTGATAAATGGCTTTCCATATTAACACCTATAGCAAGTGTGTGAACACTATCCTTTATAAGTGCACCTACACCTCTATGTGTCTATAGGTCTATGAATAAAGAAACTAAATCTTAACTAGAGTTGTTAACTTTTTTATTACAAACTGCTACAATTGTGTTTGATGGTGTCACTTGATTGGATTAGATGTGTGTCTATTCATAGATTGACTTACACACGTTACAATCGAGTTACATTTAGAAATAGTACTCTAATATTCTACACATGTTGTTTTCCCGTAAGACCTTTCCACTCCAAACCCATTGATGAGGAACCAAACTTTTGGAGAGGTGATTGTAAAAATAAATATATAAACATATGAATCATTTAACTTAAGTAGGGCCTACCTTTAGCATCCAAGAAATTGTCATAGTATCAAGTAGCTTGAGGAAACATATCATTACGAGTAATGTGTGATATTTATCATACATGAAATGCATTATCTAGTTTAGAATGGTTGCTTCCCTTTGCTTTGCAAAATGTGAAGCAAGAAAGACATACCCTTGTGAGCTTTGCAATGATGCCACCCACGCGAAGTACAATTTAGTGGGTCTAACTTGCAACACCAGCCACATCAACTACTACTGATTTGTAAATTGCTCAAAGTTTAAATAAAGAATACTTTCTTTTTTTGTTCTCTTTTATCATTCTTGTTGTGCTACAAGTTGGTAACTTTACCACTATAGCCATATTGCTTAAATTGGATCGCTATTTGGTTTTACATCTCGTTTTGATAACATTTGCAAACATTAAATCAGAAGATTGTCAACAACATAGAACTACTAACAACAATATTTTCTATTCTATATATTATTTAAAGCTTTGCCTTGGGGATCATAAACCAACCAAAAGCCTATGTGGCACAAGGAGAAGAATTTTGATATTCAAGAAGTAAAGAGGGCTTTTTCTTGAAGGGATGTGTGTGTGTGTGTGCATAGGATATCATCATGGAAAGGGGAAAGGTGAGTCTTTGAAAAATTCTCTCTCTCTCTCTCTCTCTCTCTCTAGAGAAAGATGAATTTCTTTTTTTAGCAAACATATGAAATGATATTATATTTTAATAGCTAAATACACTCTGAAAACACCCATATATACACACATACTATTAAAAAAGAGTTGAAACTCTTTTTTTATTGAATGTATGGGATGGGATAATAATTCTAATGGTTGAGTAGGTTTGTGCAATGCATACATGCTCTAAAACCACACACAAATGCACATGGACTATAAAAATGTGTAACGTGCTCGCCCCTCAAATTGCGGGACACGTCTTAGCAGCCCATCGAGGGATCAATAAAGAAGACACCACCCGGCACTCCCAAGGAATGACATGGGGTTTGCCAACTAGGGTCTCTCGAGTTTGCCTCTCAATGGAACTTATCCGACCATTCCCACTAGGATCGACCTGAAGTCCGGGTTCCTAGTAGTCTTCTAGCGTCGATTGACAGCTACTCCACTTTGCGTAGATACAACTGGACCCAAGTAGACTCATACCACACTTGGTTCAAAGAGAATGGGAAACAAGAGGGGTGCATCACTCGACCCCTCTGCCTGTAGGGCATAATCCCATTCCGGTCCCCTAAAATGGTATGAATCAAGGTTCTAACCAACATTGTCTAAGGTCATCATCCGACCTTTCCTAGCATTCCTCGTTAACATTTCCTTTGAGGAAAGCTCTCGGCTAACCGAGACCACCCTTCCATAGGATAGACCCATCGATCACATCCACCATGCTTCCCTTGGGGGTTGTTTTAGTTATCTAAATACCTACCACATTATGTTTGACATATAAAGGCAGCTTCCTTAATTAGCCCGTTAATCATAGGTTCCTTTACGTAATTTAGGGCACAGACATGAAGACAAGATCAAACAAGATCAAACACTTCCTTAACTTATCTTCAGATTAATGTGTGTCTCCTGCCTAGGAGAATTAAGTGTTCCTTTTTGCCTCCGTAGAAAAATCCTTGTGTCTTACAATAAAACCCGAAGGTTTATCCTACCAAGATTCCACCTTGTAACTAGTATCAAGGCCTCAAGATCCCATCTCGAGTCATGTAGAACACTTGTGTAGAGCCCGGAGGCATTGGGATTTACGGTCAGAGCCCCCACTGGCACCCAAGTGTCCTCCTATGCCAAGTAATTTCCACAGAGAGACCTCTCGCGGCGGATTCGGTCCACATTTCCAGCGCGGATTCACAACCCCCTTGGTTAGGTTTTGGCGGTTCGCGGGGGGTAGCTAGCACCATCCTTCCTTAATTATCCCTTTAGGAAATCAACTTCAGCTGAAGCAACTAGCTTAAAAACAATTACTAGGGAAAACATCCCTTTTGTTTCCATGGCAATCAGTCATCTCAGACCTGGCCATGCAATCATCCATCACAACCACTTGAGTTAACATCCAAATCCATATTAACAAACAGTGGAACGCACAACCACTTGCTTCAAGGCATCGCAATCCCATTGCATGCACAACCAGAATTTAACTTGGATGTATCAAAACACTTTTACAACCTTTTCAAACAACCAAGCATAACTTGGGTCAACAATCCATCTTTAACAAGATCAACCTTCGTTAAAACCATTTCAACAGTTCCAAGCAACATGCTTAGCATGAATCAACTACCATAAAGTTTGCTCTCCCCCTTGGGTTAGGGCTTCGCAAGGTCGATTTAACAAGTTCCTTCTAGATCCTTTAAATGAACCAAGTGATTTCACCTTGACCTTTATTAATCTTGGCTACCCATTTAGGGTAGAAGATCAACCCAATTCCTAGAGTAGCTATCTAATATCGCAGGTCACCAAGTGCTAACCCATATTGCTACTACATCATCAAGAGTACATTAACAAGATTCCAACCTGATTAGCCATAGGTTATCGGCTAGAGTTCGGACAAGGATCTCTAAACGGAATTTCTATTAGAACTATTGTTCTATCAATGTTTATCGTGCAATCCCATTGTGTGTGCAAGTTAACATATATCGGCATGTGCATGATCTAACTGTTACTTTAATGTACCGTATCATCCTTGCACATGAAAACCTTATTGTCTCATGTGTGTCAATCCATGCAGATTCCATTCTATTTGTCCCCTTGACTCCCATGCAATCATCCTGTATTTGCAAGATTTCGTGTGACAATATTTCATGTACTAGGCTAGTCAATATTTCATGCAATTCACGCACTTGAGTTTTCATAATCATGCACTTTAAGTATAGAAGAGAAACCATGAACAATAAGCAACAGAATAGCGGGAGGGGTTAGAGGACACCATTTTTGAGGGGGGATGGTCGATGTCGTCTTCTGATTTTCCTTCAAGTTTTCTTCTTTCTCACCTTCTTCTTCTTCTCCTCTCTCTCCCTCTTGCATTGTACCCCAAACAGAGGGGGGGCATTGTTCTTGCTGGGGCCGAGCTAGAGGGGGTCGCTGCCTGACGAGGCTAGAGGGGGCGCTTGTCTATCCACAAGGAGGGGGGGAGCCTCCCCTTTATAGGAAGGGGGGAGGATGGCGCATGCCCCCCTAACTCTACTTCACTCCCTCTCTCTCTCCCTGACGTGCTGTCGCGGTGGAGAGAGAGGGAGGGATAAAAAAATTTGTGTTAAAATTATTATTATTATTATTACTTTAAAGGGGTATATTACAAAATGCATGAACAATACGTGCACACATACACATTGTTACGTGAGCAATGATCAAGAACAAGTCTCACTCACAACCCGATAACGAGACGTTAAGGAGTGCTGGTTGGGGAAATTGACTTTGTCGGATGCACAATACAATATAAAAAAGTTAAATGTTTTGACAAACACCACATGAACCACACACGAAACCAAACGTGAAACAATGCCTCTTGTAGCTCAGAAACGACAAAGAAACTTAATTTCAGGTAGAGCATCGCACAAATCTAACACAAAATTTTAAAAAATACCAACAATTCAAAGACAAAACCAAGTGAATTGTATTCTCATACCTTGACAGTCTTGACCCGACACTTGGCACCACAACGTCCAAATTCTTTGACCTCCAAATTAGCACGTCAAGAGTATACTCTCGCATGCGACTCCTCTCTCCTCTCTCACAAGATACAAGATGAATACATTGGGAAGGGCCCTAACTTCTTCATATACCTCCTCTTACATAGTTTTCCTAGACACCCACGTTTGAGTTTTCTTTCCAAAAAGCATAGAGCTTTTATGCATTTTCCTTAAGCCTAAAACACCTTAAACATTATTTCGAAAGATAGAAGCCTTATGCCTTTTCTTATGTATTGCCTTTAAGGATATGATTTAAGCTTTCTCTATGTTATGATCAGTCGTCATCGATTTTTTCTCTTACTACCTTCATCATTGTTCATGAATAAGCCACCATCATGCCTACTATCCTTTTATGTCATTGTCCTATTGTGTTTCAAAACGCTACCTGCAATGTTGTTAATTCTGTACCATCAATTCACAATAATTCGCATGTCCATCATTAAAAATGTTCGCCATCTTTTTCAATATTATGCTGCTGACATCGCTCTTAGGCTGCCATTCAAGCCATTTATCGATCATTATTCTGCATTCTAAAATGTTGTCTTCATCTTCATCTTCCTGAACTTTCCACCATCTATTTTCTTTTGGTCCATGCCTTTAATCACCTTTTAGCAATCTTCCATTGGGGCTTTCTTGTCTCCAAGATTTGTCAGAACTGAGTGGAGTTCCTCCTCACAGATATTTCCATTCTTGTCTCTATATTCCTTGTAATGTTGATCCTTTTTAGTAAGTTAGACGAATTCAGCATCTCGAATGTAGGCCTTCTCTATAGCCATCGTCTTCTTTGAAACCTCCAAGGATTGCCTTTAATCTTCTTTTGATGGAATGTATTTTAGCTTCAATCTCTTTTTTTCTCTTTTGTTTGCTTCAACACCCTTCTCTTCATATGAACCTGTTTTTTATGTAGTGTGCCCTAGCAAGAACATGTTATGAAATAGAACTTCGTGCCCAATCATTCATGTTTTGAGAAATGTGCAATGTCGGATCATGGTATACAACCAATCAATCAATGCTCACATGAAAAAAATGGATGCACTGGAGGAATTATGCCTAGCCTATCCTCTTGTGCTCGTGTGTCATGCAAAGTGCAAACACAGTTCTTTTTTTATTAAAGTTCCTTACCCTCACCTCTCAACACTTATTAGGAAAGAAAATATATCAAACTCTGCTCCACCCCAATCCTCACAATCACTCAAGAAAATGGTCCTCAAAATGTTGATCAGATAAGAACAACCCTTCTCACAATTGGCAGCGTCCTTCATGACCCTCTAACTCACCCAACCACCTTTCCCACTCATCCAAAGATTCCTAAATTTTTGATGAATATCCCAAATGGTGTCCATGCAAGAAATGTGTGTGCTCAATGACAGGTGCTCTCTCAAGTGCGCATTGTCATGCTGCTACGTGCACACCACGTAAAAAAATCTAGAGTGTGCTTTCTTATTGATTTAGAGAGCCAATGCCATTTTAGATATTAGTGTTAATGTCCATGGTTCAAAAATATTAGATTTTTGGACAAGTTTTAGCCCATTTTTTATATTCTAGATATTATCTCTTGTAAAATTCCATAAAACTATAGACAACTTCTAGATTAGGATGACATGTAAAAGAAAACATGTAGTTTTCAGTCAATTTGTAAGGATTTTATGTAAAAAGAGAGATTCACAAAATCGTATGACGCGCAACGCTCTTTTCGGGCAGCGAACAGCACTCCAAAGAAGGGGGAGAGGAAGGAGTGATTTGGCAGAATTCTAGCAACCTATGTAGGTATTTTACCCCCCTTTCGGAGCCAATGGAAGAATCAAATTGGTGATCTGAGCAGCATAGAGGAAGGTATTATTTTATTCATGTTTTTGTTTACAAGAGTTTTATCTTCTTATAATGCAAGAATAAACCGACAGGCTTCATCTCTATTAATATTATTTTATATTTTCTATTTCTTTCTGCAAGTATTCTCTTACATCTTCTATTTCTTTAAACCCCTTCTCTTCTGTCTACTCCTCTCCCTGAATCTCCCTTCACCCTGTTGTCTATTACCCCCGTGGTGGACTTTTGACACCAAACGCTTTGACACCGTGTTAGGGGAAGTTTATGCTATCATTAGAGGTGAATTCCAAAATATATTTGGGCTAATTTGGGGCTGACATCTTCAGCCATATTCAGAGAATTAACTACAATAATGTTCTTTTAATTCATTTCTTACTCTACAGAAGACATCTTGTCAAAATATGCAAGCATTATGTGCCCCTATGGTAGGGCAATGTTTGTAGATCATTCATAGATGCTTTGAGTTGAATTAAGAGGAGTTTTTTCTCTTATTTCTTGGCTGTGGTAACTTATCCTTATCACAAACTCAATTTAAAACTCTCTTGAAGCAAGTCTCTTTGCCCTACAAGCCTTGTAATTGACTCATAAGCTTTTTTCCCTAACAGTCTACACTAAATGTAATCATGCAAAGTTGATTCATGCTATGGCATCATGTATGAATGATGGGATGCATAGTTGTTTATGATACATGACATCATATTGTACTTGATTTTATAATTGGTGATTGCTCTTACAATCAAGAAAACAAGCTTGATTTGAGTTAGAACTTATGAGATAATACTCTTGTGATTTTTGCTAAGAACATGTAGTTGGAAGCTCTATTAACATCTTCAAGAACTTGGCTTGAAACCTTCAACCCTTCTCTTATCTCTACCATCTTCGGAGTCTAAGCTCTTGAACCCCCATACATTCTTCTCTCTCAAACCCCTGTGATTGACTATGAAATACCTCTTGAACCTTCAAACATTCACTGTAATCTACTTAACTCTTGAAGACACATCTCTATCTATCTTGTCCATTTTTCTTGCCAAACCCCGTGGTGACCTTCAACCGTACGCGCTGCGACATTGGGAAACCTGACATGAAGGTCGATGTAAGAGAACTCCAAGATGGGGGATTCTTCAAGAGATATTCTACAATAGTTGGTGTGCATACTCCAACAGACTCAGCAACAACAAATCCAAATGTTACAACAACAACAACAAAGGTAAGACGAAAAGAAGATTGATTCCACACCTATCAAGGCCCTAGAGGAAGTTGGGTGGGAATTAAAACAATTTAATGGTCAAAATGTCTCTGTTTTTATTCACTTGTATGCATGGTCTTCAAGAAAGAATCCATTATCTTTTTCAATGAGATGCCATTCAAGGAATAACTGGTTGGAAAGAACCGGTAGATTCTTTTTCTACCTTTGCACATTTGGCTGATGTCAATCATAAAGAAGTCTTGATTGAAGAAAAGAGAAGAAGAGAAGATGAATTGGGGCCTTCCTCTTCTGGCCCTCTAAAACGGGTAACTCAAAGAATGCCTGAACAATGAAAGCTTACTAAAAATATAACCCGAGATCAAAGATGGAAGATGCGACACAAACAAAAAGACCGAAGGAAAGAAGAAAGGCAAGCAGCCAGGCTACAAATTGCAGTCTGACATAGAATCTGAAATCGATCTCAAACGAGTTCTAGAAGAACGAATTCTAGAAAGTAAAACTAAGTTTACCTTAGGTGAAATTCTCAGAATTGCCAAACCTGAATTTCACGACGTAATTATTAATGTAATCAAAAGAAAAAGACAATATGTTAGTGATGATGCTAAAGAAACAATGCATGCTTTTTTACAAGCTCTTCGAGTCTTTGTGCAATTGAAAGCAGTTAAAGAGTTAATTGCAGCAATTAAAACTGAAGATAAAGAAAGCATGGATGCAAGAATTACAGAAGTAAAGGCTGAAAATTTAATGGTTGGCTGGTCCAAACCACTTGGGCAACCCACCTCTCAAAAAGAAGGTTGTCTACAGCACATGCATGATGAGGAAGAAGCCCAATTCATTCCAAGTAGTCACTACTCCCGTACACATTAGGCAAGAGCAACAACGAAGACAGTCGTCAAAATTGGAGAAGAAAAGCACCATGTATTGGACTCTTAGACCATGGTTCTGAGATAAACGTCATGGCAAGGAGTCTCTATGAAAGCGGCGAATGGCCCATAGATTTTGATCCGAGTTGGCGAATGAGAGCTGCAAACAACTCTTCTAGAGACTTATACGTTTCATGTCCTAATGTGTAGGTAACTATTGGAGACATAAAAAGACAATTTTCACTTTTTTGTTCAAGAATCTTGTAGTTACCCTATCATTCTTGGGAAACCTTACATTTCTAAAGCCCGCTTGGAAACAAAAGCTCTTGATGATGGTTCTTCCTATGCTTGAATCCAAAGCAAGGATAATAAACAAGCTGTCCAATTTCTTATTGTGTGTGTTAACCATCATCGAAACAGAGATCGACTGCGTGATTATCATGTGCCTCCTAATGCCCGAGAATTCAAGGGTTTTTGGGCTGCATTGCTGTAAAACGAGACTATGGCAGTGCGTCATGTAAAAAGATTGAACCTCCTTATGCTACATAAACTGTGTCTCTAGCAAATCTATAAGTATGTATAGCCAATAGTATGGGTTGTTATAAGTCTCTTCTAGCCATGACAAAAGCTGAAGAAAATATTTGTCATGTAAAAAGGGTGTTGAAAACCTATGACATGATGGCTAAAAATGAAGATATTTCGGGTTTTTTTTTTGGACTGATTACTACTGACACATTGGTTGAAATATATGCAGCTGCTCATACAGAAAATCGGGCTGAAAATCAGTCCATAGAAAAATGTACATTGAATTTTTATCAAACAATTCAAGAATTTGTTGAGCAGGAAGACATTGGTTCACTCAACAAAGCTGAAGTGCAAGTGGAGACAAAATACAAGACGATGCATAAGAAAGTCAAGCATGTGGTAGTTTCACTACTTGAAAGTGAAGGGTTGGCTCTGATAGGGCAGCAAATCAGTCAAGTCTTCGTGATCCTTCCAACATTGGTCACAAGTTCACATCTGAAAATATAAAAGAGCTCAAAATAGGTGAAATTTTTTTCCTTTCGCCGGGGCTGAAAAACACTCTTTTATGCAAATGCTAGTTAAACATGGAAAAGCTTTGCATTTCAGCCAAGTGAAATAGACTGTGTGGATCCAAATATTGTGCCTCCTATGGTCATTTTTACAGTCCCACATGTGCCTTAGAACCTCAAGCCCATTCTCGTTCCAAGGGTGCATTTGTCCAAATTATTGAAACTTCTAAATGAGAATATCACAATGAAGATTTTAGAACCTTCTTCATCACCTTACTCAAATCGATGGTTTACTGTGTCCCCAAGAAAAATGTATCCTTACGATTCATTCAAGATCTACAGCCTATTAATTGTGTCACAATCTGAAATGTTGGTTCGGGTCCAATTGATGATGAGTTTGTTGAAGATTTTGTAGGTAGAGCAATTTATTCTATGGGCGACCTATATTCAGGATATGACCAATTTTAGCTTTCATTAGAAAGGTAAGACATTACCACAATGAAGACACCTCTTGGATTGGTCTGCATGTGCACTCTACCACAAGGTGCAACAAACTCCATAGCCCATATTATGAATGCCATGCACAAAGTCTTAAGGGACTTTATTCCACAACTTACTCTTCCATTTCTTAATGATGTACCTATCAAGGGATATAAAGTTAATGAAAAGAATGAGGAGCTTGACAAAGATGGCTGCAAGACATTTGTAGTTAACCATATTCCTGATTGTGATAGGATTTTGACAAGGCTAGAAGAGGTACATCTTACCCTTTTTGGAGCTAAGCCGATTTTTGGAGTAGAAGAAGTCCTAGTGGTCGGACATCTGTGTGGCCCCTATGGACGTAAACCTTCACCAATCAAGATAGATGCCATTAGCAAAATGCAAGAGAAATGCACAAATATTTCAGAGGTGAGAAGATTTCTTGGCGCATGTATATTCTATCTCGTATGCATACCACATTTTGCTTATCTAGCATGAAATCTCTATCAGTTATTAAGAAAAGGCCAAAGATTCTCTTGGGGGAAAGAGCATACTCTCACTGTACGCAAACTAAAGAAGTTGTTAATTTCAACCCCCACTCTCAAAAGGGCTGCTTATTCAAATGGTCAACCCATCATCCTTACTATGGATACAAGTCCCATTGGGATAGGATGGGCTGCTGGCCAAGAAAACCTTGAAGGTAATAGATTTGCAATTCATTTTGGACCAAAGGTTCTCAATGAACCTCAAAGAGGGTATACACAAGCAAAAAGAGAATTGTGGGGAGTTGTAATAGCATTAAAGTGTGATCATAAATACTTTATAGGTGCTTCCGTAGTGGTAGAAACTGATTGTCTTCCACTCTTGGGCATGATTCACAATGTCGCAGCGCCTAGGGTTGAAGGTCACCATAGGGGTTTAGCAAGAAAACTAGACAAGATAGATAGAGATGTGCCTTCAAGAGATAAGTAGATTACAGTGAATGTTTGAAGGTTTAAGAGGTACTTCACAGTCAATCACAGGGGTTTGAGAGAGAAGAATGTATGGGGATTCAAGAGCTTAGACTCCGAAGATGGTAGAGATAAGAGAAGGGTTGACGGTTTCAAGCCAAGTTCTTGAAGATGTTAATAGAGCTTCCAACTACATTTTCTTAGCAAAGATCACAAGAGTATTATCTCATAAGTTCTAACTCAAATCAAGCTTGCTTTCTTGACTGTAAGAGCAATCACAAATTATAAAATCAACTATAATATGCTGTCATGTATCATAAGCAACTCTGCATCCCATCATTCATACATGATGCCATAGCATGAATTAATTTTGCATGATTACATTCAATGTAGACTGTTAGGGACAAAAGCTTATGAGTCAATTACAAGGCTTGTAGGGCAAAGAGACTTGCTTCAAGAGAGCTTCAAATTGAGTTCTTGATAAGGATAAGTCACCACAACCAAGAAATAAGAGAAAAATCTCCTCTTAATTCAATTCAAAGCATCTATGAATGATCTACAAACATTGCCTTGCCATAGGGGCACATATACTTGCATATTTTGACAAGATGTCTTCTGTAGAGTAAGAAATGAATTAAAAGAACACAACTGTAGCTAATTTTTTGAATCTGGCTGAAGATATTAGCCCCAAATCAGCCCAAATATCTTTTGGAATTCACCTCTGATGATAGCATAAACTTCCCCTAACACGTTGTTGGTGCATTTGGTGTTGAAAGTTCACCACGGGGGTAAGAGACAGTAAGGTGGAGGTAGATTCAGGGAGAGGAGTAGACGGAAGAGAAGGGGCTCAAAGAAATTGAAGACATAGAAGAATACTCCCAAAAAGAATTAGAAAATGTAGAAGAATACTAACAGAGATGAAGCCTTTCAGTTTATTCCTGCATTATGAGAAGATAAAACTCTTGTAGACAAAAACGTGTATAAAATAATACCTTCCTCTATGCTACTCAGATCGCCAATCTGATTCTTCCATTGGCTCCGAAAGGGGAGTAAAATATCAAGACACTTGACCAAAATTCTACCAGATCACTCCTTCTTTATCTTCCACTTCGGAGTGTTATTCACTGCCTAAAAACAGCGATCGCGCGTCGCACGATTTCGTGAATATCTCTTTTTACATAAAATCCTCTCAAATTGGCTGAAAGCTATATGCTTTCTTTTACATGTCATCCTAATCTAGAAGTTGTCTATAGTTTTATGGATTTTTACAAGAGATAATATCTAGAATATCAAAAATTGGCTAAAACTTATCCAAAAATCTAATATTTTTGAACCATGGACACTAACACTAATGTCTAAAATGGCATTGGCTCTCTAAATCAATAAGAAAGCCACACTCTTTTTTACATGGTGTGCGCTTAGTGGCACGACATCCACACCCTCCTAGCTTGCACATCCTCTAGAATGTGCCAAAGTCTTACGGATCTGCAGTGCCAGAAGAAGTATCTTCTACCATGTTTATGTCTTCATCTTCCGCCTCTTCTTCTTCCCTTATGTCTTCATGCTCTTGAATTATATCCAAGTCTTCTAACTCATACGTTGAATTTTCTCTTCGTTTCAAGAGCTTGATTCTTTTTCCAACTACAGGTATCTTCATGCTTGTCCCATCCAATTCAGCCAATGAATATGTGGCATTGTCATGAACGACCTTTACCACATACAGGCCAAACCAACACTTTACTATCTTCCTAGAAGCACTATATTGATTATCTAGGCTACTATCATAGAGAAGCACCCAGTCATTTACTTGGATAGCTCTTGGCCGAAGTCGATGTTGCCTATCAAATCTTATTTTGTTTTTTAGTCTTGTTGTTTTTAACTTCTTGATAGCTGCTTGAACATCTTCAGGCCTTCTTTCTAGCTTCCATATGTGCAAAGTCAGCAACTCTTCTCTATTGATGTCTTCCTCCCAAGGTAGAAGAATCCATGTGAGAATAGATTCTTCAATTGGCATAATTGGTTGTTGTCCATGCATAAGTTCAGGTGGCATATAGCCAGTCATTGTACTGTGAATAGTCCGGTCACTCCATAATGCAAAAGGTAGCATTTTAGGCCATTCTTTGATCTTTCCTCTACAAGACTTTGCTAGAGCTTTGAGAATAGGTTGATGTCCCCTCTCACTCTTTCCATTGCCTTCAGGATTGTAGACTAATGTCAAAGCCAACTTGATACCAATTGAGCAAAGATGTGTGCCTCATCAGCATCCAATTCTCCTCTATGTGTGGTTACCTTGCCAACACAGCCATATTTGCAAAATACTTCAACTTTATTAGTTAGATCTTCTCTTGCAAGAACAAAATACCACATATTCCATATCCTTGTAGGCATGGTTACAAGATCAATAACCCATCTATAATGTATAGGCAAGGGATAAGTCGGTTGTAACCCATCTCGATGCTTAACCATAAAATACATCTGACACACATAACAGGTTTCAACAAAATGCTCTATATCTCAATAACACCAATATTTTTCTTTGACTTTAATAAAGGTTTCCCATATACCTCTATGGCTAGCCCACAATCTTTCATGAAATTCCTTCATTACATGTAGTTGCAACCTTTTATTACCTAAAACTTGGACATGCGCTCCTTTCTTCTTCTTTGCGTGCTTCCATAGATTCCCATTTTTAAGAAAGAATCCATAAGCTTTCCTCTTAATTTTTTGAACTCTTCATCAATCAGTCTCTTTCTTCTTCATTGTGCTCAAATATTGGCCGAGATCTTCAGCCAATCTTCCTCATAATCTTCTTCAAGGAAATGAACTAGAACTTGAGCAATGCAATGAGCATGTTGGCTTCTAGTTGACCACCCTTCTTCCATAGATAAATCTTTTATCTTTGTTGTTGTATGCTAATTTACAGCAGTACCTTTTCATGTTCTTACTGTACTGAATGCTATACCACTAAAAAGATGAGCTTCATCTGCAAGATTCAGCTTTGGGTTTGTATATGCAGCAAACTGAAAAGGTACTTTCAACAACAATGGAATGAAATTCAGCAAGTATAGATTCTTCAGCTTCATCTTCTTCCATAAGATTTTCTTCATTGTCATATCTTGCACGTGACAGCATGTCAGCAACTGGATTCGCCTTTCCTGCAATATGCTTTAACTCGGGGTTGAGAGATTGAATATATGCAATCCATCTTAGCATATCAATGTCGAGTGTAGAGCAATTGCCAATCATGCCCAAGAGTGGAAGACAATCAGTTTCTACCACTACGGAAGCACCTATAAAGTATTCACGATCACACTTTAATGCTATTACAACTCCCCACAATTCCCTTTTTACTTGTGCATACCTTCTTTGACGTTCATTGAGAACCTTTGCTCCAAAATGAATTGCATACCTATTACCTTCAAGGTCTTCTTGGCCAATAGCCCATCCTATCCCAATGGGACTTGTATCCACAGTAAGGATGATGGGTTGACCATTTGAATAATCGGCCCTTTTGAGAGTGGGGGTTGAAATTAACAACTTCTTTAGTTTGCGTATAGTGAGAGTATGCTCTTTCTCCCAAGAGAATCTTTGGCCTTTTCTTAATAATTGATAGAGATTTTTGGATACATGAGCAAAATGTGGTATCCATACGAGATAGAATACACATGCACCAACAAATCTTCTCACCTTTGAAATATTTGTGCATTTTTCTTGCATTTTTCTGATGACATCTATCTTGATTGGTGAAGGTTTACATCCATAGGGGCCATACAGATGTCCGACCCACTGGGACTGTCAAGATTGTGGGAGAGAAGGAAGGAGTCTCACTTGTAGCTTTCTTGCTTGCATAATGGGGGAATACACACAAGGGTGGAGGCTGAAAATAGTTTTCCTCTTCTTAGTTGTGTAAGCCAAAAGAACTCAAGTACATAGAAATAGAAGAACCCTATATATGGGTCTCAAACCAAACTCAACTAACTAAGGTGGCATACTAACTGAGCCACGAACTAGAGTAGATAAGGATAGCTGTCATCTAGCTATTATTCTGCAAACTGACAAGTCGGTGACATAAATGCACAACGGTCACCCTGGCATATCACGAGTGGAGCTCGATATCTCAACACTCCCCCTCGAGCTGTCTCTGAACTTGCGCAGCTTCTCTGCACCCAATGCCTTTGTGAATATGTCAGCTATCTGATCCTCTATGCTGACATAAACTAGATCAATAAGACCTAGTAAAACCCTCTCCCGCACATAGTGATAATGCACCTCAATGTTCTTTGTTCTAGCATGATAGACTAGGTTATTTGCGAAGTGTATACTACTCATGTTGTCACAATAAATGACAACTAGCCCATTTGTAGGCTGATGCATATCATAAAGTAGCTTATGCAACCAAGCTACCTCACATGCAGCCATTTTTGCACCCCTATATTCAGCCTCTGTGCTACTCAATAAGGCAACTGTAGGCTGTTTCTTGCTGCTCCAAGTGACTGCAACACTCCCAAAAGAGAACACATATCACTGGTAGATCGTCTATCAGAAATACTACCAACCCAATCAGCATCAGTGTATCCATACAACTGTATCTGAACCCCAGTCTCATAAAGTTGTCCATACTGCAATGTGGACTTCACATACCTGAGTATGCGTCTAGCCACATCCAAATGAGATTTCCTTAGAGCCTGCATAAACTGACTTACCAATCCAACAGCATAGCTCAAATCTGGCCTGGTAATAGTCATATAAATCAAACTTCCTACTATGCGTCTGTATATAGTAGGGTCTTCCAAAAGCTCACTTGCATCTGCTCTCAGCTTCACATTCTGCTCCAAAGGAACTGAAATAGGCTTACAGCCTGTCATCCCATATTTGGACAACATGTCCAATCCATACTGTCTCTACAAGAGCAGTATCCCACTTGGTGATCTAATCACCTCAATGCCCAAGAAATAACGCAGCTCTCCCAAATCCTTCATCTCAAACTTCTGCTTCAATAGCATTTTCACATGAAGGATATCTTCATCACTGTCACCTGTCATAATCAAATCATCAACATAAATGACAAGTAGCATAATACCTTTCTCCGTTTTTCTCATATAAAGTGAAAAATCTGCCTTGGAAATCTGAAAGTCAATAGTGACAAGATATTGTCCTATCTTGTCAGACCATGCTCTAGGTGCTTGCTTCAAGCCATACAAGGCTTTCTTCAACCTGCAAACAAACTCAGGATGAACAACATGCACATAACCTGGTGGCTGCTCCATATAGACCTCTTCTTGCAAATCACCATGCAAGAAGGCATTCTTTACATCCATCTGATGTAAAGACCATCCCTTTGATGCAGCCATAGCAATGACTTCTCTTACGGTTGCCATCCTTGCAATCGGACTGAATGTTTCTTCATAATCAATGCCATATGTTTGTGCATACCCCTTGACTACTAATCTTGCCTTGTATCTATTCACAGAACCATCTGCATTGTGTTTCACCTTATAAACCCACTTACAACCAATTGCATTCTTATCTTTAGGCAAAGATACCAATTCCCATGTAGCATTTGCTTCCAAGGCATCCATTTCTTCATCCATGGCTTTCTCCCATTTTTCTTTTCCCATGGCTTGCTCAAAAGAAGTGGGTTCTGGTTCCTGTATCACTTTGACTATATATGCATAGTGAATGGTTGTAAATCCATCATATTTCAGCCTATCCACAGGATACCTAGCTCTGGTAGACCTGCGCAAAGTAGGTTCACTCCCAGGTGCTCTCAAAACGTCCCTAGTCTTCCTTACTTCAGGTGTAACAATAGAAGGAATACCCAACTCATCATCAATGCTCTGTTCTGAGCCACTAGATTCACCATCCACATAAGAGTGATATGCATTCACATCAAACATGGGATGATCTACCTTCTCTTTTCCTTTTCGTGATACTTGCATACCACTATCTGCATTGCTTTGAGAAGATTCTCCTGATCTCAATCTGTCTATCCATGGTGAAGAATGTGAACCACTGCTAGAGGACACTCCAGGTCCACTAATATCTTGTGACTGTTGCTGTGAATTCTGTGTAGCATTACCATTTTGTGCATCTACATCATCAATCACATTTATTGGTTTATACCAGCTACTCATCTCATTAAAAACAACATCTCTGCTCACTGTAAACTTACAAGTAGAAGGGTTATAGCATCTATACCTTTTTGCTGCAGAGAGTAACCAATAAAGATGCATTTCTCAGCTTTTGGATCCAACTTGGATCTCAACTCATCTGGCACATGAACATAGGCAATGCAACCAAAAATTTTCAAATGAGAAATATCTGGCTTCCTACTAGTATACCTCTCCTCTGGAGTCATGCCATGTATTGCTGTAGTGGGAGTCCTGTTCATTATGTAGACTGTTGTAGCAACTGTCTCAGCCCAGTAAAAATCTGGCAAGTCTTTTTCGTTGAGCATGGCACGAGATACCTCTCCAATATGCTTGTTTTTTCTTTCTGCAATTTCATTTTGTTGTGGGGTATGACTGCATGAATATTGTTGCTTTATGCCATGCTCCTGCAGGAACCTTGCAAACTCATTTGAGAGGTACTCTCCCCCTCCATCTGACCTTAGGCATTTTATTTGCAGGCCTGTTTCTTTTTCAACCATAGCTTTAAGAGTTTTGAAATGCCAAAAAACTTCACTTTTCTTTTTCATAAAATACACCCAAACTTTTCTGCTATAGTCATCAATAAAAGTGACAAAATAATGACCGCCTCCAAGAGATGCAGCTTTAGTAATCCACACATCAGCGTGGATTAATTCCAATGGCTTCTTACTCTCTTGAACATGTCTAGGAAATGGTTTCCTTGCCTGTTTTCCAAACTGATAGGCTTCACATACCTTATACATTTCTGCAACCTTGAATTTAGGCAATCCTGCAATAATATTTTGGGCCAGCATTGATTTAAATCATTGTACATTAACATGACCAATGCGTTTATGCCAGATATCAATATCTGCAACTACACCGGTCCCATGTGCAAACATTGATGCACTCAATTCAGGCATGTCTGCATCCAATGTAAACATTCTGCCCTTCTTCTTTCATTTTGCTATCAAGCGACCTTTATTTTTCATATCCTCAACAAAGCATCCATGAGGATTAAATCTGACCTGCAAGCCCTACTTAACCATTTGACCAATAGAAACCAGGTTCTTGGTAATATTCGGGACATGAAATACATCCGATAGGTATTTCTTTTTCCCATCCTGCATAGACAAAGGACTTTTTCCAATCTGCACAATAGGATGTGCAGTACCATCACCAGTCTCCACAAATCCTGGTTTTTCCATTTTCCTTGCATCCTGCATCCATTCTACATGACCTATCATGTGGTTTGACGCACCTGAGTCAACATACCACACTTCGTTGCTTTCTTCTGCACTTGTCACAGAATTGTTCATGTGCTGCACCATAAACAAATGCTCATTTATGTCATCACCCTGTCTACTAGAAGATGCATAATTCCCTTGTTGCAATTTTCCATTCATGATGTCATTCTGCTTTTTATAGCAGTCTTTAGCCATATGACCCATTTTACCACAATAGTAGCATTCAACATTGTTGTTTGCATTTTGGCCTCTTTGCCATCCACCACGACCTCTTTGGCTCCCCCTGCCTCTAGAGTTACCACGTCCTCCTCCATAGGACTGGTTTTCTTGAGTTTGCTGCATATTCTGATTTCTACCACGGCCTCCAGATCGGCCTCCTCTACCTCTTCCAACATTTGAGTAGAAGACAGCTTCTTTTGAAGTTCCTCCTGAAGAAGATGCACCACCATTTCTTTGCTCCTCAGAAATTAGAAGAGCAATCAACTCCTCAAAATCAGGAAATCTTTCACGGACGGAAATGGATGTTCGAAACTGTGCATAATCCTTTCCTAGACCATTCAAAGTCACAGAAACTAAATCATCATCTTCCACTGGCGACCCAATGGAAGCAAGTGCATCTGCAATCTTCTTCACCTTCATGTGGTAGTCATTGATGCTCATACTTTCTCTTTGCACATTGTGCAACTCTTGCTTGAGCTCCATTTTTCTAGCTTGCGTATTTGTGCTATACATTTTTGACAAAGTATCCCATGCCTCCTTTGGCGTACTTGCATCCTGAATATGCACAATCATAGAGTCTGAAATACTGATAGATAGCCAGTACATAACTTTTCTGGCTCTCTCATGCCATCCTTTAAATGCCTGCATTTGCTGTTGACTGGAAACATCAGGAAGAACTGGTTCTTCTTCATTTCCTGCAACAAATTCCCAATATCCTTTGCCAAATGGACACATAGGACCAATAAAGCAGAGGATTTTTGAACCATCAACTTCCAACAGATCCATATCATCCAACTCAAAGGAATCACTCACCACATCAAAATAGTTTATCGAGGATTATATGCTTCACCTAAACCTTGTACAATACCTGCATGTACAAAAAAAAAAACTTGCATGAATCCCTTTTTGTAAAAAATATCTAGATAATTGCATGAATACAAGCAATACAAAACAGGGCCAATTTACCTATAAGCTGATCTGCTGAAGATAAGATTGAATCATTGCTAATCAAAACCCATTTCAAATGATGCACATAAGAAAACATCAATCCCATCAAACATAAAAGTCACTAATTAAATGAATAAATTTTGGCACCACAAAATATGACAGATTTACCTGTAAATTGAGCTACAGAATCTCTGCTCTACCTTGTGTTAAGTGCTGCAACAACAATTGATCCTTAAGTTAGAACTAACATCAAACCCTATTGTAAAGATAGTAGAAAATGGATAATGCAGAGAGGAAGAAAGAGAGAGTGTGTGAGTATGTGGGATAGAGAAAAAAATGAGCACCTATCTAATCTTGCCCAAATTGATCTCTGCAAAAGACAATTTTGCAAGAGTTAGTATTTACATGAAGGTATACTGAAAAAACAATAGAAAAGAGGAAACATAGAGAGAGAAAGAGAGAGGGAGAGAGAGATAAGCACTTATGAAATGTCACCCAAAATTATCTCTGCAATAAAACAACAACAAGGGTTAGAACTAATATTATGTTATATTGAAAAGATGTCAGCAAGAAAAAAACCAAAGAGAGAGAGAGAGAGAGAGAGAGAGAGAGAGAGAGAGAGAGAGAGAGAGAGAGAGAGAGAGAGAGAGAGAGAGAATTAACACCTTTGCCTCTGGCTCCAAATAAACTCTGCAAGAAAACAACAATTAGAACCAACATCAAATTCTATTGAAAACACAACATAAAAGAGAAACAACACATAGAGAGAGGGAGGAAAGAAAGGAGAGAGATATGAGCACCTCTATCTCCTACCCCAAACAACCTCTGCAGTAAAACAACAACAACAGTAAGAAACGACATCAAACCCTATTGAAAAAATAGCAAACAAGAGAAAATGCAAAGAGAGATGGGCATCTGTGTTTTGCCCAAAATCTAGAGCTGCATGGAGAAGAAAGTGTAGAGGTAAGTAGAACGCTCAAAACCCTAATTACTCTCAGCAGGGAGCTTCAATGGAGACGAAAATTCATGAGTATAGAGAAGAGAGGGAAAGTGGTATGTTGCTCAACTTTTGGGTCAAACTGATTTCGTGAGAGGAAAAAAAACAGAATTTGAAAATTCTCCAAAAAAGGGGGGAAATACAAGGTGAGAGAAACTCAAATTTTGTGTACTATTCATTCTCATTTTTTAAATCCCTCGCTACCCCTTTTTTAAATAGAAAACACACGATTTGGAGAGAGAAGATTCACCCTCCATAGATGTCAACATCTAGCCTTCCTATTGGACAATCCAAAAGGCCCACATCTTAAACTATATTATTTTTAAGGGCCCATTTGTGAGTTCATTTTTTTCCTAATTGGCATCTATCAATTAAGTATCAAGAGGGAAAGAAACCAAGTTATACTCAAAATTAGACTCATGTTGCACTACATTTATCTCTTAAATCTTCACGTTGGACTTACTACGGATAATGCTACAATCATCAAGCTTTGCATTATCTTGCTATTTTTCCCTTAGCCATTCTCATTGCACCTATTAATGCACATTTTATGGTACTACAACATATATCAAATATTATCATCATGAACTCAAAGTATTAGTAAACCATACATCCCATAAGCATATATGTCATGTATGTAGAAGATCTCAAGAGCAATTGCAAAACCTCAATCAAATACACGAATGATGACTAAGTAAAGAGCAATTGCAAAACGTCAATCAAATACATGAGTGATGACTAGGTAAAGAG
This sequence comes from Lygodium microphyllum, assembly GCF_053477565.2. Lineage (NCBI taxonomy): Eukaryota > Viridiplantae > Streptophyta > Polypodiopsida > Schizaeales > Lygodiaceae > Lygodium > Lygodium microphyllum. The sequence continues at coordinate 91,954,931 of NC_141138.1, forward strand.
CGATGCTTCTTAGTATATAACCAATATACATGTATACATCATTGACAAACTATTGACAAAGGTAAGTGCTAGTGTCCAAAGCATATGAAATCAAATCAGCCCACAAGAAGAGGTAACTACATCCAATAGCATATAGGAGAGCATATACATGAACCAACAGTTCCATTATCTTAAAGAACCAAGATCTATGAAGTACAAGATTTTTCCACTGGAAGCAAATCCCAAATGCAAAATGAGCAACTATATCTCAAGACATATATGTTAAAGTATCCAAGAAGCCAAGCCTATCACAAATATATCTACAAGTATAAGTATCCAATGAAGCTTCAATATCTATAAGTGAGTAAGCACGAAAGCTCAAAGCAACTGACTAAAGCTAACTAAAGCCCAAGTACATCAAATATAGCTCAAATCTAAGTGCCAATTCATGTCATAATCATATTCGAGTTCATATATTAATGCTAGACATCACAGTAGACATGTAGCAAACTTAAAATACCATGTAGGCACAAGATGCATTCAAAGCATGAATCTCATTGTTGTATGCTTGCTGACCAAACTATTATTATAGCAATAAACACTTCAGTGTGACTGAGCTAATCAAGTTCTAATCATCCCAAAATCCTTTCCTAATCATTGTTGTGTGCTTGCTGACCAAACTATTATTACAACAATAAACATTTCAATGACTGAGCTAATCGAGTTCTAATTAGCCCAAAAGCCTTTCCTAAGCATCAATACATCACCTCGGTATTGCAAACATTCCTCATAAGCATTAGTAGAGCATAAACTAATCAAATGCTTGTTGTCCAAATTAGAACTATTTTGTTTTGTGTAAAATAGAAAACTAAAAATTACACAAAATGAACTTTATGAGTACTCAAATCTATATGTCTCGTTGTATCTTTGTTTCTAGCTACAGAACACTTGAATTCGATCTCGATTGCAAAAGATATGGCTAAAATATGAAAGTGTTGTCCAACTACCATAGCTATCCATGACTTTTGTAGCATGCTTTGTATCCACTTAAACTGGATAGAATGGCTACTTCTCAGCTCAATAAGAACTCAACAAGGCTCGACTAAGCCCTAGAAAGCTCCAACTCAATCCATACCTCCAGAGGAAGAAACAATGGTTGCCATGAAACCTTGAGCACTTCTTCATGCGTTGAAGCAAATGATCAGTGAATCTCCTAGAGTCCAAGCTCTAATACCACCTGAAAGGTAGAGGCTAAGTGGAAGCACACAAGTAGAAACAAGAGCAAAAGTAAGAGTTATGGCAAATGGATCATGAGAGCAAGAGAGAGATCCACTGTACGTGGGAACTCCAACAATCACAATGTGTGATCGATCTTCTCTTATTCAATAGTCACTAAAAGAATTAAAAATGAAGTGATAGTGATGGGCACCCGCTATCTAAAGTGCATAGGTATGCAATATAGTGTACAATGAGTAAATGTGGGTGGCTAAGCATGTATGGCTTTACCTCGAATAGTTGTTTGTATTAAGCATCAATATGTTTATCAGCAATTGCCCCTTGATTTATTAAAATGGTTACATCCATGATAAGAAAAGGATTTTTGCGCATATCTACACAATGGATCTCCTATTTTCATGTTATTCATACGATATCCCTTATTCTTCCTACCTCTTGCCTTGATTAGAGTTATAGAAGGTGTTCTTATCATGAAATTATGAAAGAAAATAATCTACAACTAGCTATTTGCAGGATTTGAATATATCACAAAAATTAGTGCTAGAAGCATAATGTATGAATAGTGTAGGAATAAAATCTAAATGCAGATAGAGCTTATCTACTATTGTTGGATGTTCTTTTTATACTCTAATTGAGTGCCCTTAACCATGTAAATGATGGTTTGTTGTGAATCTAGAAATTTGACCCAAAATGATTCTTTCAAGTCCCTAAATAATCTTTGGTTCATGCTAGTTTTGCAACCCTTTATAACAGAAGGATTGTTGTGTTAGTCCACTAATTGGTTAGTGATTAGTACCAAAATCATGGTATGATGTCAATATCACAACAGATTAACTTAGTTAGCTACTAGTCATTGATTGATTAGTATATGTATGGCTCTGCATATGGATGTGGTTATCAAGTGGACTCTATAGAGGGAAAATATTAGAGTAGGTAGGTATATGCTTTACTAATAATGGCTATAAATTTACTTAGGTGACTCCTGTAAAAATTACACGGTGCAGTGAATAGAATCTGAGAAAGAGATAGAGATAGAGAGTACACAACAGATAAGAGGAGAATTAGAAAATTTCTTTAGCTCCAAACAATTGATACAAAGATGGCTATGTCCACTCGTGCGCTTCCACAGTGAAGCTTAGATGGCGATCTAGACAGAAGATAGGTGAAGAGCTTAAGGCTAGCTGGAACAACTCTGACTAGGTGAAAAATAGATCATTGATGGCTGTGAAGGGGTTTAGCTTTTATAGCCCGTGAAGGCGGTTAGGTCGGCATGATCGACCTACCATATGAGCCTCCACTAGTTGGCTAGGGAATATTCCCTTTACCATCGGGCCAGGGGCGCTGCCCTCGGACCCCAAAATAGGGGCCCCTTTTAACTCCCTTACCCCGTAACTCGATGCAATGTTCCTCGAGTTGCTACCAGCTTAACTACTCAGTCCAACCCAAAGATTAGAATGGTCACCTTTTTGCCATCCGGTGACATAGACCTCATCTAATATACAAGTCAAGACTCAACCAATGTCCAAGCTCACATTTGACTTCTCCTCATAATGGGGGCCTTCCAACTTTGAGCAACATGGATCATTGGTGACGCATTATGAGGGTGGGGCATTGAGCATATCTAACAACTCCTTGCTGCATACCATGATGATAGAATTGGATGAAATGCCTTGTGTAGTAGGTCCTTTTGATTTAACATATTTTATGAGTATGCATTGCTAGATTATGTAGTATAGCCATTGACACTGCAATCTCATAGGTTTTAGTTTAACAGGATTCCCTAGTTTACTGGAATTAAGTACTAGAAATACTGTGGAAATTGATTCTACAAGGGATTTTGAGAGAAGTCTATAGTAATTTTGCTCGAGTGTTTCAATCAGTCTCACAACCCAAGACAACATCAATGTGGCCCATTTCTAATGCAATTAGATCAATTAATGCCACATAGTTTTCAACCAAGCATAGGGGAACATTTGAGCATACATGTGTGTCGATTTCTTCATCACCATTTGCCACTTGAAGTTGCAGGGGGTGCTATAATTCCATAGGAAAGCATTTCAACCTATCAAGCTAATTTATTGACAAAACTATGTGTGCTACCACTATCCACTAAGATAAATATATGCTTTCCACTTGAATGTGTAGTGTGTTGGGACTCCTAGAGCCTATCCATGCATCCATAGAGATGGAGCAAAGGAAAGTGGCAGCCTGAGGGGGTGTAGTAGGAGTGATCAAACTAGTACCATCAGGCAAGGATCCACCTAGGTCAAAGGGAAACCCATCCTCCGAGTCATATAACTTTTGTTTGTCCAAATCCTCTATATAGTCCTTATTTTCAGCATGTACTAAGATATTTACATCATTTTAAGCATGTGATTCCTCATTTTCATTTTGACAATCCTCCATAATATACATATAATTGTGAACTTTGACCATTGCTATTTTGTAGGGGCATTTTGAGGCATGGTCCACTGTGTACTTATTGCCACACTAGAAACATAAGCCCTTTTCTTTCCTATCCTTCAAAACATTAGATGAGATGAAATTTTGACCACTTTGACCACCTCAGTTTGATACATTTTGTGACTTGTTTTTAGCATACTTGCCATCTCCATGGGGGCTACGTATTGTCCCAAAACTAGCCTATCATTAAGGGGGGGATAGGTGAGGATTTTGGCGCTACTAACAGGCATGGGATTTCCTCTATAAATACCACCATATTGATCCTACCTCATTGGAGTTCTTGGCTTCCCAAAATATTGTTGAAGCCTCTCATTCTTATGGTATTTTCTTACCTATCTTTTAGCCGATTCAATTGCATCAAATAGGATAGAAGAATTTTGACCCATTATATTAGCAGATAAGCTTGGCTCTAGCTTGTAAGATGTACTTATGCAATTTGGCATCGTCTCACTAACACTCTCAACATACATGGTCTAATTCATGAATTGATTTGTGTACTCCTCCCAAACTATGAGATTGCATTTGGTCAAGTTGGTACCTTCATCTTGCCAACCGCTCCTTTTCCATGGGGGATACAACTACTTGAACCATATGCATCTTGAAGTCTTTCAAATAAACAATGAATTGATGATTCTCTCTACTAATATAGCGCCACCATGTGTGACAAACCCTTCTAAATGGAGGAAAGTAAAGATTACTTTTTCTAATCATTAGTGTGCGGCTAAATGTTGAAATATAACTCCAATTTAGAAGTCCATTCTTCCATGTCCAATGGGGATGGTGATTGCCCATTGTACTTGGTAAGAATGATCTTATCACGAAGGTCATTAGGGCCTTACTGCCCATGAAAACCTTGCAGCCCATACATACCATGCTACCCATACATACCGTGTTGTCCATGCATACCATGTTGTGCCTTTATCCTATGCTACCCATTATAACTAGGCTGCCCATGGATGCCATATTATCCATTATTGCAATGCTAGCTATTAATATCATACTATCCATGATTGGCTACATAAGTGCCATTGGAGCTCCTAGGGATAGTGGGAGAGCTTCTACCAATGGTGGGCAGGGGTCTCACTAGAGGGTTGTCTACATAGGTGACAGGAGAGCTCAAAAGGGGTTCATCATTAACATGAGAGGGCTCACCAACCTCATAAGTGCTAGGGGAAATATCCTTAGCTCCAAGGGTACCATGTGGGCCATGTATCGGCTCCAATGGTGGAGGCCATTGTGATTCGTAGTTGGACTCGTTTGCCTTCTCTTGCACAAAAATGATGGCTAACTAGGCTACAAGAGTGGTGAGCTACTCCAATGTTTGTTGAATCCTAGAGTTGGAGAGGGTAGTTTTCTCAATCTCTAGGTCAATCTTAGAGAGCATGTGATGACAGTTGGCAACCATATCTTTGTGCTGCTCCATGTGATGAAGCTCATATTGACATAAATTGTGATTGAGCATACTGTAAGAGTCCATAATGGGCACCTCTTCTTACGTCACCATTATAATATTACACAAAGTTGGGTTCATCATTTCATTGATGCCATGGAGTCTCCCTCTTGAACTCATCTTGGGCCTTGCATTTTCCTTTATGCCCTGCCATCTTAGTGCAATCCATAGTATTCACTATCAGAAAAACATGCGTAACTTCTAGTAGGTAACTCTGCTTAGGGAGATTTTTGATTCAAATTGAAGCGAATGTTACCATCTTTAAGATGAGATATTAATATTTGTGAGAAAAATAATTAGAGAGTTCTATAAATAAATCTATGTGACTATGGAGCGGTCTGCACCATGCCCATAGTGATTACTATACACAAAAATGGTGATATCTCCTAGATTGTAACTCAAATCAAAAATATTTTTTATTCACATAAAATAGGATGATGCCCTCTTTGAGATGAGCTATAGGGTTTGTTCCCACATGCAATGTAGAATTTATTGCAACAAGATTTCTATGACTATCTTGAAATTCTTGCAATTAGCACACTCCTTGTTTTGGCTCAATTTCTCACTATTTGAATAGCTTAAGGACTAAAAAGCTTAAGCACCATGGTATTCAACATAAATAACATATTGAGTATAATCCCACATACATCATCCAAGCATCAATTTATGAGCAATTTACTTTGCAAGCACTGCATAAAGGCCTCAGAGCCATACATCCCACATTAACTGCATACATGTTAAGTGCCATACATAAATGCATTTGTCAATGAATGTGCCTCAGATTTGGGTATTTTTAATCAAGAATGGAGTAATCATGGAGTGTACCTACACTTGCATACAAGTATCAAGCTCCAGATCAGCAGAAAGTGTGTAAAGTTTGTCGGGTGGTGCACCCCTTTAGGGACTTAAGTGGCAAGGGAGTGTCACCTCTCTTTTGGCTTACCACCTTGCCTAGCATCGGCCTTTTTCCTTGGCCAAAATATACATTGAAATCATTTTTAATTAATCAACTAGCATGAAATGCATGTAGGAAAAGAGACGTTGGCCCTTTTCATAAAGTGCATGGAATTGTCAATGGTTTGGGTGGGAGAAGGGCTTACTTTGGTAGTCCAATGACTTATTGGATGCCAACTTATCCTTTTACAATATGGATTGCTAATTTCTTTTGGAATCAATTCACTAAACACACCACAAGGGGATGGTAGGGGTAAGCATCAACCAAACGGTCCAACTTCTCATGGTTAATTTCACTCCTCATGTAGTGGTAAAGGCACTCAAGTATTGATTTCACTGGATAGCATGCACTCAATGAAAGACTCAAAGTACAAGGGCAACATTCAACCCTTAGATCTCTCCAAAAAATGGGTTCAGCTCAACAAATAGATTAAAAGGAGATATTAGGATTCAATTAGCATACCTCTTCAATGCTTGGAGTAGATGGATGAAGGTTAACTAATCAAGAGGCCCAAATCCTCCATCAATTTAGCTTGAGGAAGCAAGATACCTTAGACAAGTTATACTCTTCAATTATTTGAGGCATGCACGGAGGGTTGAGGATCCCTTAGCTTGGTCCAACAACTTCTTCAAGAATTGAAAGCTTTAGGTGAAGCTCTCATGGCTGCCATGAAGAATCTTTGCATTCGAAGCTCCATGTCTTTAATCCCATCCAAAATTGGTCAAGAATAGTTAAAGAAGGTCATGTGGGCTAATATTTCAAATATTTTTGAAGGATTTGAGAGCTTGGGCTAAGCTTCGGTGGCTGCCTAAACTATGTGTACAGCATGGTTTGCTTATCTTAGGAGGAATGACTAGCAAGAAAGAGAGAAAATAGGTTCAAGACTCCACAAATGATCGATTGAAAGCTAGGAGAACCAAGGTTCTCATGTCGACAACAAGAGCCCTTATCGGCGTGCTACCAGCTCTAGTAGGGTTGGCTCTCTAATTAGTCCTCTTTCCCTAGCTATTAACCCCAGTGCAAAGAAAGAAAAAAGAAAGCAAAGAAAATCAAAAAGACACAGGACAAAGCGAAAAAAGGTGACCCAATGGAAAAGCAGAAGGAAAAGAGCCAAAAGCACAAGAAGCAAACTTAAAAGTCCAAGGAAAGTGCAAAATGGGAAATGCACATTTTAAATATAAAAGTGCACCCTAAATCCTTGTAAAAGAGTGCCAGGATCCCTCCTATGCATTTTGTAAATGTAGATGGGCATGGGTGAAGGAACAATGTATAGGAAGGGAAAAGGGAAAGAGGACCTAGGCTAAAATGGCCGATCATGTAGAAAAGGGGATGGGTACCCAAGAGGAGTAGGGCATGTAAAAAAAAGAAAAAAGTGAATGAAGAAGCTCCTTCTTGTGTATGGCCAAAACTAGCTCTCTTATTATTATTATTATTATTCTTGCTTGTGCTTGTGCTTGAGAGGAACTGTGAGGGAATGAGCAATTGAGTGTGTGAGGGTGAGAGACAATGGTGGAGAAGCTCTCCATCTTCTCATCTCGTCTTCTTCTCTTCTCTTCTCTTATCTCGCATGTGGTGATGGAGCTTGGATCTTGGATCTTGAAGATCGAGCTTGCTTGAGCTTATATCTTGGATCGTGGAGCTATCGGAGATCTTGTGGGAGGAGGTAACTCGATCGAGCATGAAGGTAACCTCACTACACTCATAGGTGTGAGAGTGCACACAGCTCTATGAGGTATCCATTGCACTTGGCTTGAAACATTGTGCAAAGTCTCTTTAAGAGAATCCCATGAGATGGAATGACCTAACGAACGAGTAATCTCCACCGTATTTATAAATAGAATCTGAAGCGAGGAGCTCTACAAGGCCTTGGTGAGAAACTCGAACCTGCAAAGGGATGTGCTAGCTAGGGTCTTTGAAGAAGACATATGTGTGGATGACCTACTCAAGGAGAGAAGATCTAGAACCACGACCCGAGGTGGCACTACCTCTAAATCCTCAAAGAGAGCTATGACTATTAGCAAGAGATCTAGCCAAAACACACAAGACAAGGGAAAGGGTGTTGACCAGAGCCAAGGAGTTGGCAAATATGAAGCTAAAGTTGGCTAAGCTTCAAGAGATAATGAGAAGGCCCACATGACCTCATGTACAACAGTGCATGCATTGTGGAGGAAATCACCTCCCACTCGAGTGCTTGGATTCTAGGTCAAGACCATGCACTAATTATAGTAGGTTTGGGCACGATGCGATGCATTGCAGATTGTCAAGATGATTTTCATACCTGCAACTGTACAATTAGTTGTACTACCTAGGGAATAGGTTGTTGAACTATGCGAGGGAAGCTCCATTAACTCTCCTAACACCCAACGACTAAAATCCAACCATCCCTAGGATGGACATTAATCCTATAGGCATACCTAAGCCATCTAGATCCATCCTGACCCATCCACCGAGCGATGCTCCGATACATTATATAGAGGAGCCAAACAAGGACGAGAACTCTTATGTCTCATATGATGAAGAGGGTAACCCCATCTTGATGGATTTCAGGCCACTTCCGATGATGGTATTAGGCAGGGAAAGAGGTAGAGATCTAGGAAGATAGTACCAAGAACCCATCGTTTGCTAGACTTGCGATCACCTAGGGCATATCCCATCTCGGTACCCCAAAAGGGAGCAAGGTAATCATGACAAAGCCAACCTAAGATGTCCAGAGTGTGGGATCACATACTTATATGCCAAGTGCTCTAAGAAAAAACCTTCAGTTAGTTCAACAATTGTGTCATCCGTACCCTTGGGGCTATTCAAAGTCGAGACACTTGATGGTGAGGCGACCCCGATTCTATTGAATATCATGACTCGAGCACAAACAAAGCATGCCGATATCTCATTACCCAAACCAAGCAAGCTTGATGCAACCTCAATAGGAAAGAAGAGCCGTAGGAGAAGGAGAAAGAGGACTGAGATAAAGATAACGCTCAAGACAGATATGTTAGCTCCACTCGTGATATGCCAGGGTGACCATTGTGCATTTATGTCACCGACTTGTTAGTTGCAGATGCGGTTGGTACACCGCCCATGAATAATAGATAGATGACAGCTATCCTTATCTACTCTAGTTTGTGGTTCAGTTAGTATGCCACCTTAGTTAGTTGAGTTTGGTTTGAGACCCATATATAGGGTTCTTCTATTTCTTTATATGTGAGTTCTTTTTGGCTTACACAACTAAGAAGAGGAAAACTGTTTTCAGCCTCCATCTTTGTGTGTATTCCCCCATTGTGCAAGTGAGAGAGCTACAAGTGAGACTCCCTTCTCTCCCACAATCTTGACATGGTATCAGAGCCTTGTTCGTGGTAAGGAGCTCAAGAAAGCAAACCAAGTTTGCGGTGTTCTGGTAAGAGGACCAGTGTTGCTTTCATTTTTCTGTTTTGGGAGCAAGTCTCTGCAGGTAGCACAGCCAGAAAGTGCAAGAGTGCATTGTCTCAGATTGAGACACCCTTCGCTCTGTTTTTTTGATTTGAGGCCATTTCGGGGCCTGTTTTGGAGGCGGAAGTTTTCTGCACGCACTCAGAAAAAGGCCCTGTTTTATGCTGTGCGACCACTGTTCTACAGGTCAGTGAAAATTTACCATAGAAATTGCATCGTATGCCTGTGCGCAGAGACATTGGGAGTTACAAAATCATCCTTGTTGCCTGTTGATGCAAAATCGTCACTAGGAAGTGACTGTGTGGTCAAATACCACTTTCGTCAGTTTTGCAGATTTGCCCTTGTGAGGCTGAAGCTGTGTTTTTTACAGTGACAGAATTTTTTGCAGTGTTCTGTAATGGTGTCTGATTCTCTTTCACAGATTGTCACTGAAAAGCTTGACAAGAATAACTTCCGAGCATGGAAGTTTAGAATGACGAATTTCCTTATGGGAAAAGGATATTGGAAATTTGTTGCAGGAAATGAAGAAGAACACGTTCTTCCTGATGTTCCCAATCAACAGCAAATGCAGGCATTTAAAGGATGGCATGAGAGAGCCAAAAAAGTTATGTACTGGCTGTCTATCAGTATTTCAGACTCTATGATTGTGCATATTCAGGATGCAAGTACGCCAAAGGAGGCATGAGATACTTTGTCAAAAATGTATAGCACAAATACGCAAGCCAGGAAAATGCAGCTCAAGCAAGAGTTGCACAATGTGCAAAGAGAAAGTATGAGCATCAATGACTACCACATGAAGGTGAAGAAGATTGCAGATGCACTTGCTTCCATTGGGTCGCCAGTGGAAGATGATGATTTAGTTTCTGTGACCTTGAATGGTCTAGGAAAGGATTTTGCACAGTTCCGAACATCAATTTCCGTCCGTGAAAGATTTCCTAATTTTGAGGAGTTGATTGCTCTTCTAATTTCTAAGGAGCAGAGAAATGGTGGTGCATCTTCTTCAGGAGGAACTTCAAAAGAAGTTGTCTTCTACTCAAATGCTGGAAGAGGTAGAGGTAGAGGTGGAGGAGGCCGATCTGGAGGCCGTGGTAGAAATCAGAATATGCAGCAAACTCAAGAAAACCAGTCCTATGGAGGAGGATGTGGTAACTCTAGAGGCAGGGGGAGCCAAAGAGGTCGTGGTGGATGGCAAAGAGGCCAAAATGCAAACAGCAATGTTGAATGCTACTATTGTGGTAAAATGGGTCATATGGCTAAAGACTGCTATAAAAAGCAGAATGACATCATGAATGGAAAATTGCAACAAGGGAATTATGCATCTTCTAGTAGACAGGGTGATGACAGAAATGAGCATTTGTTTATGGTGCAGCACATGACCAATTCTGTGACAAGTGCAGAAGAAAGCAATGATCTGTGGTATGTTGACTCAGGTGCATCAAACCACATGACAGGTCATGCAGAATGGATGCAGGATGCAACGAAAATGGAAAAACCAGGATTTGTGGAGACTGGTGATGATATTGCACATCCTATTGTGCAGATTGGAAAAATTCATTTGTCTATGCAGGATGGAAAAAAGAAATACCTATCGGATGTATTTTATGTCCCCAATATCACCAAGAACCTGGTTTCTGTTGGTCAAATGGTTGAGCAGGGCTTGCAGGTCAGATTTAATTCTCATGGATGCTTTGTTGAGTATATGAAAAATAAAGTTCGCTTGATAGCAAAAGGAAAGAAGAAGGGCAGAATGTTTACGTTGGATGCAGACATGCCTGAACTGAGTGCAGCAATGTTTGCACATGGGACCGGTGTAGTTACAGATATTGATATCTGGCATAAATGCATTGGTCATGTTAATGTACAGCGACTTAAATCAATGCAAGCAAAAAATATTGTTGCAGGATTGCCTAAATTCAAGGTTGCAGAAATGCATAAGGTATGTGAAGCCTATCAATTTGAAAAACAGGCAAGGAAACCATTTCCTAGACATGTTCAAGAGAGTAAGAAGCCATTGGAATTAATCCACTCTGATGTGTGGACTAGTAAAGTTGCATCTATTGGAGGCTGTCATTATTTTGTCACTTTTATTGATGACTATAGCAGAAAAGTTTGGGTGTTTTTTATGAAAAAGAAAAGTGAAGTTTTTGGGCATTTCAAAACTCTTAAAGCTATGGTTGAAAAAGAAACAGGCCTGCAAATAAAATGCCTAAGATCAGATGGAGGGGGAGAGTACCTCTCAAATGAGTTTGCAAGGTTCTTGCAGGAGCATGGCATAAAGCATCAATATTCATGTAGTCATACCCCACAGCAAAATGGAATTGCAGAAAGAAAAAACAGGCATATTGGAAAGGTATCTCATGCCATGCTCAATGAAAAAGACCTGCCAGATTTTTACTGGGCTGAGGCAGTTGCTACAGCAGTCTATATAATGAACAGGACTCCTACTACGGCAATACATGGCATGACTCCAGAGGAGAGGTATACTAGTAGGAAACCAAATATTTCTCATTTGAAAATTTTTGGTTGCGTTGCCTATGTTCATGTGCCAGATGAGTTGAGATCCAAGTTGGATCCAAAAGCTGAGAAGTGCATCTTTATTGGTTACTCTCTGCAGCAAAAAGGGTATAGATACTATAACCCTTTTACTCATAAGTTTACAGTGAGCAGAGACGTTGTTTTTTATGAGATGAGTAGCTGGTATAAACCACTAAATGTGATTGATAATGTAGATGCACAAAATGGTAATGCTGCAAAGAATTTACAGCAGCAGTCACAAGATATTAGTGGACCTGGAGCGTCCTCTAGCAGTGGTTCACATTCTTCGCCATGGACAGGCAGATTGAGATCAGGAGAATATTCTCAAAGCAATGCATATAGTGGTATGCGGGTATCACGAAAAGGAAAAGAGAAGGTAGATTAGCCCATGTTTGATGTGAATGCAGGTCACTCTTATATGGATGGTGAATCCAGTGGCTCAGAACAGAGCATTGATGATGAGTTGGGTATTCCCTCTATTGTTACACCTAGAGTAAGGAAGACCATGGATGTTTTGAGAGCACCTGGGAGTGAATCTACTTTGCACAGGTCTACCAGAGCTAGGTATCCTATGGATAGGCTGAAATATGATGGATTTATAGCCATTCACTATGCCTATATGGTCAAAGTGATACAGGAACCAGAACCCACTTCTTTTGAGCAAGCCATGGGAAAAGAAAAATGGGAGAAAGCCATGGATGAAGAAATGGATGCCTTGGAAGCAAATGCTACATGGAAATTGGTACCTTTGCCTAAAGATAAGAATGCAATTGGTTGTAAGTGGGTTTATAAGGTGAAACACAATGCAGATGGTTCTGTGAATAGATACAAGGCAAGATTAGTAGTCAAGGGGTATGCACAAACATATGGCATTGATTATGAAGAAACATTTAGTCCAATTGCAAGGATGGCAACCGTAAGAGCAGTCATTGCTATGGTTGCATCAAAGGGATGGTCTTTACATCAGATGGATGTAAAGAATGCCTTCTTCCATGGTGATTTGCAAGAAGAGGTCTATATGGAGTAGCCACCAGGTTATGTGCATGATGTTCATCCTGAGTTTGTTTGCAGGTTGAAGAAAGCCTTGTATGGCTTGAAGCAAGCACCTAGAGCATGGTCTGACACTATTGACTTTCAGATTTCCAAGGCAGATTTCTCACTTTATGTGAGAAAAACAGAGAAATGTATTATGCTACTTGTCATTTATGTTGATGATTTGATTATGACAGATGATAGTGATGAAGATATCCTTCATGTGAAAATGCTATTGAAGCAGAAGTTTGAGATGAAGGATTTGGGAGAGCTGCGTTATTTCTTGGGCATTGAGGAGATTAGATCACCAAGTGGGATAGGGCTCTTGCAGAGGCAGTATAGATTGGACATGTTGTCCAAATATGGGATGACAGGCTGTAAGTCTATTTTAGTTCCGCTGGAGCAGAATGTGAAGCTGAGCGCAGATGCAGGTGAGCTTCTAGAAGACCCTACTATGTACAGACGCATAGTAGGAAGTTTAATTTATATGACTATTACCAGGCCAGATTTGAGCTATGCTGTTGGATTGGTAAGTCAGTTTATGCAGGCTCCAAGGAAACCGCATTTGGATGCGGCTAGACGCATACTCAGGTATGTGAAGTCCACATTGCAGTATGGACTATTTTATGAGACTGGGGTTCAGATACAGTTGCATGGATACATTGATGCTGATTAAGCTGGTAGTATTTATGATTGATGATCTACCAGTGGATATGTGTTCTCTTTTGGGAGTGCTGCAATCACTTGGAGCAGCAAGAAACAGCCTACAGTTGCCTTGTCGAGCACAGAGGCTGAGTACAGGGGTGCAGCAATGGCTGCATGTGAGGTAGCTTGGTTGCATAAGCTACTTCATGATATGCATCAGCCTACAGATGGGCCAGTTGTCATTTATTGTGACAACATGAGTAGTATACACTTGGCAAATAACCCAGTATATCATGCTAGAACAAAGCACATTGAGGTGCATTATCACTATGTGCAGGAGAGGGTTTTACTAGGTCTTATTGATCTAGTTTATGTCAGCACAGAGGATCAGGTAGCTGACATATTCACGAAGGTATTGGGCACAGAGAAGTTGCGCAAGTTCAGAGACCTGCTTGGTCTGCAGGAATTGGGATTGAGCTCGAGGGGGAGTGTTGAGATATTGAGCTCCACTCGTGATATGCCAGGGTGACCACTGTGCATTTATGTCACCGACTTGTTAGTTGCAGATGCGGTTGGTACACCGCCCATGAATAATAGCTAGATGACAGCTATCCTTATCTACTCTAGTTCGTGGTTCAGTTAGTATGCCACCTTAGTTAGTTGAGTTTGGTTTGAGACCCATATATAGGGTTCTTCTATTTCTTTGTATGTGAGTTCTTTTTGGCTTACACAACTAAGAAGAGAAAAACTATTTTCAGCCTCCATCTTTGTTTGTATTCCGCCATTGTGCAAGTGAGAGAGCTACAAGTGAGACTCCTTCCTTCTCTCCCACAATCTTGACAAGATAGTGCTTGTTGTTGCCCTAATTTATACAGAATGCATAGTAGGACAGATAGTGTCCCATGGGAAAAATACCTAATCTTCTATCAAAAAACTCATAAAAACTCAAAGATAATCACGTAGAGACATAAGAACACATACTTCAGCACTAATAATCAGAGAATGAGAAGTAGAACACAGAGAACATGCTGAGAATAGAACAAGAACACAATGAATGATGGTGCCAGCTATTAGATTTGCTATATAATAATGAGAATACATCATACACAAGTCATTTAAACATCAGAGATGATCGCAAAAATGAGAATGACACTAGTTTGCCCCATTAGGCCATGTTTTTATATGCACTTCATGAGGCATCTAAGGGCTGCCTTACATATAGAACTACCATGACTAAGGTAAAACCATGCTAAGGGCATAATACATAAAGTGTGTTACCATGGCTAACACTTGGCACAGCCCAATGGATGGCTAGCACAACCGTGACTTGAACCCTTGCATGATTCATGGTGTCAAATGCCTTATCTAAAAATTGACATATCTAGTGAGAAAAATTATGCCTTACTCTTTGCCTTGCACCATGAAGTAAGCCATAAAGAAAAACGATAAGTAGAGCCTCTCTTGTAGGATACTTACAGCCCTCTAATATGGTTGCATAATCCACTCAAAAGATAGTCAAAATAAAATTGATCATGTAATATTCGATGATAACGATGTAAAATTCTATTTTTCTTTTCCAAACATTATTGATCATTAAAATCCCAAGACCATTGAGACTGCTAAGATTAAGGATTAATGAGTGTAAATCTTCATCTTCCACACCTTGAATCCAACATCCTAAATAGTGTATAACCCGTTTTAGTTCCAGAAAGTCCTTAGGTGCTAGAGGTTCAAACCCTCTAAGCTCTGGTTTAACTCCATCCCCATAAATAGTAAAATCCATTACTCTTTCTTTGGGATGAGGTAATACTACCTCACATATACTTGGTAGGCAAGCTTTGCTTGGTTTCAATTGCCTTCTATGATATCCCACTAGCCATCCTTTAGAATATTGATATATCTTTTTCCTATTGCTCATAGAGCCCTTAAGGGAATAATATAACTAAGGAGCGGTAGTAGAGTTTTTCTTTTGCAATCCAATTCTGAAAGTAGATCGAGATTTACTGTTGTTATAAAATTCATTCGTTTGCTCACATTCGACTGAGCATTTCCTAAGAATAGGTGATATTTGTTCCATTTCTTGCCCATCATTATTTAATTTAGATTCTTTCTCTTCTAAATACATTTCTAGAAGTGAAATTTCTTCTAGATATCACCTCTCCCTAAATTGAAATTCTGACTTTTCTTTTTGTAACTCAGTAATTTTCTTCATTTGCTTCATTCACAACTGTCACTACTGCCTCATGTTCCATTTCCAAAGCCTCATTTACTTCTCTGATTATCTTTTCATAATTACCATGGAATTCATTAAAAGTCTGTGCAAATATATTTAAAGCTGGAGATGAGTCATCTCTATCATTATGTAATATCGGATGTTGTAAAGGTTTGCAACTATCCATGTTTCTTCTCTCTTTCTTTCTTTTCTAGCTGACGATAGTAAGTTCTTTTAGCAACAACTGGAAGTTGTTCGAACCCAAAAGGCAGAGTATCTACCTCGTAAGAAAATGTTGTAACTAAACTCTCCTCGGGTTTTTCATGATCATTCTCAATAGTATCCACTTCCTCCATAGTTATTGAGGAGCTTGTTGAATTTCCATCTAAGTTGAATGTGCGCCTCATCCTCTTCTTCTTCTAAATCATTGAAAAGATTTTTGATCTGTTATATGCAAAAAATGCATCCCTAAGGTCACCTTCTTCTTCATCTTTACAAAATAATTGAATTCATAGATTACATCCTCAGGATTTTTATCCTCCTTTACTGAAACCATTAAACTGTCTAGGATTGTATCTTCTGAGGTGGATAACAAGTGAGTAATGTCGCTATCAGAGTCATTATTTGATGAAAAATTAACAGCATATTCACCAATACCCACTTGTTCTACTTTGTTAGGCTGATGCACAATATTCACCCCTACTTTTTCTGCTCTTGCTAGTCATTGTGCTTTAAATAACCAGGCATAAGGCCTTTCGTTATCATTCCTCTCTACTTCTAAATCATAGAATTCACGATTGGATTTTTCATCCATCTCACTAACTACTTCATCTCTTGACTCCCTTAAAAACCCTTTTGTGATAACTTGTATCTTGACCCTATCATGTCGAGGACCAATCACAATTGAACCTTTATTCCAATCTTGAGTGCACCTTGCTTGATATAGCCAAGGTTGACCCAGCAACACAGAGTATAAAGAGATGTTTGATAATGAGCAAACTACTGGGTATTTCACATGAAATTCTAGTCTAGCAATTACAGATTTCTCATTGCAAAGTAACCCCAAAGGAGTCACTTTCCTTTGATCAGCCACACGTAAAACTATATGAGTAGGTTTTAGATTCTTCAACCCTAATTCTTGCATCGTTTGGTTTATCACATTAAGTTGATTGTTGAGCCACCATCCAATTGTACTTCATTCAACAAATGTCCATTGATTGTAGTGTCTATAACTGGTGCTCCCGGATCCACAAAAATTGTAGATCCACAAATAGATCTACAATTTTTACTTCCTTATTTGTTTTCTTTTTGGGTGCATTTGCAATTACTTTAGAAGCATTAGTCTTTATCATTTTCCTCCTACATCAAACTAGCTTATGATAAAGCTGCCTTTGACATATAGGGGCTATTTCAAGCAGTTGCCTCAGGTTAATTGTTAAGTTTATTTCCTCCAATGCTACCCTAAGATCATAGGTCTTATTGACTGTTTTCGCTTGCTATTTGCTCTTTTCTTTTGGAGATATGAGTCTTTTAGGAAAAGGAGCTACCCCTACTTGAATCTTAGGATTTGCCAGGGGCACGAGTAATAATTGATTATTAAAAGACTGCTGAGGAGAATCTAACTTAGATAGCTCTATGTTAGGATCTACATCCTTAGATTTATCCTTCACAGCTTCTTTTGATTGTGAATTCACTTCCTCTAAACCTTGCTCTTTTTGTTGCTGCATTTGCACTCTAGTAGCAATACCAATCATGGGGTCAACCTTAAAAGTTACCTTACGATGTTGTGCCACTATACTCACATCGTGTGAAAAACTCTAGAATGCGGCTTTCTTATAGATCTAGAGATCCAATGCCACTTTAGGCATTAGTGTTAGTGTCCATGATTCAAAAATATTCGATTTTTGGACAAGTTTTAGTCAGTTTTTTATATTTTAGATATTATATATTGTTAAAAAATCATAAAATTGTAGAAAACTTCTAGATTAGGATAACATGTAAAAGAAAGCATGTAGCTTTTGGCTATTTTGAGAGGATTTTATATAAAAAGAAAGATTAGCAAAATCACGTGACGCATGATCGCTATTTTCAGGCAGTGAACAGCACTCTGAAGTGGGAGATGAAGAGGGAGTGATCTTGTAGAATTATGGCCATGTGTGCTAGTATTTTACCCCCCTTTTGGAGCCAATGGAAGCATCAGATTGGCGATCTGAGCAACATAGAGTAAGGTATTATTTTATGCACGTTTTTGTCTACAAGAGTTTTATCTTCTCATAATGCAGAAATAAACTGACAAGCTTCATCTCTATTAGTATTTTTCTACATTTTCTATTTTTTTCTGTGAATGTTCTTCTATGTCTTCTATTTCTTCGAATCCCTTCTCTTCTGTCTACTCCTCTCCCTAAATCTCCCTTCACCCTGTTGTCTCTTAACCCCGTGGTAGACTTTCAACACCAAACGCATCGACATCGTGTTAGGGGAAGTTTATGCTATCATCATAGGCGAATTTCGGAAGATATTTGGGCTGATTTGGGGCTGATATCTTCAGCCATATTCAGAGAATTAACTACAATAGTGTTTTTTAAATTCATTTCTTACTCTACAGAAGACATCTTGTCAAAATATGCAAGTATTATGTGCCCCTATGGTAGGGCAATGTTTATAGATCATTCATAAATGCTTTGAGTTGAATTAAGAGGAGCTTTTTCTCTTATTTCTTGGCTATGGTAACTTATCCTTATTAGAAACTCAATTTGAAGCTCTCTTGAAGCAAGTCTCTTTGCCCTACAAGCCTTGTAATTGACTCATAAGCTTTTGTCCCTAACAGTCTACATTGAATGTAATCATGCAAAGTTGATTCATGCTATGGCTTCATGTATGAATGATGGGATGCAGCTTTGTTTATGATACATGAAAGTATATTGTAGCTGATTTTATAATTTTTGATTGCTCTTACAGTCAAGAAAACAAGCTTGATTTGAGTTAAAACTTATGAGATAATACTCTTGTGATCTTTGCTAAGAACATGCAATCGGAAGCTCTATTAACATCTTCAAGAACTTGGCTTGAAACCTTCAACCCTTCTCTTATCTCTACCATCTCTGGAGTCTAAGCTCTTGAACCCCCATACATTCTTCTCTCTCAAACCCCTGTGATTGACCGTGAAATACCTCTTGAACCTTTAAACATTCACTGTAATCTACTTATCTCTTGAAGACACATCTCTATCTATCTTGTCCAGTTTTCTTGCCAAACCCCTGTGTGGTGACCTTCAACCCTACGCGGTACGACAACGGGGTAAAAATTTTGACTTAAGGTTACTCTCTTACACATTTGTTTCTACTTCGACTAAATTTGCAATGGATATTGAAGGTTCATTAGAGACTTGTTTACCTTTGTCATTAGTTATGTTTTCCTCTCGCTTAGGTCAATTCTCTTCATAAATGCCCTTCGCCACTACACCTCCTACAAAGAGGGATATAGTCTTGATTTTTATGCACATTTGGACAATATATAGCTATATGACCTTCTTGTATATATAGCTATATGACCTTCTTGTTGGCAACGATAACATATTACTAGGCCCCTAGGCCACTGTTGTCCACCTTGTCCCATTGGATTTCAAAATTTACCATTGTTTCTTCTGAAAGGAGAGTTTTTCCCTCGGTTTCCATCACTATTGTAATTGTTTCGTGGCACTGGAGGTCTGCCTTGGGTAGGCAACCCACAGGGCCTAAAAGGCTGATTGGGTAGCCCAATCTCGTAAGTAGTGTTGTTGCAATCCATGTAATTGTAATTTGTTTGCATCGCATGATCTTGTTGTTGTTGTTGGCCGATCTTGTGCCAAAAATTTGTTTCTAAATGCCCCATCTTAAGACAAAAGGTATAGAATGGAGGATGATCGGGCATTAATCGTGAAGGCGTCGGGCATTCAGTAGCCACATGGCCATAACTATGACACTTACCACACTAAATATTTGATCTAGATGGGTTTGAGGTCATGCTACTCAAAGGCTATTGTGCATTAGCGGCTTGTGTTGTTATTGAATAAATTTCCTTCAATGGTGCTTGAACTGCACCCACGATTTCCTCCTTTAATTTTCCTAGTGACTTTGCAATAATTTTTGCTACTTTACCCTCATCTAAAGTGGATTGAGTCTGAGGCATAGAAGGCATGCATGTCTACATCATGTAAGCTGGGATTGAGGTGTATGGATTTAGAGGTACACTTGCCACATTGGAATTTTTCATTGCAAATGGATTCAAGGGAACGGTCACATAAGACACGTTCGTAGGCACCCCATGCTTGAAGTAATGGTAGGGTATTCCATTCGAGGTTCTTTGAATAGATCCTTTCATCATTGTTGAGGACTGAGTTGCACTTCTTCCCACCATCTAGGCTAAAATGTTGATGGACTTCGGGATCCATCGATAAATTTACTCTTTTGTGTAAACTCATCAGGGGATAGATTCATTTTTCAAATAATCGTTTCCATACACTCAATGTAATGCTCAACACTTTCGGGTGCTCCCTGGGATAAATAGTTCAATTGAAGAGCTAACCGATCTTGGAAAACTTCCTGTCGAAACTTTTCTAAGAATACTTTTGATAAGGTAGCATAGGTCCCTTTATTTTGAGCATTCAAGTTACCGTACCATCTAGTTGCTTCATCTTTTAATGTCACTGGAAAAATATGCAACTTTTGAGCATCATCTACTATCTCATTTGCTACGCAAGTCACCTCGAACCTTTGCATGTGAGCATTGAGATCTTCATCCCACAATCCCCCAAATTGGGTAAAGTCAGCCAGCCTTATAAGTTTACGAGCCATTGTCTCTTTAAAAACATTGATAGCCCAAAATCTTGAGTAGAGTCAACCCACATGATTTCTTTAGACTCCTTGAATAGGGACCTCAACCCTAGATCAGGTACGTTTTGAAATAAATCTCCTTAACGAGGAATCCTAAATACGAACCATAATCCAAAATCCAGTACTCGCTCTATCCACGAAGCCTCCATTGGCTCTCTAAATGATTGGTGAAATCCAAAATCTGACTCTAAGTCCCAATCAACGGATGGTTCGTTACTTCCTATTGTAGCATTAGCTTCACTTTTTATCTTTTGCTACTTTGCCTACTCTCTTCTCTAACGGGACTACTAGTACTTGAAATTGCTCGGTTCCATTGATAGGAATCTTCTTCACTTGCTTGTGATGGGGTTCTATCAAATGGTATGTTAGGATCAAGAAGATCCACGTTTGAGCTTGACGTAACGTCTATTCCTAAATTCAGTAAAGCATTCACCTTTTCTAACCTCTCTAGTAGTGGCCAAGCATCCTGTCCCTTGCATGTTGCCACACAAGATATGCGTGGGATTTCTCGCAAAGCGTCCCTATGAAGAGCGACTTTCATGAACTCCCACGTGTATCCCGTGCTGCGATGAGTGACTTTTGCGAACTCCTATGCATATCCCATGCGACAGTGTTGGTCTCGAGCTTCAATTTGTTGTCTCTATCTCTCCCTAGAACTCATCCACCACTAGTTTAATACCCACTAATATCATTCTCTACAAATTTCTTGTTTGCGACTTATACATTTTCCCCTAAAGCTACAAAGTCAAGGTTTTTGTGGTTGCATATGCACTCACTAATTTGAGAATAGTCGACAATTTTGGATCTTCTTCATCATAAGGTAGTTTCTCATTTTGCTCAAGAATTAGACCTAAAATTTCAACAACCACTCTCATGTCTTTTGTGTTAAAAAAAATTTCAAGCCTCTGGATATGTGTATCCTAGGCAATACATTACTCCACTCAGTCCTTCTAAACATTCGATAAGCCATGCAATAATACCAATCAAAGTGGTATGACACACTAATCATATTTATTTTCATTTCATCTATCAAACTAAAATGTGCCAGTAAGAAAACAATGGTTTGAATGCATTCACTATACCCCCAACTCCAGGAGGATAATTATTCAGCATCTACTATTAACTGTGGACCAAAATATTTGCCACTCTATACTAATTCTACGTCTCTTGTCCAATCTAGCACTTGCCTTTGGAAATCTCGGGGCAAATTTGGAAAATAGTCTCTTAAGAAAGAGACTTCATAATCACTGATTAAGTTCCCGCCAATGTGCGCTAGGATTCGAATATCTTAAGGAAACTCACCACCTATCCGAGTGCACTTGACTCCTCGGTAGATGCACCAAAAAATGACCAGCCAAAGACCAAGCCACTTTTAACCAGATTGCCAAGCCAACTCCTAAGAGTTGTTGCACTAGATAGGTGATAAGTATCACTAATTTCAATAGCTCTGTCTAACTTTCCAAGTATTTATGATACTATTTTACCATAGATTAGGCACTAGAATACTAAACCTAGGATAGCTATGGTTTCCCCCTATCTTTCAACTAGTGGCCCTCCACTTTTTATTTTCTCAAGTGCCTAGACAATATTTATATAAATAAAATGTAGGTTTTCAACATAGATATTGAGGCTTTCCCTCGTGCCATCGTGTTAACAAACTGTAAATTTCGATGTTGTTGATGAATTTTTATGATTGTAGTTATTCTCTATTAATTATTGTTTAATCAATCATAACAAATTACCAACCTTAACAACAATCAAGAATACTCTTACGTCCCCCTCATACCCATATAACATAAATCGACGTAATGCGTACACTCTTAGTTTGCATAAAATTAAAAACACCATATTTTATATAAATATTTATTTTTTAAAAATAACATTAAGTTTTTTTCTTTCTCTAAACTTTAAAAATATTCACTAAAACATCAAAAATTGTGCTCTTAGTTTTCCCATGAGATATCATAATTTTTGTTGATATAAAACATATTTTTCTATTAATAAAGACTATCATTTTCACTCAAAATAATGATTTTTGAATTTAAAGCATATTAAATCTTCTCTAAAAATTCTTAAGTTTTTCAACAGAGTTTTAATAGTATAAACTTCATAAGAAAAATATTATATCTAATAGATAATTGCTTAAAAATTTATATATGTAGTTTTAGATTTGTTTTTAAGCATTTTTAACCATTTTTTATTTTTTTAATAGCATCAATTATAAATAAATACTAACAATTATTCAAAGTGAAAAACAAGCCTTAGTACATTAGTTAAAAATTCAAAACCAAGAAAATTATAACATCACACTAGTTATTTTTGTTAAACGGGACGAAACACTTACTTAGCAATGCCCGTGTTGTAATCGCGTCTTTGGAGGTGCACGTTCTGCAGTCTAGCCATGAATGTAGGTCTTCTTAGCTTCCCTCTCTAAAATAGCAAAATATCCACATGACTTCTCCTCGACAACTCTGGCTTTGTGTTTGATAATTCTGGACACGTGAGTAATCACTTGTATGATTAAGAGATTAGGCTGTCACGTGAGGATCATAATGACCACTGACATGCTAAGTGTAGATGTGTGGACCCATCTAACTAGGTAATCCTCATCAATGTCTGCATGTGTTTAGCTTGCCATCTCAACTCTCCCCCTCAAGCTCAATTGTATTTGTGCAACTCTAAGTAAGCTTCAAAATATTTGAAGTTTGTATGCACCCAATGCCTTTGTGAAAATATCAACTATTTGATCTTGTGTGCTAATACATAAAGTCAATCTCTTCTGCAAGTACCTTCTCTCTCACAAAGTGGTAATGCACCTCAATGTGTTTTGTCCTAGCATGGAACATTGGGTTCCTAGCTAGCTATATGTTGCTCATGTTATCACAATGAATGACAACTAGACCATCTCCTTGCACATTCCAAATCACCCAATAATTTTTGTAGCCATACCATCTCACATGTTGCCATAGCAGTACCTTTGTACTCAGCCTCTATACTCGATAAAGCGACGATAGATTGTTTTTTTCTATTCCACGTAAATGTTGCACTAGCAAGGAAAACATGAATCTGTTGGTAGATATTCTATCAAACATGCTACCAACCCAATCTACATCTGTGTATCCAAACACCTATATATCCTTACCTATCTCATAAAATTTTCATAATGCAAAGTGGACCTTATATACCTCAATATGCATAGACATTGTTGAGAGTTATGCAATCACACCCATGTGACAGCCTCTTTGTATGGAGCAATATGCCAAGACACATATAGTTTAGTAGAGAGAGATGCCTAAAATATAGGATGCCTGAATCCCATAGGCACAGTGGAGAAAAAGGGAACCATCATGAGCCTATAAAGTATTATACTTTCTTATCATTAAAAAATCATGAATGTTATTGTACTTTGTCCTTTCACTCATAGTTAGTGTCATACTCAAGATTGTGTTTATGAGTCCAAGCTTTCATCTTAGAACCTAATTCACTTGAGTAACAACAATAAGTTCTTCTTATCCATGTCATCATGAGTCTTGTCTTTATCTTCCACCGTCCATAGATGGCATGCTCTAGATCCATGCATTTTAACAAACATGCAACCTTTTACACTGATTGTACAATAATAACTACAATTTGTAATGTATATGCAGATGGCTTGTGTGTCTTCAACCTAGCAAACACCTAAAACCTTACAGATTCAAGATTTGTAACCTATGCATCTGTAAATGGCCGACATAGTCAAAAATTTCAATATACCCAAAAAGTGTTATCAGGACCATTGTAGGTCCAAAATGGAGGCCCAAATGACATTGTTCTTCTTGCTCACCAAGTTTCACTACAATTAGAGAATGCAACCTTGCTAGTCTTAGGAGCCCCCTGCGGTTATAGCCTATGGTAAATCGAGCAAGGTAGAATACCTTCTTACCCATTGCTTGCTTGATTACTTTCATACTCCAATGCCTTCACCTAAGCCTTCAATCAAGCTCTACACAGTTGTGGAATGGCTCTGATACCATGAAAATAGACAAGAGGAAAGAGAGGTGAAGAGAGCAAGAGCACACACAAAAGCAATGGAGATCTAAGTACACACAAAGATGGGACTAAAATCTTCTTCTTCTTCCACAAAAAAGAACTAAGTCTACAACATGATAAAAGATATATGAAAGTACCATGACATATGTACATGTGGCCATTAAGTGTGAATTCGCTAAGAAAAGAAGAGGTGACACAATGAATGTGCCATAACCAAGGATGGACTACTGGGTATGGTCCAGTTGTAGAATCACTAGGATACATGTTAGTGAATAATATCATTCCATATCACCAAGGCATATAGTACATGCCAACTCATGTAGAGCTCAACATCTCAACAAACAATACAAAGGACTATGGATATACATGATGTTACCAAGGCATCTCAAAAACCTTGAACCGGTAAGATCTCTCAGCATGAAAAGAATCAAATTCTCAAGTTTCATAAGGTAAATAGAAAAAGAAAAAGAATTATCCACATTAGATTTGTTAATAAAGGCTTCAATTATATTAAGCCTAATATGGTGCATCAAGAATTGGTTGCTTATTTTGGATTAGAACAATTATCGATCAATGACCGAGTCACATTAGCTAGAAATATACTAATAATAGTATAGCAAGTTTGTTTACAAACCAATGGGAGTATTCAAGGAACCTTTTAATATAGCGGATGAATGCATGTATGCAACATGAAAAATATTTCAACCATTCTATAGGGAAATAAGTGATTTTGGATCACATGTCATTATATAAGATATATGCATCTTCCATCACCCATTCTAGAAAGCAAATTTGAGAAAAGGGTTGAATCACATCCATCTTGCTCTATTAAATCCATTCAGTCTCATCAAGGAACTATGGGACAAATGGTAGTCCCTTCTAAAATTTGCCATTTTGAAATAATTAATGAAGCTCTACATAACCCCTTCATTTGCATCTTCAAATAGTTGAGGTGATCATGATGTCTTACATTCAATTTCAATTTCATTTACTCATGTGGTCTAGAAGCAACTCACTAGTTTCATGTCTCAAGCTGATGTCAAAAATGGCACTGCTCTCTCAAAGGTGGCCTCAATATTCTTAGAAGTTATTCACTTCTATATCTTGTCTTGTAAGGCCACTTCCTAGTACTTTCCTTCTTTAACACAAAAGCCATGACTATGATGATCTAGCCATTTCCTAGCTAGTACTTCACCCTCAAAATGAGTTTATTAAGAAAAAAACCCAATCTCCATGCCTATACAAAACCTTTTGAATAGTTGCTAGGATAAGAGAAACTCTCAAAAGAGTATATACTCTTATGATAATTTTTAGATAATCTTTTTTAGGCTTGTATTATATACTAAGCTTCCAAGGTAGCTCTAACAGTTGGTTACTAGAGCTACTTTCAACATATTGGCTACTAGGAACTACTTTAATTACTTCACTAAATTTACATAGGCTATTGTTACTAGGGATTAGTGTCAATTTGCAAAAACTCCTTATGTGTTTGGAAAGTCTAAATTTACATAGGTTGCTACTACTAGCAATTAGCTTCAATTCTTGCAAACTCCTATTGCTTTTAGAAAGCTTAAATCAAAACATATATGGGTGGCTAAAATTTTGCAGCTACTTATGTAGATAGGCATATGGGTTCTTCTATTCATCACATTTAAAACTAGATTTACTTTTGATGGGGTTTTAGTAGGTTAGCTCGCATTATTGGTGACATTGATAACAAGTGTCTAAAAATTGTGACACATGTAGTCCCACAACTGGGGCCTAGGTTTTCACCTAATGATTTTATGTGGATGGATGTAGGTATAGTTTTTAGACCTTCATTTGTGGGGGTTTAGAGACTAGAGCTTCCCAGGACATACTCATTGTTTGTTGATGATGTATTATTGGAGAATACATTGATACTAGACTCTTTATTTATCAATATTTCAAAGGACCCCCCCTTTTTGTATTTTTTTCAAAAAAGTATATTCTCATTAAAATTTAATGGTATTTAAATTTGTATGGTTCAATTTCTATTTGAACGGATTTTTAACTCAAACACACGCATACCCACTTTCCTTGCCTGAGCTATGCACCATAGAAACTTAAAGACTTGGTATACTTACTTAATAATTTATTTTTTAATTGAATTTAAGACACTAATCTTTAGATGATATTTGTTGTAGAATTCTTGGATTCCATCTCTAGCTAAATTAGGCTATGCTACAACACTCCCTAATCTCGAGCCCCCACCTGTAGCTATCCAATCTATTCTCACATGTTTCAAGGGTCTAGAATTTCATAAGAAGGTTATTAATTCTAAAGAAATTTCTCTTGGTGATAATTATTTATATGCCGCCTTAAAGATGGTTTCAATTAGTGATTGGATTGCTTTATTGGTAAGGACTAGAAAAGAACTAGGAAGTTTGGTTGAAGGCCTTACTAGATTGTTGATTGTTCTCCCTAATGTTAATTGTGAAGATGATTGTGACCTTGATTTTTATATATCTCCCACTGAGAAAACAACAAAACCAAAACCATATATGAAGAAGTGCTAGAATACATTCAAACCCTTCTTTAAATGCCAATGTGGATCTTTTGATACTCTTGTTCAGCCTCTATCATTTGGGTTGAAAATTTATTGTGGTTTGTGTTCCAAAACTTATTTAAAATTTTTCCCTTCTCATCTATATCGGCCCAAGTCTTTGGTTTTATAAAATGGGTTGCATCTATCTCTATTGAATTTATGTAAGAAGTTGGGAATAGTTAAAATGTTGATAATATGCTATGTCACACTGACATTGGTATATAAGGAGATAAGTTGTAATTTTTCACATCTTTTGGCAAATCAATACATTTTACAGTCTTTCTCTCCCTTCCTGCTCTAAGCTTCCATGGCTTCTTCATCTTTCCTGTCTTTCTCTCTCCAATTCTAGTCTATCTCTCTCCTCATCACTCTATTTCTCTCTCTCCCTGCAGTCTTTCTCTCTCCTCTTTCTCTCTCCCTAGTTCTCTCTCTGACAAGTGGTATCAGAGCCTAGGTTCTTGGTCCCAGTTAGTCCCTCATTTTCACCTAGTTACAACTTTCTAGTTACATGGAATTTTGAGTCACAGGTACACAAGTATGGGAGCAGTAGGGGAGTTTCCAAAGCATCTCTGGACCACAAGGACTGCATGCAGAAGCATTAATGGCAGCTTTCTCGGGAGTTTACACCTCCAGACCACAAGGACTGCATGCAGAAGCATTAATGTCAGCTTTCTTGGGAGTTTACACAGCATCTGTGCTTCAAGACACGATGAATCAAAATTTTTAGTGGATACATTCCTTTCCTTTTAATAATGTGTTAAAGACGGTTCATTTTATCTAACTTCTTACAGCAGGCCCTCATCCAACTTCTTACAGCAGGCCCTCCCCTGCCTCTTCTTTACGCTGACTACGGGCCTTAATCTTCTAGTGTATTCCCCCTTTTGTGCTGCAGACCGGTTATGCATCCTTGGAGCCAAGCGTTAGTGCTTCTTCTGTGATCATTTCCCCTCTCGGAGGCAGCTCCAATGGAGGTCAGGCAGACAATACCTTGAGTGGAGAAAGCTCGGAACAGAGCGGGTCCGTGCTCAAGGAGCATGATTACATCGGCCTGGCAGAGCTGGATGAGAAGGCATGTGCATTTTCGTCGCTTCGACGGCCTTTGTCGAAATCGGGAGGCGCAGTTCCGCCACCAAGTTGCTCCAGCTTCATCCTGCGGCAGCAGATGTTCCAAGGTCTGCGCCTGAGAGAAAGAGCTCCAGTGCTTGTTGCTCCAACAGTCGTCGCAGCTCTAGGTCGCTCAGTCCCTTGCTTTGGGGACTTGAGGAAGGAAAATACAAAACCACTCTCTGGCCAGCCTCCCACTCGGTCATTCATTAAGGCTGGAAAAGGAACTGGTTGGCTTTGACACTGGTTGGCTTTGACCTGCTAATGATGCTACTGATTTCGGAGCAGACATCAACCATTAAGAGGGCGAAGGGATGCAGTTGGTGAGAGTACTCCTTTGACCAAGATAAGGCGAAGTGATGTGGAGCTGTTCCTGCTTCTGCAAACGACGACCATCTTGTTCCATCCATGAATTGTCATCTCCCTGTTCATCCTGCTCTCCTTGAGCAATGCTAAGGCCTGACCTCTGAGCTTGGCCAACTTTTGTTGTTCCTTAGACAGCCAGCTCCTATTATTCATCTTGCTGCCAGTTCTGCTTTCTTGTTCTTAAGTGTGTCCTTCAAAGCCTCCAGCCTGCCTCTTCTTTTGCAGCATATCAGCTACATTTTCTTGCCTGCAGCCGTCCTTTCTGACCGAAGCTATTCATCTATCTCCCTGAAGTTCTCTCTGAGTTCACAAAGTGAACCTTCACGCTCAATTTTATCAGCAAGCATGACCTGCTTCTTCCCCAACAAAGTGATCTTCTCCATGCTGAAACGAGATGAATCTTCCCTCAGAAAGGCTACTTCAGACTGCATCTTTTCATTCTCTAGTTGAAGATTCTCGAGTTCGGAGGTCAAAGCGAAATTCGAGAGTAGAAGTTGTGCTTTCTTGTACGAGGAGCCTGCAAATATATATTACGCCTTCTGTACAAAGAAAGTAAAAGGGGATGATGGCTTGATCAATACTCCATTGATGATGTTGCAGCCTCCCTTCTCCTCATCTGCAATTTTACCCATGTTCTCAGAACTTTATTCAGCTCCCAGATATTTGCCATCACGTGAAGATACAGGTAATGTGTGATTGCGAAGGCATTCAGAGGCTGCATCCAGATCAATGGCTGCACCGCACCTAAACATTAGTTCTATTCGAAATCTTTTGGGATCGTTGAGAGCGGCTGCTGTGTTTTCATACATCCTCAATACAATGTGTGTCAGATAGTCTAGCTCCTTGGTACAAAATATTCTGTGCAAAGCTTCATTTGAAACAAGTCCTCCTTCACCTTGTAGCGACTCATCCAAATTGCAATACCTCAAAACATTCATTAAAGAATGTATGTGTGATTCTGATGTGAAGTATAGGCGAGTGCGAACATGTTGCTCAGGTGTTTTCACGTCTGCATATTTGGGATCTAGGCGATCTTGTGTTATCGTCTATCACCTTTGCCAGATTTTAATATTGTCCATGTTTGACCTCTGCAATGTTCATGGCTTCCTCTTGTGTATTATGAAGATCAATCCGAATTTAACCCAGAAGCTTTCTAGCAATCTTGGAACCAATTTTCAACTTGAGAGCTGGGTTGATCCCATATTCATTAGGTATAACCCCATCTGCAAGTTCCAGACTCTAGCCTTAGCTCCAAGCCACCATACCAACTCCTAATCTGGACACATACACATGAACCAGTCCTGTCATTCTCAGAAGGTGCTCGAAGCACATCTACTTCGATCATAGCTGCCTCCCTGTACTTCTCTGCACTTCGAACAACTTTGATAGCTACAACCTCCTCAGTTTCAAGGTCACAACACTCAAAGACACGACCAAAAGTGTGAAGAAGAGCTGCTCTTTCTTTGCTTGCTTCTATGCAAGCTAGCTTCACCAAAACCAGAGACTCATTGGTTCCAAAAATTACAATGGGAAGCACAGAGAACTACGTGCTGAGGTAAGAAGCATATTGAAAGAGCTTTCGACAGTGTTGAAACTAATTCTAGCTCTATGTCACTTGGCAATGTTGGGGGTAGCTGGCCCTATGGACTAGCTGAAGCAGGCACATTTGAAAGAAAATACTCCTAAAATTTGGAGAGCCTTTAGTCTGACATTTCAGAAGTATCCTGACCACGGGGAAGACGCTACCATAGCAGGGAGTCAGAGTTTAGAAATGGACAAGTTTTAGGAGCCTGTTCCACAAGTGGTTCAGCTTTTGCCAACACCCCTAAACTTCAGGTTGCAGAGCTTGAGGGAGCGTGGGAATGCAAGACTTTTGCGGCAGAGTCAGAATTATTTGATGCAAGCATGCTGTTAAGTGTTCTTTGGCCAAAGGTTCTATTAAACCGCTTTCTGGAGGCATGTTTTCATCATTCACAAAATCTCTCTCCGCTGCATTGAACTCCAGTGAAAGACCAAGCTTTTGGTGTTTTGTACTGCACCTACCAAATGACTTTGAGGATGTTATTTGCTGAGGTGAGGCAGAACCATCATTTGAATCCAGCTCCATGTCATCCCCTGACCAGTTACATACATCATCAACTATGCAGTTACCCATAACTAAATCTAGACCAAGGTTCCATATTTCCGTGCCCTCCTTTGCATTTGAGGATAGATTTGAAATTCCAGACTCAAGAGAGAGCCTCTCTAAAGCCATGAAATTTTCATGAACTTCAACCAGTCGAACTCGGTTGGCATCCACAGTGGAAGGCAGGGCTGCAAGCTTTTCAGCTGTACATGCAACTGCAACTGCTTTACTCGGGTCTGGAAACTGTGAAAAGAGATCCTCCAAGCAGTTTAGTAGCTCTTTCAAAAGGTTTATGGAGTATGATGATCCCCACAGAAGAGGGGCATTTTCTGCTTGTCCTGTATATAAGAACGTGAAGCTCCAAAACGTACAGGATATCGTAGGGTCACATCCAAGCACATATATTACAACAAACTGCTATGTTAACATAGAAAGCAAAGAGTTTTACATAATAAACATCCATGTTAACTGCCTCCAGGTGATCCATGGTTACTACTCATGATACCATCAATGGCACTTATGTTCATAATTTGAACAGTTCAGGCAACTCTGCATACTCCAGAACGTACGAGCTGAATTATCTTGTTTAGATTGGGAAGTGTATGACGAGGCTCCTGAGGCTTGGAAGAATTACAGTTAGCCTCCAAACCTATCACTTGAACTGGATATGATTGCAGGCTGTACTTGTATGCAGCATTCTCTTACTTTTGTGCCATTCAAAAGTGAAGTGGTCTCAGCAGCCCCTTTGGTGAGTTGTACATGCCATCTGTGTCATCATCTGCACTAGTTAAAACAGGGTGCAGTCCAAACAGGGACAGATTTGGAAAAGTTGCTACAGAAATTAGTAGCATCATTCTAACGACAAAAGAACAATTGGAAGTGATACTAGTTATCATAAGCTTCGAGTGGAGCCATCAAATGTCTCATTTGGACACATATTTCTCGAACTAGAGCCTATTTGGTACCGGTAGTTCACTAGCAGTTTACTGTGGACAATTCTGGAAATTCTTAAACAGAGAGGGGTATTGCTACTCCTAAATTCAAACCAGGATACTAGACATCCTAGCCTTCGAGTCAAGCTATCATACACCTTATTTGGACTTCTATTTTTCAAGGAACAACATATTTCTGCAATGGCAGCTGAGAACAATAGTTCCAGCTTTAGTGAACAACGTTGGCTTCAAACACAAGCTAATGTTGACAAACTTGTAGCTTCGAATGAACAGTGTATTGCTCTTATAAAGGCATATATGGAAAAAATAGCAAGACCTGAATCAAATGCTTATGCTCATGGCCAGCATCAATATGTTGATGGTACATTTGAATCAAATGCTTATGCTTATGGACAACATGTATATGCTGATGGTACACACTATGATCTACATGCATCTTATGAATATGAACAGCAACAATATGCAAATGAATATGAGCAGTATGAAAGTACATCTGGACAGCATGTTAATGCTTATAAATATGATGTACCATATCATAATGCAGAGTATCATTCCATTGAACCTTGGCAGCAGAATGGTTATTATGGTCAACATGCTTATGCTTATGAGCATCCATCTCTTCAGCAAAATAGTTCTTATGGATGTAATAGAAATGGTTATGCTTATCAGTACACTTCTAGCTTTGATCAACAGCAAGCAAGTGATTATGACCAATACAGTGGGATCAATGATCAAAGGCAACATGCTTATGAATGTGAGCAGCAAACATCAGTGGAAGCAAATGTATATGCTCAACCAAACTATTCCTCTGATGTACAGCAGGGCTATTATCACCATATGCATTATGAGCAGCATGAGCAATATGGTTATGAGTATGGACAACCATATGTTGTACATGATGAGCATGGACAGCCATCTGTAGTACATGATGAGCATGGACAGCCATCTATTATACATGAACAGCAGGATGACTATGAACAGCATGTCAAAACTATCATAGAGCTGACCAATGGTGATGAACAGGTGTGTAAATTGCTATCTAAAGCTAAACGTGTTAGACACCTTACTAGTGATACAATACGGGAACTGCATGCTGCGGGCTTATGCTATCGTTGTGCTAAGCCAGTATCTTGTAATCACCAAGCCACATGTAGGGCAAAGTCTGCCAAAATAATCTTGCTATTTGAATATTATGATGTAAATAATGGAGAACATCTTGTTGAAGACCATTCTGGTATGAGTCCATAACAAGAAGTTCAACAACAAGAAGTTCAGTTCAAGAAGGCAGATTATGGACAGCATGTGGATTTGGAGGACCATCATGCAATGGAGACTTCGTTAGTGAGTACTATCATGATGATCATATTTCCAACAGTATTTGATTTCAATCTTATGAAAGTTGTGCATGGCAAAGAAACAACTTTTCCTTTTGATCCGGGAGGCTACAGGCTGATTTTGACCTCCTGTATAGATTAGTACTACTATTGAGTATTAGGTAATATTTTCCTTTATCCCTTGTAATGCTGTACAGAGTAGTACTCTGTTCTATCCATCTCCTCTTTAGCTTGTTTCTAGGTTTGTTTTTTAGGACAAAAAACCTTTTTGGGAAGGGATGGATTGTAAGAAGTTGGGAATAGTTAAAATGTTGATAATATGCTATGTCACACTGACATTGGTATATAAGGAGATAAGTTGTAATTTTTCACATCTTTTGGCAAATCAATACATTTTACAATCTTTCTCTCCCTTCCTGCTCTAAGCTTCCATGGCTTCTTCATCTTTCATGTCTTTCTCTCTCCAATTCTAGTCTATCTCTCTCCTCGTCACTCTATTTCTCTCTCTCCCTGCAGTCTTTCTCTCTCCTCTGCAGTCTTTCTCTCTCCTCTTTCTCTCTCCCTAGTTCTCTCTCTGACAATTTAGGATAGCATTGATTATAAACAATTTATGGTTCTACTCCTCAATCTCTTTTCTTGAATGTCTAAGATTTTATATAGTGAGAGCTCAAGGACTCCTTGGCTTGGTGACAACACCTAGAAACATGTCACACATTGCAAACATTTTCAACAACATTGTATACATCTGATACACTATTACCATCTTTTTACATTAATTTAATGCAGATGCGGTGTTCGTAGTTGTTGTCTTTGGAGGTCGTGTCCTTGCAGTCTAGCCAGGAGATGTTGGTACAATGAAGTTCTTGTACGAGAGGAAGGTGGAGTTTTATACAAAATCTGATAGATTTACTTAGTGAATCTCAGTTATGACTGTTTAAAATTTTCTCATAGGGATTATTATCACTTAGAGAAGATAAGACCTTGTTATAAATTAGGGGTTTTCGGGGGATTTTTAGACTTGGCAAGGTCTTGACAGGTTGATAGGATATCTTAGTATTAATCTAAGGGATGGGGGATTTCACAAGTTATGCTACCTCCTACCTCCCAAGGATTAAATTACTTATGAAGAACACACAGCATCATGATTGTGATTATTGTCTACAGTAATACTGTCGTGATGATCAAGGGGTGATCATTAGATCATTGATTATTATGGAGATCCCTTTGGGGAGGTGTTGAATATCAGGTAATTGGAAAGCTTGAACTTTTCTGCAACCAACATAGGATTTTTCAATGAGAGGGTCAAATTGTCAAGGCCAAGAGTATTAGGGGACTTTCGGTTCGTATCCCTATCATTAGTATAGCAGAATATCTCTTGCATTGAGGGTCTTCATCATTGCCCATGTTTGAGGATTCTTTACTTGACTGAGAATAACATGCGAAGAATTGAAAGTCTAAAGAATTGCACGAGGTTTGCAAGTTGGAGATGTTCATTTGAATATAGGTTAATTAATTGAAAGATTTTAGAGTGAGTAAAATGAAGAAAAAAGAAAGGGAAGCCTTGTAGTGGGGAGGAGAGAGAGAGAGATCATCTTTCGAAAAATCATCACCTTGCCTCTAGCATTCCTTCTCTTCATTTCCATCATCATCACTATGGCAATACTTATCATTTTCATCGCCATCTTCTAAGTCTCATTTGCTTATAGCCATTGCCATTTTAAGGCACTAAAGGATCATTGGAAATCATGCCGAGAAGAGAAAATATGGAGGAGGGTGCCATCTTAATAGAGAGAGATTTTCAAGAAGGAGATAGAATTGCAACTGCGTGTGCTTCTGATATAAGATGCCATAGAAGAAAGATGATTATGAAGGAGGGTAG
Organism: Lygodium microphyllum; assembly: GCF_053477565.2. Classification (NCBI taxonomy): domain Eukaryota; kingdom Viridiplantae; phylum Streptophyta; class Polypodiopsida; order Schizaeales; family Lygodiaceae; genus Lygodium; species Lygodium microphyllum. The sequence continues at coordinate 91,990,088 of NC_141138.1, forward strand.
TTGTGCGAGATTAATGATCTAACATTTTCTGATCAGGCGTATCAACTTCTGAGAGAGGTTCAGGTGATTTAGCATGGACAGAAGCTTCGCTTGCTATCAAGCCGCACATTGATGCTGAACCAGAGAAGGATAACGCCACCATGGTGGGGTCATAGAGTAGATAATGCAAGTAAAGTAAAGAGACATTCATGTGTAAGAGGGTGTTTATTAAGTGGAGTCACGAATACAAACCCAATGAGGGGAGTTGGTAAAGAAGGAATCTCTTAACGCATCGACATCAAGGGTTTTTTCTGGAGGCTGATTCAAGAAGATAATTCTTAGCAAGGATGAAGTGATCCAAAGGGAGAATACCACGAAAAGAGAAGACCAGATGTACCACCTACAGACACAGAGCCTACAAGAAGCACGATTTTGGACAAAGCTTCAAGAAGAGTCTTTTGGTGAATCAATGCCAAGAGATATTTTCATTGTTGTCTCAAAATTCAATGTAAACCCTAATGGATAAGGCATGTGACCTCTCCCAAGGGAATTTGTGGGTTCTCAATTGCTACGCAACTATTCCCTTGTGCGTGCCAAGTGTATAAGGGTGCACATAAGTATCATTTATGAGGCAGTGACAATAGTTCTTTAAAAAGGCATAACTTCTTGTAATCGGCATGAATGAAGGAATGGCAGTTATGATTCATTGTCTCTCTTCTGTTCTTTGCATGACAGTCATGTGTGTGGGTTTTTTTTTTGTTGAGGGCATGATGCCCCATGCCTTCAACACTTGGCGATCACGGCGGATGCCCCATTTCCTTGCAAGAAAAATTCAACAAGCAGCAGCATGGAGGCGGTTGCCAAGAAAGAGAAAAGGGGGAGCGTCATCATTTTTCGTAATGTCGTGAGAGGGAGAGAGATAGAGAACATTATGTGTGAGAGAGATCATTGAAGAAGAAGAGGGACGTGATCAAGAAGGGAAGAGTGCGCTTATCGAAGCCAGAGAGAGAGATAGATGGCCTTCAGTACACGCTACGTCACCCTTCCTCTCGTCATCTTGAATCTAATGCTCTACATAATCGTGCCGGCCATCACAGGATGGGCCATCCAGATGGCCATCGACACCGATTTCTTTATAGTGTAGCAGACTGCATTCCTGATCTCATGGACGTGTTTGTCTCCTGGCAAGACGATACGACAAGGAAGACCCCAATTTTACAAGAAGGAGGAAGCAATGGTGGAATATACATCAAGTCAAATAAGATAAAAAGAGAGAGAAGGGAGAGGCTTGAAGAAAAAACGAGATGAGAAGAAAGGCCGCCATATTGGAAGGAGAGAGGAGAGATGGAGGGCGCCATCTTTTGCCCGTACGATTGGTGCAATAGGAGCAGAGGGAAGTCTAGGGAAATAAAAAGAATACAATTTAATTGTTGATATCCAAAATGATACCAATTATTGCTCCTCTCCTCCATCGCCATGTCTTTCTTCATAATGACCAATTCGGAGCCTCAATACACTTGGGCAGACTAAGATTGTAGGTCTAGAGCAGGATTTCCCCTCTTCCAATCGCCTGGCTTCGTGCAGAAATCCGTTATCAGATGGCCAATATCCATAATTACATTATCTTCCCTAAAGTCATCGACATGAATACAAAAAGCCATGGCCAATTAACTCTTAATTAAGAGTTTAATTCTTTTAAACCCCCTAAAGGGCAGTTTCCATTGTTAAAATCAATATCGCGCAAGAAGTTGAAGGAGAGCAAGGGTGATAGGAAGAACTCGTGGTCACGACGATTGGCTAGAAGCTAGACTTTCCGTGATTGGTCTGGAAGAGGACACGACTTCCAAAGACGCGACGACAACCCACAGATTTTACAAGTATGCGCCTAAACCGTTTAACAAAAATAGAGGTTATAGCACGAGTAAATCTTCAGTTTATTATTTTTAAAAAATGTCTTGAAACCTATTTTCCTATACTGAATGGTTATTTGTATTTATACGGGCCTGTTTCTATTTTCTAAAAACAGAAAATAGTCAAAAAGGCTTGAAAAGGGCTTAAAATGTTACAAATAAATTTTTATAAAAAAATTTATTGAGATATTATAAGTTATGATATTTTTTTCATGAAGAAAATAATTTTGGAAATTTAATGCATTTTTTCATAATTTTTAAATACTATTTAGTATATTTTAAAATTCAAAAATAGTTATTTCTAAAAGAAAAATAGCAGTTTCCATATTAAAAATGGATTTTCTATCAATACAAAATTATACTATTCATGGAGAACTGAAAAGATAATTTTTGATGTGTCAATGGAGTTTTTGCAAATTTAAAAAAAAGGGAAACAATTTAATTATATTGTCTTTAAAAGATGTTTACATTGAAAAACATGATGTTTTTATTTTGAGAAAATAAAAAGATATGTGGTGTGCTGTTCAATAACATAGGGAGGGGTAAAAATAAGAAATGTAATAGTCTTTTATAATAATCGCTTATGTCAAGGAAAAACTATAATCCTAAATTTAAACTATGAATATCAGAAAAAATAATAAAACAAGCATCCGATGGCATGAGGGGAAGCTTCAGCATCTAAGTTGAAATTCTATATTTTATTTTCTATAAATATTATTTGAGCGATCAAAAGAATTAAGAGTGGAGGGCCATTAGGATAATTGATAATTAAGGGGATACATTGGGGTTTTAAAATGAATTGTGTATGTGGACGTATAAGAGTGTGTGATTGATGTTTAGTTAAAGAAGAAGAAAGAAAGGACGTTACCATTGGAAAATAAAAATAAATTAATTGTCTAAACATTAATAGCAACGACGAATTGTGCAAAACGAAGAAGGGAAACGTTTAAAAAGGGGAATTAAAGTTTATGGGTTTATCGCACGTTAGTTGATTTGTTTTGAATGTTTGTTGATTAAAAAAATAAATGAAGTAATTTTATAAAAGATGGAGAAGGAAACATTTAAAAAGAAACTGAAACGGAGATATACTTATAGACTCTATTGAATCTATGTTGTGAAACAATATTTCTAAAGTCAAATATAAAAAATTCCTGGATAAACCGCCACTAGTATGGCAGGAGCAATTTATGAGGAGCCACCTCTGAAAGATGGGGGGGAAACCATCATTTTTCCTAGGTTTAGAATTCTAGTACCCAAGTTAGAGACCTATCTGTGAGCAATTATTAAAAAGGAAAATAGAATAACTAAGTAAACTTGTTTAATTTGTAGACATTGAGAGAATACTAGTTGGACTACTATAGTGAAGGGTTATCATAAATATCTGGAAGGTTAGGCTGAGTTATTGTAGTTAGTAGTAAAAATCACTTATCCAGTGCAACAACTCTTAGGAGTTGGCTTGACAACTCGGTTAAAAGTGGCTTGATCATTGGCCGGTCATTTTTTGGTGTGTCTGTCGGGAGCCAAGTGCACTTGAACGGGTGGTGAATCTCCCTAAGATATTCGAATCTTAAGCACATTTTTGTGAAGTTAATGAGTGATTTCGAAGTCTCTTTTTTAAGAAACTATTTTCCGAATTTACCCTAGGATTGCCAAAGGCAAGTGTTAGATTGGGCAAGAGACACAGAATTAGTAGAGAGTGGCAAATATTTTGGTCGGCAGTTAACGGTAGCTGTTGAACAGTTATCCTCTTGGAGTTGGGGGTATAATGAATGCGCGCAAACCATTGTTCTCTTAGCGGCACATTTTGGGCTGATAGACGAAATTGAAATAAATACGATTAATGTGTCATACCACTATGATTGGTATTATCGCACAACTTATCGGACGTTTAGAAGGACTGAGTGGAGTGATGTATTGCCTTGGATACGTGTATCCAGAGGTATAAAAATTTCATTTGACATAAAAGACATGAGAGAGGTAGCTGAAATTTTAGGTTTAATTCCTGAGCAGAAGGAGAAACTACCATATGGAGAAGAAGATCCAGAATTTCCAACTATTCTCAAATTATTGAGCGCATACGCAACCACAAAACTCTATTTTTGTAGCTTTAGGGAAAAACATATGAGTCACAAGAAATTTGCGGAGAATGACATTAGTGGGTAATAAATTAGTGCAGTACAAGCACCCTTGAAAGAAATTTATTCCTTAACAACACAAGGTTCTAATGTGCAATAGCCTTCGAGCAGCTCGACCTTAAACCCACCTAGATCAAATATCTGGTGCAGTAATAAGTGTCATGGTTATGGCCATGTGGCTATTGAATGCCTGACGCCTTCACGATTAATGCCCAATCATCCTCCATTTTGTACTTTTTGTCTAAAAACAGGCCATTTAGAAACAAATTGTTGGCACAAGATCAGCCAACAACAACAACAAAGTCGTACGATGCAAACAAATTACAATTACATGGATTGCAATAATACTACTTATGAGATCGGGCCACCCAATCAACCTTTTAGGCCCCGTGGATTGCCTACCCAAGGCAGACCTCTAGTGCCACGAAACAATTATAATAGTGATGGAAACCGAGGAAGAAATTCTCCTTTTAGGAGAAACAATGGTAATTTTTGTAATCCAACGGGCCAGAGTGGACAACAAAGGCCTAGAGGACCAATAATTTGTTATCGATGCCAACAGGAAGGTCATATAGCTACATACTGTCCAAATGCACATAAAAATCAGGACTATACCCCTCTTTGTAGGAGGTGTAGCGGTGAAGGGCATCATGAAGAGAATTGCCCTAAGCAAGAGGATAATAAAAATGACGATAGGGGTAAACAAATTTCTAATGAGCCCTCAACCTCATCTGCAAATTTAGTTGAAGTAGAAACAACAAGGCAAGAGATTGGGTTTAGGTCTAAATTCATACCACGTAGGGTGACCTTTAAGGTTGACCCCATGATTGGTGTTGTTACTAGAGTGCAAAAGCAACAACAAAAGGAGCATGGTCTAGAGGAAGAAAGTCCCCAATCAAAAGAAGCCGTGAAGGATAAATCTAAGGACATAGATCCTAACATAGAGCTACCTAAATCGGATTCTCCTCAGTAGTCTTCAGACCATCCGTTATTGCCCGTGCTTCTAGCAAATCCTAAGATTCAATTGGGGGTAGCTCCTTTTCCTAAACGACTCGTACCTCCAAAAGAAGGGAGTAAAGAGCAAGTGGAAACAATGAAAAAGACCTATGATCTTTGGGCAGCATTGGAGGAAATAAACTTAACAATTAACCTGAGGCAGCTGCTTGAAGTAGCGCCTATATGTCGAAGGCAGCTTTATCATAAGCTAGTTCGACGTAGGAGGAAAAGGATGGAGACTAACGCTTCTAAAGTAATTGCAAATGCATCCAAGAGGAGAACGACTAAGTAAGTAAAACTAGTAGATTTATTTGTGGATCCAGGAGCACCAGTTATAGACACTACCATCAATGGACATTTGCTAAGTGAAGTACAATTGGATGGTGGTTCAATAGTCAATTTAATGACAGACCAAACGATGCAAGAATTAGGGTTGAAGAATCTAGAACCTACTCATATAGTTTTATGTATGGTTGATCAAAGGAAAGTGACTCCTTTGGGGTTACTTCACAATGTGAAATCTGTAATCGCTGGACTAGAATTTTATGTAAATTACCTAGTAGTTCGCTCATTGTCAAATATCTCTTCATATTCTGTGTTGCTAGGTCAACCTTGGTTGTACCAAGCAAGGTGCACTCAGGATTGGTATAAAGGTTCAATTTTGATTGGTCCTCGAAATGATAGGGTCAAGATTCAAGTTACCACAAAAGGGTTTTTGAGAAAGTCAGGAGATGAAGTAGTTAGTGAGATGGATGAAAAATCCAATAGTGAATTCTATGATTCAGAAGTAGAGAGGACCGATAAACGAAGGGCCTTATGCTTGGTTATTTAAAGCACAACAACCAGCAAAAGCAGAAAAATTAGATGTTAATATTGTGCATCAGCCTAACAAAGCAGAACAAGTGGGTATTGGTGAATATGCTGTTAATTTTTCATCAGATAATGATTCTGATGGCGATATTACTTGCTGGTTGTCTACCTCAAAAGATACAACCCTAGACTGTTTAATGGTTTCAGCAAAGGAGGATAAATATCTTGTGGATGTAATCCCTGAATTCAATGATTTGTGTGATTCATTTTTCGATGCATGTCCTAGATTTGGTAAAAATGAGGAAGAATGTGACCTTGGAGATACATTTTTTGCATATAATAGATCGGAAATGTTTTCCCCTAATGACTTAGAAGAGGAGGGGGAGAGTGAGGCAAGAACATCAGACTTAGATGAAGTTTCAGTAAGCTCCTCAATAACTATGGAGGAAGTCAATACTATTGAGAATGATCATGATGAATCTGAGGAGAGTTTAGTTATAACATTTCCTTATTAGGTAGATATTCTGCCTTTTGGGTTCGAACAACTTCCAATTGTTGCTAAAAGATCTTACTATCATCAGCTATACTAGAAAAGAAAGAAAGAGAGAGAAGAAAAAGGAATAGTTGCAAACCTTTACAACAGCCGATATTACATGATGATAGAGATGACCCATCTCCAGCTTTAAATAGATTTGTACAGACTTTTAATGAATGTCATGGTAATTATGATAGGATAATCAAAGATTTAAATGAGACTTTGGAAATAGAACGTGAGGCGGCAGTGATAGCTGTGAATGAAGCAATGAAGAAAATTGCAGAGTTACAAAAAGAAAAGTCAGAATTCCAATTTAGGGAGAGGCGATATCTAGAAGAAATTTCACTTCTAGAGATGTATTTAGAAGAGCAAGAATCTAAATTAAAAAATAATGTGCAAAAAATGGAACAAATATCGCCTATTCCTAGGAAATGCTCAACGGAATGTGGGCAAAAAAATGAATTTTATACAAGAAGTAAATCTTTGGCTATTTCTGGAATTTGATTGCAAGAGAAAAACTTTACTACCGCTCCATTAAGCAAAGCTCACCTGCCAAGTATATGTGAGGTAGTCTTACCACATCCCAAAGAAAGAGTAATGGATTTTACTGTCTATGGGGATGGAGTTTAACCAGAGCTTCGATGGTTTGAACCTCTGGCACCTAAGAATTTTCTAGAGCTAAAAGGGGTTATACACTATTTAGGGTGTCGGATCCAAGGTGAGGAAGATGAGGATTTACACTCATTAATTCTTAAGCTTAGCAATACTCAATTGTCTTGGGATTTGAATGACCAAGAGTGTTTGGAAAAGAAAAATGGAATTTTATGGCATTATCGTCGAACATTACATGCTCAATTTCCATGTGATCCAGAGCAGGTTTCACAGATAATAGGTTCTATAAATACCACATTCACAATAAAGAATAATGGAAATTTGAATTCCATCTCGCATGGCTTGAGTAAAAGACAAGGAAGTTATACCGGTAAGCTATTTCCTGACATCTTGGATGTCCATATGATAGAAATGACTGAGGGTACTCGTGATAATTTAGCTATTGTCCCTTATAGGGCTTTACCCTTGGTACACTCTATGATTCAAGGGAAGAAGAACCAGAATCTAGTACAAGGCATAGTCTACTTGAAAATGTATCAATGGAAATATCGAAAGATGTGCCTACGGTCAAGCCTCGAAAAATAGCCTCTTTGTTAGGTTTGAAGAAGTATTATGAGCACATGTTAGGGAATTTGCTTGGTCTTATACGGACCTTAAAGGTATTAAAGCTGAACTTTGTCAACATTATATTGATCTAGAACAGGGCACAAAACCCGTCTGTCAACGCGAACGACAAAGAAATCATGTGTATGCAGAACTAGTTAAAGCTGAGATTACTAAGCTTCTCAATGCGGGATTTATATATCTTGTTGCATATAGTGAATGGCTGTCTCCAATTGTGGTAGTACCCAAGAAGAATAGCAAGAAAATCCACATTTGTGTTGATCATAGGAAGCTTAATAGTAAGACAAGGAAAGATCATTTTCCTTTGCCATTTACAGATCAAATACTTGATAAGGTTGCATGCCATGAGCTATATTCTTTCATGGATGGGTTTAGTGGTTACAACCAAGTGTTAATTCATCCTAAAGATCAATCCAAAACTACTTTTACTACTGAATGGGGTACATTCGCTTATAAAGTAATTCATTTTGGCTTATGTAATGCACCCGCAACGTTTCAAAGAGTTATGATTGTAGCTTATCAAGATTTTCTTCGACAGTGGATGGAAGTTTTCCTAGATGACTTTTGTGTCTATGGAGCAGCAAAAGAAATGCCTGATCAATTGGCGCAAGTATTTGAACGTAGTGATGAAGTAGGTATATCGTTAAATCCTGATAAATGTGTTTTTGGAGTTCCAAAAGGAACATTGTTAGGGCATATCGTTTCTAAAGAAGGCATTGCTATGGACCCCGCTAAAATTGCCAAGATTTCTGCACTTCCTCCACCAGCAGCTCTTAAACAACTTCAAGGTTTTTTAGGACATCTAAATTATTATCGATGATTCATTTCTGATTTTGCAAAGGTTGCCTCACCTTTAACAAATTTGCTACGAAAGGATACTCCTTTTAATTGAGATGATACTTGCAAGAAAGCATTTGAATTTCTTAAGCAGAAGTTAATAGAAGGACCAGTATTGGCACCCCTGGATTGGATGAAGGAATTCCATATTCATGCAGATGCATCTATGAATGCCGTGGGAGCAGTTTTATGTCAAGCAGATGACAATAAGGTGGATCACCCGATCTATTACACGCCGTAACCTAAGTGATGCGGAAAGAAATTATACCACCACCTAGAAAGAATGCTTATCAATGGTTTTTGCGGTGGAGAAATTTTGTCATTATTTATTAGGAAATAAATTTACTATTTATATTGATCATGAAGCATTAAAGTACTTGATTAATAAAGCAGAACTTTTAGGACGTGTAATTTGTTGGATGTTATTATTTCAGGAGTTTGATTTTCAAATAGTTACTTGTCCTGGTAGAGCTCATGTTCTAGCAGATCATCTTTCTCGATTATTAACATCAGATAAGGAGAAAGGTATGGAGGATGATTTGCCAAATGCATCACTTTTTACGATAGAGACGCAAGTTCCATGGTATGCTGATATTGCAAATTTTCGTAGCACATCTTGGTATCCACCTAGTGTTGATAAATGACAAAAGCGACAAATTCTAATGCAAGCACGCTCCTATGGATTATTAGGTGGCTATCTTTATAGATTTTTTCCAAGGGAAGGTATCTATCAGCGATGTGTAAGGGAAGATGAAGTCTCTATGGTTCTTAAGGCATTGCATGATGAGCCATGTGGTGGCCATTTTGCCGGTGAATTAACCGCAAGAAAGGTTTTATTAGTTGGGTATTGGTGGCCTACTTTATTTAAGGATGCTTATTATTATTGCCGGAAATGTGATATATGTCAAAGGACTGGTCGTCCTTCTAAGAGTTTTGCTACACCTTTGACACCCATCTTGGTATTAGCACCTTTTGAGAAGTGGGGAATTGATTTTGTGGGCCCAATTGATCCACCTACCAGATATTGTTCTAATCATTATATCTTGGTCTGTACTGATTATATTACCAAGTGGGTGGAAGTGAAAGCACTTAAGACAGATAAAGCCATTGAGGTGGCTAAGTTTATATATGAGAATATCATTACCCGTTTTGGGTGCCCACTGGAATTAGTAAGTGATAGAGGTTCCCATTTCTTGAATGGTCTAATTAGTGAGTTAACAGAACTATATCAAATTAAGCATCGCAAATCAACGCCTTATTATCCAAGGGCTAATGGCCAAGTCGAAGTAACTAATAGAATTATTTGTGGAATTTTAACTAAAACGGTTGCTTCTCATAGGCGAGATTGGGATGAACGTTTATATGAGGCATTATGGGCCTATAGAACCACTTATAAGGTGACAGTGCAAAATACACCTTTCAATTTAGTTTATGGAACTAATGCTATTTTTCCTATTGAGCAAGAGTTGTCCACTTTACGAGTAGCCCTATCGTTACAATTAGGTGCGGCTGAATCATTGAAGCAAAGGATTTTACAATTGGTGACGTTAGATGAGGAAAGACTATTAGCTTTACAAAGCTTAGAAGCCATGCAAAAACGTCGTAAAGCATGGCATGATCAGAACATTAAAATACGAGAGTTTAAGGAAGGTGATGTAGTTTTACTTTATGACAGTCGATATTACAAATTTTGTGGAAAGCTCAAAATTCGTTGGTTAGGACCTTTTAAGGTTATTAGAGTTTACGATAATGGTTCTCTAGATGTACAAGATATTAATGCTGAAAATGAGATATTTAGAGTCAATGGCCTCCGCCTTAAACATTTTGTGACTTAGGATAGCTAGGTATAGTTAGGTTAGTGGTTAAAATAATCCTTGACTAATCTACATTTGGATTTCTTTTCTTTTCTTTTTGGGGGGATTTTAATGGGATGCAGGTATGGCTTTCATGTGGATGGATGCACTTTACCCTCGTCTTGATGCTGATAGTTCTGATCCTATTCATGTCGGTTCGTATAGTATTCCGCGTTTTCAGATGCGTAACAGGTTTTTGTATGCACCGAGGGGAGAGGCATGTTGTGTGTTTTCTTTTGTGATCATTTTTTTTTTGCAGTATCATCCACCATTTGGTTGTAGGCAGTGTCAGTGGCATCTTTATGTGCATGCACAGCTCCTGTGTTGGCAGTGTCGCACATACTTTCGACGTTATAGTACCACTGTCATGCAGGATATGATAGGTTATACATACCAGTGCCATAATTATGATAGTGTATTCTCACCTGAGTGTGGCGTTGCTCAATATAGGGTGGGTAGAGAGCAGCACGAATTTTCCCGATATCAAGTTATTGTTTACCGTCTTACTCCATCATATCCCGATGATCAAGTAACTGCCAGTTGTCCCTGTTGGGATTATATCTCTTGGTATATGGATAGGACCAAGGGCTACTATTTAGGATGTTTACCAATGGCACCTATGCCCTATTATGACGATGCAGCTGCGGCTCCACTCCATGATGTGATGGAGGTTTTTAGCGACGCGCTTGATAGCAAGTCTATGACATCTGATGTGCCTACCTTAGAGGCTATTCATGAGCATCCTATATCTGATGATTTAGTTGATAGGTTTGACTTAGATAGTGTGGATGATTTTGGATTAGGGTTATTGTTTGCAGTCGAAGATCTTAGAGAGTTTGAGGATTTTAGTTTAGATCTTTTGTTTTCTTAGAGTTTTTTGGGTTTTTACTTTATTCTACATTTAAAAAGAAAAAAAAACCAAAAAAAATCTTTTAAAAAAACTTTTGATTTGTTGATACCTTTACATTTTAGGTTTTCGTGCACTTTAGCTTAGTTAGTCTTCATATGGTTAGGTAGTTAGTTGCACACACCGTTGGGGTACTCCTTCAGTGTGCTAGGAGCTTATTACAAGGGAGTTTGACTAGGTGGCTAGTTTCTAAAGGAGTTTCATTCTTTATTGAGCTAACCTATTAATGGTTTAGTGGTTAGTGGTTGAGTTCTGTGTAGGTTTAATGATTTTGTATATATATTTGAGAACCACTACGTGTTTATTCTCGCATTATTTTGGAGCTGCAACGTCAACGTACTTAACAGGTTGTTTCATACCTAATCTATCTATTTATATTCGTTTGAAAAAAAGGATAGTAACAATATGTATAACTTGATTGAAATAATTTAGAGATTTCAAAACCCAAGTAATTACAGAAGGAACACAGCACAAAACATTTAAAACACAAATACACTGCAAGATACATAAACAATTTAGTCTATATGAGAGTCCACTCACATGGGATGGGACTTAGCACCAGGGAGTGCTTAAAAGGGGGTGATGTGTGTGCATGACATAGTGAATTTCATGGTATGGAAATCTAATTAGGAATCCAATAAAGTTTTCCCCAAAGATGGAACGACAACCCGCGGATTTTACAAGTATGCACCTAAACCGTTTAACAAAAATAGAGGTTATAGCATGAGTAAATCTTCAATTTATTATTTTTATAAAATGTCTTGAAACCTGTTTTCCTAGCTGAATGGTTATTTGTATTTATGTGGACCTATTTCTATTTTCTAAAAATAGAAAATAGTCAAAAAGACTTGAAAATGGCTCAAAAATCTTACAAATACTTTTTTATAAAATTGTTGATTGAGAAATTATAAGTTATGATATTTTTCCTATGAAGATAATAATTTTGAAAATTTAGTGATTTTTTTTCATAATTTTTAAATACTATTTAGTATATTTTAAAATTCAAAAATATTTAATTTTAAAATAAAAATAATAATTTTCTTATAAAAATGGATTTTCTATCAATAAAAAATTATACTATTCATGGAGAACTGAAAAGATAATTTTTGATGTGTCAATGGATTTTTTTCAAATTCAAAAAAAGGGAAATAATTTAATTATATTGTCTTTAAAAGATGTTTACATTGAAAAACACGATATTTTTATTTTGAGAAAATAAAAAGATATGTGGTATGCTATTTAATAACATAGGGAGGGGTAAAAATAAGAAATGTAATAGTCTTTTATAATAATCGCTTATGTCAAGGAAAAACTATAATCCTAAATTTAAACTATGAATATCAAAAAAATTAATAAAACAATCATCCAATGGTATGAGGGGAAGCCTCAGCATCTAAGTTGAAATTCTATATTTTATTTTCTATAAATATTATTTGAGTGATCAAAAGAATTAAGAGTGGAGGGCCATTAGGATAATTGATAATTAAGGGGATACATTGGGGTTTTAAAATGAACTGTGTATGTGGACATATAAGAGTGTGGAAAGAACTTGTTTTTGTCATGATTGATGTTTAGTTAAAGAAGAAGAAAGAAAGGACGTTACCATTGGAAAATAAAAATAAATTAATTGTCTAAACATTAATAGCAACGACGAATTGTGTAAAACGGAGAAGGGAAACGTTTAAAAAGGGGAATTAAAGTTTATGGGTTTATCGCACGTTAGTTGATTTGTTTTGAATGTTTGTTGATTAAAAAAATAAAGGAAGTAATTTTATAAAAGGTGGAGAAGGAAACATTTAAAAAGGAACTGAAACGGAGATATACTTATAGACTCTATTGAATCTATGTTGTGAAACAATATTTCTAAAGTCAAATATAAAAAATTCCTAGATAAACCGCCACTAGTATGGCAGGAGCAATTTATGAGGAGCCGCCTCTGAAAGATTGGGGGGGGAACCATCGTTTTTCCTAGGTTTAGAATTCTAGTACCCAAGTTAGAGACCTATCTGTGAGCAATTATTAAAAAGGAAAATAGAATAACTAAGTAAACTTGTTTAATTTGTAGACATTGAGAGAATACTAGTTGGACTACTATAGTGAAGAGTTATCATAAATATCTGGAAGGTTAGGCAGAGTTATTGTAGTTAGTAGTAAAAATCACCTATCCAGTGCAACAACTCTTAGGAGTTGGCTTGATAACTCGGTTAAAAGTGGCTTGGTCATTGGTCGGTCACTTGGCATTACAACTTATTGATCATTGAGCACATGACTAGGATTAGATACATATTTCTTTAGTAGGCTAACATAAAATACATTATGAACCTTTAAGTTCTTGGGGAGTTGGAGTTTGTAGGCACTAGGCCCTAGGCACGTGAGGATCTTGTAGGGTCCGCAATACCTTGGTCTCAGTTTCTTAAATTCTCCCAATGATAAGGAACTCTTATTAGGTTGTACACGAATAAAAACCATGTCTCCTTCTTTGAAGAGTCACTCCTATCTATTTATATCTGGATAGGCTTTTTGCCTATCCTTGGCTACCCTAATGTATTGTCTAATGGCCTTGACTTGCTTATCCATTTCCTCAAGCATTTTCTTAGAAGCTTCTACCCTTAAGGTAGGATTTGAAAATTTCAATGGAGTATGGCAATCATGCCCATACAATGCTAGGAAAGGTGTCATTTGAATGCTTTGTTTGGTAGGAAGCATTATAGGTGAACTCTACCAATGGTAGATATTGGATCTACCTCTTGGGTTCACAACATCAATATGCTCTAAGGATATATTCAATGACCTGGTTGACCCTCTCCATTTGGCCATCAGTTTGAGGGTGATAAGCTATACTGAAACAGAATTGAGTCCCAATATCCCTCTCCAGAAGTGAGTTGTGAAGAGGGAATCCGGTCACTAACGAACTTTCTAGGCAATCCATGGAGTCTGAATATCTCCTTGATGAAAAATCTGGCAATATCTAAAGCTTTATAGTTTGTCTTGACTAGAATGAGGTGTGCAACCTTGGTGAGCATGCCTATTATAACCATAATTGAATTGTACCCTCCCTAAACTGAAGGTAACCCAACAACAAAGTCCATGCTGATAAATTCCCACTTCATTTGGGGAATGTTAAGAGGTTGCAGCTTCCCAAGCATCTTGAAATGTTCTGCCTTAATGTGCTAGCAAGACAAACATTTCGTGACATATTTGAGTACGTCTCCCTTAAGCCTTTCCCAATGGTAGCTCTTTCTGACCGTGTTGAGGGTCTTGACATATCCGGGATGGCTTGAAAAGGGGGAGTCATGTGCTTCGCAAAGTATTCTTTGTTTGAGTTTCTTGCTTGAGGGTATACATAATCTTGTCCTAAAATAGACAAGTCCCTCATGACAGAAAATTCTTGATACTTGACCTTAAGTCTAGGGTTTTGGTCCTTTTCCAAAATCTCCCCCAGCATCTTCAGATATTCTAGGTCATGGCTAGCTTCCTCCTTTGCTAATTCAAGGATAGGGTTACTAGGCATTGACACCATAGTTGCCAAGGATTCTGCCATTGAGGGTTCCTCCATGATAAGAGAGTTGAGGAATGCATTGTGACTTAAGGCATTAGTGACCACATTCTGTTTACCGAGTCGATACCTATTGATCTCAAAGTCATATTCTTGCAGAACCTGAATCCAACGGTGTTGCCTCATATTGAGGTCAATCTGGGTGAAGATCCATTTAAGACTCTTATGGTCCATGACCAAAGAGAACTTGTTGCCAAGAAAATAGTGTCGCCAAAGCTTAAGAGCATGAATAACTGCTAATAACTCCAAGTCATAGGTGGCGTAATTCCTTTCATGGGTTTTTAGCTTTCTTGAAGAATATGCTATAGGATAACCTTCTTGCATTAATACATAGCCTACTGCAAGTGAGCTAGCATCCGTGACAACTTTGAATTCCTTGCCCAAGTCAGGAAGTTTCAAAATTGGTGTTGTCTCTAAGCTATGCTTGAGTTGATCAAAACTTGATTGTTCAGTGGGCGTCCACACTATGGCAACCTGCTTTTTCAACAAATTTGTGAGGGGTGCTGTAATTAAGGCATAGTCTTAATGAAGAACATGTACCAACCTATTAATCCAAGAAAGCTATGCACTTCTTTGATAGTAGTTGGTGGAGGGCACTCTTGGACATCCTTAACCTTTGTAGGATCTATAGAGATTCCTTCATTTGACACAATAAATCCAAGATATTCGATCTGCCTCTTAAGGAAGGCACACTTTTTCTTCTTAGCATAGAGCTTATGAGTCCTCATGGTCTCAAGGACGATGCAAACTTGGGATTCATGATCCTCCTCTTCCTTGGAATAAATCAAGGTGTCATCAAAGAAGACAACTACAAAATCATCAAGATATGGTCTAAAAATGTCATGCATTAGCATGTTAAAGGTGGCAGGGGCATTAGTCAATCCAAAAGACGTTAATGTGAATTTGAAATGACCATATCTAGTGTTGAATGCCGTCTTAGAAATATCATCTTCCTTGATGCGGGTCTGGTAGTATCTTATCTTCAAGTCAATCTTGGAGAATATTTTTGCTTCCTGCAATCGATTGAGCAACTCATCTATCCTTGGAATAGGATACTTATTGTTTATGGTTACTTGGTTCAGGCCTCTATAATCGATGCAAAGGCAAAGTGTACCATCCTTCTTCTTTTGGTTGGAGCCCCCCAAGGAGAACTATTGGGGCGTATGTACCCTTGGTCCAATAGCTGTTTGAGTTGTTCCTTTAACTCAGTAGCTTCAAGAATGGACATCTTGTAGGGCCTTTTTGCGACTCGTGTAGCTCCCTTAATCTCATGATCCACTTCCCTGGGCAGTGGTAATTCTGTCAATTCCTCTGGAAACACATCCGCATACTTTTTTAGCCATGATGGTTCTTCGTTGGAGTCCTCCACCTGTTCTGGTTTATTTAGCTTGATCAGATAGACGGGTAATCCTTTTCTTATTCCCTGAGCTATTCGTGTTGCCTTAGCTAGCTGGATCTTTGGTATCTGCTTCTCCTTGAATTGTAACCTGCTCACCCTTAGGATTCGAAAACGAGACTTGTCCTTTCCC
Source organism: Lygodium microphyllum (assembly GCF_053477565.2). Lineage (NCBI taxonomy): Eukaryota > Viridiplantae > Streptophyta > Polypodiopsida > Schizaeales > Lygodiaceae > Lygodium > Lygodium microphyllum. Next base: position 92,006,371 of record NC_141138.1, read on the forward strand.
ATAATGGATGTGAGTGTTGTTGGGGATTAGCCAATCCATCCCGAGTAGGCACTCATATGGACTCCTAGATTCATTACCCTGAACTTAACAAATGTGGGCTCGTTTTCGAGTAGGAATTCCACCTTAGCAGTTTGTCTAGTGCAAGTGATTTCTCACCCATTTGCTAGTTCGACAAGCAAGGTAGGTGCAACTAGAGTGGCTATCCCTAACCTTCTTACACAGGTTGGTGAAATGAAAGAACGAGTGCTGCCATAGTCAATCATGGTTATGAATTTCTTACTTTGGTAATCCGATGGTGTTTAGATCACTAAAAATTGGCAGTTTGGCTCCTTTTTATGGAGAGTGGCATGAATAGATGCCCTCTCAATCTCAGCTTCCATGGATAGGCTTTCTTCTTTGTTGATTCCCTTAGTGTAGATATTATACATTTTTTCCCTTCCCATTGCTGCAAGTGTAAGAAGTTGGGAATAGTTAAAAATGTTGATAATATACCATGTCACACTGACATTGGTATATAAGGAGATAAGTTGTAATTTTTCATATCTTTTTGGACATATTAATACATTTACAATCTTTCTCTCCCTTCTTGCTCCAAGCTTCCATGGCTTCTTCATCTTTCCTGTCTTTCTCTCTCCAATTCTAGTCTTTCTCTCTCCTCGTCACTCTATTTCTCTCCCTTCCTGCAGTCTTTCTCTCTCCTCTGCAGTCTTTCTCTCTCCTCTTTCTCTCTCCCTAGTTCTCTCTCTGACAAGTGGTATCAGAGCCTTGGTTCTTGGTCCCAGTTAGTCCCTCATTTTTACCTAGTTACAACTTTCTAGTTACATGCAATTTTGAGTCACAGGTACACAAGTACGGGAGCAGTAGGGGAGTTTCCAAAGCATCTCTGGACCACAAGGACTGCATGCAGAAGCATTAATGGCAGGTTTCTTGGGAGTTTACACCTCCAGACCATAAGGACTGCATGCAGGAGCATTAATGGCAGCTTTCATGTTCGGGGACTTTCCAAATCATCTCTGAACCACAAGGACTGCATGTAGGAGCATTAATGGCAGCTTCCATGAAGATCACATAGACCATGGCAGCCTTTCTTGGGTCTTAAATGGAGTTTGGACCAAAAATGGAGGCAGACAGACAAAGATGGCCTCCATTGCTTTGCATAAAGGTGTTACAAAAGCAGCAAAATCATGTGCTTCTCTTGCACTTAAACAGGGAATCAAAGGTACATTACACAATGTTGTTGCTGTAGTTCTTAAGGTTGAATGCCCTAAGCTCATGGTTTTTTTTTTGCTAAGTTCTGCCATAGCTATGATTCCAAGCTCGGCTGCCTCACTTTCTCCTCTAGTTACAAGTTCTTCCTCTCTTGCCTTCCTCCTCCTCCTCTTGTCCTCTCTCCTTCTCTTTCTCTAATTTTCGCTCTCCCGACAGGCTCCTGCTTTTGGACGGTGGCTACCTCTCGCCCTCTTCTACTCCGTCATCATCATCTTCTTCCATCCAGCTTTGCAGATCTCACCAGAATGCTTCTGGCCTTCTTCTCTTCTCCATTTCCCTTCTCCTCTCCCCTTCTCTCTCTTTCTCTACGTCTTTCTCTTTCTCTTTCTCAACCCTAGCCCCCGCAGGAGACAGCCTGGCCTTCCTCATCACATTAAGGAAGGATTTCGAACATGCTCAATCGGTCAAAGACAGTTCTCCGCGAGTACAGTTTGTGCCATTCCGCTATCACGAAGAGGTTAGACAGACTATACTAGTGCGATCTCTTTTAATCCATGTATACTTGCACACTTGCACTCTTCAGAGTTCTGCACATCGGACACACATCAAGGCATCCCTCACACTTCTTGCACAGGCAGAGATGCCTGCAAGGCAATAAAAGGATGCACACTTCATCCATCTTGCACACCTTGCACTTCCTTTGTTCTCTCATCATCATTATCATCATCTCCCTACTGTCCCGGAAGCTATGAGCAGGATCGTATGCTACTGCCTGTGAAGAAAAGCTGCTTCTCCATTCTTCGGGCCTCCCATTTCTTGCCTCTATATCGCCATTCTGCTGTAAGAGGTCTCGATTCAGCATCTGAAATGCATTCCTATGGAGCTCGACGCAGAAGAAGAGCTGTTATTAGACGGTCTTGTTACAGAGATCAGCGGCCGGTGTGCTGATGTTAATGGCACAGTGGTGTCTGTGCCTATTAAGCCTTGTAGGAGGCGACTCGCCATTTGCGCTTGAGCTGGGGGTCGTCGAACTTCCAGGAGGTGGAAGTTTTGAGCTTGGCCGCCAGCTGGCTTGGCGCCCGCAGCAGGGTCCACGACAGCAACCGTCCATCAAGAACCGCAGAAACCAGAACAGCATGCCATGCAACCCTTGCCTCCTCCGTCACATGCAGACATTCCACAGGAGCTTTCAGACGTACCATAGGAGGTTTCAGAGAATCCGTCATCAAAGGTCCTCATATCCGTCATCAAAGGTCCTCATATCAAGCTGGTAGCGCAGAATTCCACCAATTCCTCCACTCTGAAACCGTCATCAAAGGTCCTCATATCAAGCTAGTAGCGCAGAATTCCACCAATTCTTCCAAACCCTCAGTAGAATTGAGAGCTTTCCTGTGACCTATTGGTTACAAACTCTAGAGTGTAGCCAAACCTCTTGTGTTCATTAGCAAACCATTCCAATACAGAGACCTTTTCCTGTACCTCAAGCTCTACATCGGAGGCAGGGTCCCTGAAGTGAGATTGCAGAGAGCTCAATGGCTTGATTGAATCTACGGATCCTGCGTATTTGACTGGACAACAGACTCGGACTTCTACACCTCCGGACGTGAAACCACAGATCAACCCCATATGATCCAATTGAACGACAGCAGGGATATCAGTCCTTTGCAAAGGCCTTGCATCCCAAATCCGCAGACTTATAGTATTCTTTGTCTTGTAGCAAGGAATAGGGAGATTCAAGGTTGCCATTGAATCAAGGAAGCAAGAGGCAAGTCTGCCAAGGCCTCCATTTCCAAGAGCTGCATCTCTCTCCTGCTCAACAATGTTTTCAGGCTCATATACTAGTTTGTTGGGAGCTGCAGCATAAGCATCTGTGAGACCCAGGTTGCCCATGGCATTGGTTAAAGCTCTGCCCTTTGAGAATGTTGAAGACCTGAATATGAATTATGCAAATGTGATACTAGTCTTTCTGCAACCCTGGCTTCTCTGGGTCGAGCTATTCTTTGTTTTGCTGATCTGGGGGATCTGTCCATGTGTCCAATAATGGAACTCCACTGTATAATCTCGCCATCTCTTTGGCATTTCTGGTAAAGGTTCTTCATCACCTGCAGATGAACATGACGATGAGGATGAAATGCGGAAACTGGAGCAACTGGAAACACTTTGGATTGCATTTGTGTGCCTTTTTGAGCTCCATATGGTGTCAAATTTGTCCTCATCTTCTTGATCATTATAGCTTTGTTCTGTTGTCCACTCATTGCAGTTAGAATAAGATCTAGCAGTCCTTATGCAATGTTCAGCATGCTCTCTCTGGGTAATAGTCACCCAATAGCTTCAGTAATTGTACTATGGTAGAAAAACCAGGCGCTCCCTTCTTCAAAGGACCTGCATCCAAAATGAGTATGCATTGCTGGACAGTAGATGGGATGTAGGCTAGGCCGACTTCCATTGTGAAGACAAAGTACCTAAAGAACTGCTTCTGAGTTTGACTGCTGGCTAAATGCTCTGGCAACATCCTTGAAAATAGAGTCATTACAATGCTAACCAGGGTGCAGTCCAACCAGAGACAGATTTGGAAAAGTTGCTACAGAAATTAGTAGCATCATTCTAACGACAAAGGAACAATTGGAAGTGATACTAGACATCATAAGATTCAAGTAGAGCCATCAAACGTTTCATTTGGACACATATTTCTCGAGCTAAAGCCTATTTGGTACCGGCAGTTCACTAGCAGTTTACTGTGGACAGTTCTGGAAATTCTTAAACAGAGAGGGGTATTGCTACTCCTAAATTCAAACCAGGATTTCTACTTGATACTAGACATCCTAACCTTCGAGTCAAGCTATCATACACCTTATTTGGACTTCTATTTTTCAAGGAACAACATATTTCTTCAACTTGACTGCAATGGCAGCTGAGAACAATAGTTCCAGCTTTAGTGAACAACGTTGGCTTCAAACACAAGCTAATGTTGACAAACTTGTAGCTTCGACTGAACAGTGTATCGCTCTTATAAAGGCATATATGGAAAAAATAGCAAGACCTGAATCAAATGCTTATGCTCATGGCCAGCATCAATATGCTAATGGTACACTTGGATCAAATGCTTATGCTTATGGACAACATGTATATGTTGATGGTACACGCTATGATCCACATGCATCTTATGAATATGAACAGCAAAAATATGCAAATGAATATGAGCAGTATGCAAGTACATCTGGACAGCATGTTAATGCTTATAAATATGATGTACCATATCATAATGCAGAGTATCATCCCATTGAACCTTGGCAGCAGAATGGTTATTATGGTCAACATGCTTATGCTTATGAGCATCCATCTCTTCAGCAAAATAGTTCTTATGGATGTAATAGAAATGGTTATGCTTATCAGTACACTTCTAGCTTTGATCAACAGCAAGCAAGTGATTATGACCAATACAGTGGGATCAATGATCAAAGGCAACATGCTTATGTATATGAGCAGCAAACATCAGTAGAAGCAAATGTATATGCTCAACCAAACTATTCCTCTGATGTGCAACAGGGCTATTATCACCATATATAGTATGAACAGCATGAGCAATATGGTTATGAGTATGGACAGCCATATGTTGTACATGATGAGCATGGACAGTCATCTGTTGTACATGATGAGCATGGACAGCCATCTGTTATGCATGAGCAGCAAGATGACTATGAGCAGCATATCAAAACTATCATAGAGCTGATCCATGGTGATGAACAGGTGTGTAAATTGCTATCTAAAGCTAAACGTGTTAGACACCTTACTAGTGATACAATACGGGAACTGCATGCTACGGGCTTATGCTATCGTTGTGCTAAGCCACTATCTTGTAATCACCAAGCCACATGTAGGGCAAAGTCTGCCAAAATAATCTTGCTATTTGAATATCATGATGTAAATGATGAAGAACATCTTGTTGAAGACCATTCTGGTATGAGTCCATAACAAGAAGTTCAACAACAAGAAGTTCAACAACAAGAAGTTCAGTTCAAGAAGGCAGATTATGGACAGCATGTGGACTTGGAAGACCATCATGCAATGGAGACTTTGTTAGTGAGTACCATCATGATGATCATATTTCCAGCAGTATTTGATTTCGATCTTATGAAAGTTGAACCAATGCATGGCAAAGATACAACTTTTCCTTTTGATGCGGGAGGCTACAGGCTGATTTTGACCTCCTGTATAGATTAATACTACTATTGAGTATTAGGTAATCTTTTCCTTTATCCCTTGTAATGCTGTACAGAGTAGTACTCTGTTCTATCCATCTCCTCTCTAGTTCTTTCTAGGTTTGTTTTTGAGGACAAAAACTTTTGGGAAGGGATGGATTGTAAGAAGTTGGGAATAGTTAAAAATGTTGATAATATGCCATGTCACACTGACATTGGTATATAAGGAGATAAGTTGTAATTTTTCATATCTTTTTAGACATATTAATACATTTACAATCTTTCTCTCCCTTCTTGCTCCAAGCTTCCCTGGCTTCTTCATCTTTCCTGTCTTTCTCTCTCCAATTCTAGTCTTTCTCTCTCCTCGTCACTCTATTTCTCTCCCTTCCTGCAGTCTTTCTCCCTCCTCTGCAGTCTTTCTCTCTCCCTAGTTCTCTCTCTGACAGCAAGACTGTGGCCATGGGTAGCTATAGAGAAAGCCACTGAATTTTCCTTGACGACGATTTTCGCCAAGTTTGGGACATTCCCTTTTGAAGTGCCTAGGTTCATTGCAGTGATAACATCATAGTCTTTGGTCACTTTTTTGACTGGGGACAAAGTCATTGATTGCATTTGCCCTCGGCTTCTTCTGTTGGCCTTGATTTTGTCCTTGCACCCTTTTAAATTGAGCTTTTAACATCCCTGGATTCTGGTCTTTGTGAGACCATGGTCTATTATTCTTGGACTTTGGCTGGACTTCTTGGGCTATAGGTCCCGCTCTTATCAATGCATCTTGTAAATCCGAAGGACGCATTGATTCCAACCGAGTGTTCATTTGTGGGTTCAGCCCATCATAGAACTTCAAGACTTGTTGGGGAATACTCATTATCGGGGCGTATTTTAGCAAGGAGACAAGTCTCGAGGTAGTATGCCTCCAAAGACATGCCCAACTATTTCAACTTGAAGAACTCATTAATCTTCTGAGTTATGTATGCAGGTGGCATGTACCTTCCTTGCACTGCTTCCTTTATCTTGTCCCAAGTTATTGTGCTTTCCATGAATGCTTGGTCTTTACACCATTGCTTCCACTAGAGCCTAGCTTCACTGGTTAGCTTGAGCTTGGCAATCATAGCCTGGTTTACAGGTACTGTTCCTGCTGCACTAAAGTAATCCTCCATGGATTCAATCCATACTTTGGCATCGGCTTCAATAGTCTTCCCTTTTCCATCAAATTCTGGTGGTTTAATTTGTTTGAGAAGAAACTTCTTCTCTTGTGCCTCTGCTGGGATTAGTGCAAAAACAAGATTTTGGTTTTGCACTTGGGGTTGTATCTGGTTTTCACTTTAAACTTGTGCGTTAGGGTTGCATTTACACATCTCTACACAACTTAAATCAATGCACAAATTATTTTTCATTACAACTGTGCGACAAATCAAATAACCATAGAATTCTTGTTTATCCATAAAGAAGTGTAAGCCTCAAGGACAATTATTCATGAATAGATAGAGATTGGCTGGGATAATTTTCTTTTCAAGAGATACATCAACGCCAGGTTAATAATTCCCTATTGGATTCAGCTATAGTGATAAAATAGTAATATGGATTGGGGGAATGGATTCTCAGGAAGCGGTAAATCAAGGGAAGTTCAGGAAATCCCCGTTTTTTATAACCATGACGTTCGTTTCGCCCCATTACTTTAATTCTGTCTGCTAGCAAGACTTTGACCACCTCCTCATAGATATAGCAATTCTGTTCTATTTTCCATCATCTAATGTGTAGGATTGAGTTTACACGTGCCTCATAGAAGATGAATAACTTGATGATCTTCAAGTCTTCCAACTAGCCTCTTCAAATTGTTTTGAAGATAGGCGAGTCAGTTGGCATCTATGTAGCAGTAACTTGCGCTCCAAGTCCAAAGCCTTTCCACATATAGCGATGAAGGGTTGTAGAGTTGATCTAGGATCCCCATCATGTTGGATCGTCTGCGATAACTTGAAGAGTTCATAGCCATTGTGAACATGATATGAAATATGAAGAACCTGCTCCATGCCTTGTAAGTCTAGAAGTGCCAACAATCTACAAATGAGTAAAAGAAAAATATTTTCTAGTGAAAATATCACTTCACTCTTCCCAATTTATTCCTATCCTAATTGCTTTATTCGTTCGTCTGCTCTAATACCAACTATAACATGCCCATTGTCCAGGTACATTTTTAGTGGTGGAATCTAAGAGACACTGCCCAGCACTCCCATTGAATATTACGGGGTTTTTCGCCTAGGGTTTCTCAAGTCCACCTCGCAACAAAACATTCGTAGCCGAACCCACTAGGATTGACCTGAAATTAGAGTTCCTAGTGGATAAGGTCTCCTGACAGCATTCTAGTGTCAAGACTTGGATATCCTATGTTACATGGAGATACCCAAGCCGAAGCAGACCCATGCCATACTTGGTTCAAAGAGAATGGGAAACGAGAGAGATGCGCCGCTCAACATCTATGCCCGTAGGGCATATTCCCATTCCGGTACCCTAAAATGGCATCAATCGGATTCTAACCTAACAATACTTAAAGTTCCTATGACTATAGAATCTTGTGAGAAGCCTCTCGGTCCTCTGGGACCACCCTTCCATTGGATGGACCCATCGGGGGTTCCATCCACCTGCTTCCCTCAATGGGTGTTCTTTAGTTATCTAATTAGGTCCTACCACATTTATGTGTGACATTTAAAATCAGCTTCTTTAATGAGGCCTTTTAAGGAACAAGGTTTGTTCGCGTAACTTATGGCATTAACATGAAAACAATTCAAATAGGTTCCTTGGAAGTAAACTTTATATTAGCATTAACTGAGATATAAGTCTTGTCAAAACAAGAACGATTCCTACAATCCGTGAGGATGCGTCTTATTTTTCTCCAAGTTTCCACCCTTGCACTAGTAACAGGGCCTCAAGAATCCATCTCGAGTCATGTAGATCGTTTGAGTAGGACCAGGAGGTAGGGAATTTATAGCCAGAGCCCCCCTCTGGCATCCAAGCATCCTCCTACGTTCAAACTAACCCATAGAGAGACCTCTCATGGCGGGTTCGATCTGTGTTCCTGTCACGGTTATTTAGAGCCCCCTTGGATAGGGTTGGCAGCCAGCTGGGGGTGGTTTGGTATGCCCTCCATGAATTTAATCGGGTTCATTGTTCCAATTTCTTTTGTGAGTTCGAGGCCATACAATCCTTTCATAGATGGTGTTCCTAAATTAACAAGCACAAACAATAATGAAGGCGAGTGCTCGAGACATTTGCTAAGGTGGAGTTCCTATTTTTGAATGCTTAGCGTTCACTCCTTCTTGCTTTGATATCAACTTCGATAACCTTCTGAGGGATAGAGAACACCCTCATTCCGACCTCAATCCTGTGTGATAGGAGTGAGAAATTACGATATTAGATCTATATCCGATATTTTTGGATAGTAGCTTCCCTAATTTGCTAAACTTTAAGTTCACATGTCTTAGATGATGCAAACTAGGATTTCAATTGGTCAGTTGGTAACCATTTTCCCACCTTAGAACTTTATCGGGGTTTCTAAGTTCTCCCTAGGGTTTCATTCCCTCAAGATAATAGGAACTTTTGTTCATTCCTCTCGCAAGTTAAGAGTAAAATAAGACCTTTTGCAATTCTTAAATAGTTGCGAGCATCGAATGTCACGTGGTGAATGGTCATTCTTCCTTGTGGGATATGACATTCGAGTTTCTTGTATTTCCTTTCGAGTTGTATCATATTTTAAAAATGATATCTCCAAGGGTGTTTTGGACTCATCGTGGATAGTTGTTAGGATATAGACCAAAGAGGGTGTTTACTTGACTCTAAGTCAACATATGATTGTAACAATAATTTGACTTATTTAAATCCTAACTGAGTGGAATTAAACCCTAGCCTTACTTATTATGTAGGATTTCATTTACCAAAATGCCTCTTGCAATTAATTTTAGCAATTCACAAGCACATCTTAAATCTATCTTTTAAGATGAATCTCTATTATATAGTGCAATCGAAACTGTCCATGATGCCACACAAATCTAGATGCAAGTCTCTCCTGAGTTGATCATACGATATGGGATTCGCATTCATGAAAATTCCTTCTAGTGAATTTATGTAAATCATAATGTGTGGCCTAAGTATTTAAGTGCGTGTACATGAGTTCATTATACTTAACGTAAATGCGAGTTAATTGATTCTAATGGTCTATAGGATGCAATTGACTTACACGGTATATTTACATACATTGACAACCTAAGATGCACTTGCAAAAATTTGAGCCTAATACTCGGCTTAGCACTGCAACAACCCATAAATGCTTAATTGGTTCGTGGCAAATCATGGGCATTAAGCCTTTACAACTACCTCTCCAGTTAAGCAATTTACGCGATGCAAAAGTATGATTCTTTTTACGATAACTATGCTTTGCTGTTCCATTCATAGGACTAGACATTGTAACGATACCTGGTTTTGGAGTGTCGAATTACCTGGTTTTGGAGTGTCAAATTAGCATTTAAACCCAAAAACCTATTCATGTTGGCGGTGGTATCTTTGCCTGATCCTCCTTCTGTGGTTGTGGCCTTTCTGGTTACTTGGGAGAGTTTGTGCTTCGGGGCCATTTCGGAGCTTGGAATGCGACCCTCCTCTTCTCTCGGAGCACTCCTTTGTGCCGGAGTTTCCTACGCTTGCTTAACTTCCGCAACCTTCTGCCATATAGAGGGGTTAGCTTATGGAGAGATCACAGGGATCGCGAGGAAGGAAGGGTAGTTATAACCTCTTCTCAAGAGAGGGAAGGAAAGAGATTTCTTGAGCCCTCTTCTCTCTCTCTCTCTCTCCCTCTCTTTCTCTCCCTCTTTCTCTTTCTCTCTTTCTCTTTATCTCTCTCTCTCACTCTATCACAAGTCGACAGCAAGGGGAAAGAAGAAATTATCGTACCCCTTTGCTGGGGGGTGGGGGGGGGGGTGACACGGGGCCCCATCCCCTTGCCTCCACCCAGGCGGCCAAAATGGCGTCCCCGCCATGCAGTCGGTGGCTTCTGGAGGAGAAGGAGAGATAGTGGGGGGGTTGGAGGTGGCACACGTGTGCCCCTCCTCCCCGTTATCATCGTCGTCCTCAGCTTCGTCGACGACCTCGTTGAAATCAACATCCTTGCTACCATCGCCTCAAAGCTCCCCGTCGTCTCGACTTTACTATCGTTGATGGTCATTAGAGCTCCCCCTCGCCATTACGATCTCCTCCTTTACCTACATCGACTACGTGTTCAGCTCCCCCCTCCCTCCGCCAACTGGCGATGTCGACAAGGGGGGAGACGCTTTAAAAAATTCATTTAAATTTGTTTGAAAGGGGGGATCTCACAGCCACGGTGAGTTATTACATTGAGTTTATTTTTACAAAAATCCATATGTTTAGCTTTTGGGTACTTCAAAAATAATTCAACTAGGCTTATCGCTCATAATGATTCAAGGAAGATAACCAAAGAATTAAGATATTACAAGGATATTCTAGATAACCTAAGTATACTTAGAAGACACCTAGACTGCTAGCCATTAAAAATCAGACAAATAAACTTTACATAAGAAGAGCAATAGCAAATACTTTAGCACTACCTTGTCATTGCAAAACCAAATATTGAAGCAAAATTATGAGCAACCCTTGCCCCATAATGTATCCCCATCTCCATAAGGATGTATCCAAGTCTATTAACCAAATTACCAATGTAACTCTAATTTTGTAAGAACATATTGCAAGAATATTATATCTCTTCTTTGAGACTCAAAATGAAAACCACAAAGTTTAGCCGTTTCAAAACCTTAAAGAACTACTAGTCATCAAGCTAATATCCATAGCTCATCTATAATAAGAGATCTATATTTTTAAGATAAGTCTAGCACTTATAGCATGAGACTGCATGTGGTTCAAAAAATTATTTATTAAGGATTGATAACCTATAGTGCTAGCATGAATGGTCTACCACGTATGTAATCTATTTTCTAAGCATTTGTGTCCCAATGTTTAACTAAGAGCTAGCCATACTAGAGTTTAGGCTAGCAACTTACATTTTCCACAAATATGCATCTAAATATATGTTGATAAACTAGAGTACTAGCTTAAAAGGTATAACTATTATTAAACTCTAGTGATCATGATAATATGGCAAAATGTAAGGCAAAGTATAACTCTTGATATGGTTTTTATCATTCATATTGTATGTGATGCCAAATTTGGCAATCCATATATGTGAATGCTTGTGATCCCAATCAGATAGCATGAAACCACCCTTCTAATCCAAAAAGGATAGATAGACCTAGTTGTGCATTGAATAATCATTTTTCTTCTTATTCAACATCCGTGCTCAAGAATATAAGGCTCTACACCTATGATTTTCAAATAGGTACACTATCCTAGAAAACCTTAAAATCATGCTCACCAAGCCATCCTTATAAGAGATTTAGCATGCATAAATATATTATCATAGTATAAGTGATATACACATAACATATAACTAATTAGATGCTTGAAATACAACAATCGGTTATTAACCAGTTCAAATATGCACATAATGAGCTATTAAAGTGATCAAACACAGGGAAATAGTCTCGAATTGCATGCAATGCAAACAAGTGAAGGCCTAGGAGTTAATCAACAATGACAATAAGCTATTGGACTCATTGTCATATTTGGAATCACCACACAAAGTTGAATATTATGCTGTGACCATGGCTACAAAGTCTTCATAGTCTCATACCTATATATCCACAATGGAGCAACCATAGCTCCAATATAGAATTTTTACCTAATGGTGTGTATGGATTTAGTGAGATCATGATTTGCTTTATCATGACAGGATTATGAAGCCATAAAACCATGAAGATAATTTAATGGAAATTTTCTACTTATAACCAAAAATGAGGGCATGAAGAACCCCTGAAGAATTGACTCCCTTAAATGAATCAACAACAATGAGCATGGTCTATCAAATCAATATTACCCTTGATAGATACATCAATCTCATATATCCATTATTCCTACACATACATTTACTATTATCTAGGATATAATAAATATACTTAATCTATATTCATATGGCTCTCCCATCATGGACTAGATTGGCACACAAATAGGATTCAACAGAATCTGTAATCTATAATCTAAATTGCATAATCCACAATGGGATAAAACCATTTCAAGGCTATATAATACATGGTAGGACAAACTATTATTCTCAAAGCCTCTTATTATTGAGCATGTATCAAGTTTGTGCAGAGTAAGACCTTTCAAGTTCTAAACTATGAACTACTTGAAGTAGAGCTATCCAACTAGGGCTATAATCTTCAATGCCATATGCCAGCTTCATATTTCAAACTCCATGTTCAAAAGGACTAAAGTAGCCAAGAATTGAATTGTGGAAATTTCCAAAAGCATAGAGTGTATGTTACTATACAGTCTCACCCTTTGCTAATTTTCCATCCTTACTAGGAATGGGACTTGTTCTCGATCCATCAATCCGAATTCTTTACAAGTTGCCAAATTGATGATATTAACACTATATCCACTATTGATGGGATGTTTTGGATGATTTGGTCCTTGCACCAAACTAGGATTACTAGAATTGTTGGTTAAGACAATGGGCCTAGTGGTACTGGCTCTTGCTAGATTCTCCAAATTGTGACCTTTAGAGCATTTGTAGTCATAACTGCTAGTTCACACTCTAATAACATTGGCCGATTTGGCTAGATAATCTTCACACAAGGTGGTCCTTGAAAGCTGGTATAAGATTTAAAAGATCTCCTAATGGAACAATGATATGAACTAGTCCCCCATCTAGTTGGTTCTTCGAATGAGTCTAGAATGATCAAAACTCCTGGCCAGTTTCCTTCTACTTCTATGGGATCAAAATCAGACTTTTGGTTGCTAGTACCTTTGGGATTAGCTTCGAAGATCATATCATATTTTTGTTTAAGGTTATCTTTTGGATTCCTTTCTTGTTCCTTACCAAGATGAACTTCTAGTGTATGACTTTTCTATTTACCAAGATAAACCTCTGATGCTTACCTTTGTCAATTTTAGGATAAATATTTGGATGCTTAACTCCACTAGGTTGTGGATTCTCCTTTGTGACTTGCTTGTTTTTCTCTTGCTTCAAGGTTAGTACTTCCCATCCATTCTCCTATTGCAACTTTGACTTCACAATTTCTAGGCCTATGGTTGTTCTCTAGTTTTGTTGATTTGATCCTAAACTTGGGTGAATATTTATGTTCACACCTGGTTGTATTCTTTAAACTAGCAGGGTTTGTGCATCCCATCGCTAGCAATATTGTTGAGAGTGCATTGCAATGGGGCTTCCATGCATTCCTTTTGAGGCTTTATCATCCCAACCATCATTTTGCTGTGCAGAGGATTATTTCTCATGCTTGAAGTTCCTGAACACCTTTTAGATTGAACATCTAACCAAAATTCAGTGCCATATATTTCATAATGGCCAATTTGCTTGCTCTCATCCTACCACTTGGTGGCAAACTCTTCCTATCTTAGGTATCAATATGCTAGTTACATTAGATATGCATTGAAAATAATATTTGCATGCATAAAATGTAGAGAGGGATCTTGAGTTTAAGATCTCATAATATGATGGTAATTTGGGATACTAGTATATTGATTTTTAAACAAACCAACTTATCTAGAGAAAATAAGACTTGTAATTGTAGAGGAAATTCATGTAGGGATATTAATAGCAATGGATAATGACTTTACATCAAAATGCAAGACCTAGCTATACCTTATTTTACTTTGATATATGGTGTTCGAGTAGTTATATTGTGTCAACATACAGGAGGGAGTCCCTTAGACCATGAAATGACTAAGGCTATGAACCCTCTTCACAAGCTAAAGTCGAATTACCTTACTCTTCTCCTTTTGGTAATCCACATGGATTATAAGTTTCTTATTCTTTTGGGATGGATATTATGAGAGAGATCCATTTTGCACGGTCTATCAGAGCAATGAACCCCACACAAAGCAATATGTCTAGCTCCTCTTTCATTGGGCATGTGTGGATTCATCCTACTTCTCATGCACTATAATAATGGTTGTATTTAATGCATTTGGGTCTTAGTTTTTGGCTGAAAAGCAATCACTATAGTTTCCTACAGTACTACGGTGCATAGGTAGCTCAATACCTACTTTTCCACAAAATCTTTGAGGACCACACACCTCAAGGATTTAACCTAGGAGGGAGAGTGCTTGTCACATTTTTGGAGAGTTTGGATCCAATTTGCCTTATATATCACAAGGAAAAATAGTCCTTATGAAAGCTAAAGTCTAGATATTTGAGTTGGGAGACTGGCGGGTGGGGGGGGAGGGTAAGTCTAGTTTTTTTAGACTGAGAGCCAAATGTCAATGTAGTAACCCAGTCTAAAAAAACTTACAAGAAAGCAACATTAAAACCCATAGGTCCTTTGTGGGTAGATATATATTTCATGCAAAGGGATTTAAGTATATCTCTAACACGTGAATGAAGTGGAGAAGTGGATGTACTATAAGTGATAGTTGTGTGAGCATTTTATGTGTTAATGTTGTGAGTGTGACTAGTGTGATATAAGTATGTGTGACTAGAGTGTGTGTGTAAGAGCCAAGATAAGTATGTCTGTGCACAAAGAAAGGGAAGCGAAAAGTGTGTTTTTCTTTTATTAAAGTATGCATGTAAATGTGAGAGTGGAAGTAGGCGTGCTTTCAAAATTAGGGGGGCTCACCTTCAACTAAGGAATAGGTCTAGAAATGTGTGTGTGTGTGTGTGTGTGTGTGTGTGTGTGTGTGTGTGTGTGTGTGTGTGTGTGTGTGTGTGTGTGTGTGCGTGTGCGTGCGTGCGTGCGTGCGTGCGTGCGTGCGCGCGTGCGTGCGCGCGCGCGCGCGTGCATGCGTGCGTGCGTGCGTGTGTGTGTGTGTGTGCGGACGTGCATGCGTGCATGTGTTGTGTTGGCATATTGCCTCTAAAAATCCTAATTAAAACAGCTAGTCTATCCTTGTTGATCATATTTTGTATTCATGACTTAATTCCTCTAGTCATGGCATTATGGTATTATTTATTTTTCAAGCAAAAAAATATGCATAAATGTCTAATAGATGGGAATCATGCATGACAATAAAATTTGTGTCCTTCGATTCTTATCTCTAAGCAACATGCATGAGTACCCTCGATATACAATCCTCAACTATCCTAAAATATAATTCATTCCCTCTTTAGGACAATCCTCCTCTAATAGGGTAGAAGGATGTATCACTAGCTTGACAACATGGTATTCTATAGTCTATAGTAATTTGTAGAAGTGATAATATGGTATTGTTAAATCTACCAAAGCTCTAATGGTAATCAATGATTATGACCTATATGCTAGGAAAAATGGTTGGCCTTCAACAATGTAGGTTATTAGGAGCATATTTCATTGCTTTGTTCTCAAACAAAAAGCATGAGGGTTTGGGAACTTCCATACAACTCTAGCATAGATAGTATGAATATAATATTTCTTAGTAAATTATCTGGACCCATTGCAAAAAGTTTGGAGTAAATAACAAGTTGCATCGGAAGATTCTGATCATAGTTGGTTTGTCCTTGAATTACCCCTATACTGTAAAGCTCTACACCATAAAAGTCTGGCCATAAGTGCTGATGAGACAAACTATTCAAGTGACATTAGGTTTTATTTTTAATAGAAGAATTATCTCTCTGCTAAAAATAATCACTTCTAATAAGTCTACTGAGTGATTATGAGCTCTAAAAGGTATTATATCCCTGCAATTGTGAGGCCGTTGCTAGGGATATAATTTACAGAACATAAATTAGCATGTATCAACTTCAATTGCAAGATTATGAAACAATAGGCTGTCATTCTAATTAGAATAGCTAGTTTGTATAAAATAATCCCTCCATTCATAGGATTTTGTTATTAGCTAAAAAGCTCTATAGTTTGTCTATTTGACCCTGTGTAGGCTTCACATATCAGTGGTTGACCATGGACTCTTAGTAATAATGATGATGTTCATGCCTTCTTTTTGAAAGGCAATATCTTACCTATGCAAAATATGATGAATCTATGCTTTTTGAAAAACTTACATACATGATGAAGTTTTTGTAAGTCAAGAGCATACCTTTTCTTTTTTTTATATGGTTCAAGTTTTGTGAAGGAAAATATTCTTCACACACACACACACACACAATTCTTATTAGTCTTTGACAAGGGGCTAACACCATATATAAATAAGAAATATCTATGTTCACCCCATCAATATTGAGTTAAATTTTTTATCTTACTAATTTGCCTTTAATTTTTGATTTTTTAGAATGTATGGATTTCTTCACTGGTGAAGTTTGGGCTATGGTACTATGCTCATTGAATTGGAGCCTCCTCCCATACCCATTCAATCCATGCTTGCTTGATTTAAGGGACTAGACTTCCACAAGAAATGCCAAAGACCAAGCCACTTTTAACCAGATTGCCAAGCCAACTCCTACGAGTTGTTGCACTACATAGGTGATAAGTGTCACTAATTTCAATAGCTCTGTCAAACTTTCCAAGTATTTAATGATATTATTTTACCGTAGTAGTCCAACTAATACTATTCAATGCCTATGAACTAAGCAAATCTACTCAAATCTCTTGTTTCTCTTTTCAATAATCACTTCACAGGTAGATCTTTAGATTGGGCACTAGAATACTAAACCTAGGATAGCTATGGTTTCCCCCCATCTTTCAACTTGTGGTCCTCTACTTTTTATTTTCTCAGGCACCTAGGCAATATTTATATAAATAAAATGTAGGGTTTCAACATAGATATTGAGGCTTTCCCTCATGCCATCGTGTTAACAAACTGTAAATTTCGGTGTTGTTGATGAATTTTTATGATTGTAGTTATTCTCTATTATTGTTTAATAAATCATAACAAATTACCAACCTTAACAGCAATAGAGAATACTCTTACGTCCCCCTCATACCCATATAACATAAATTAACGTAATGCGTACACTCTTAATTTGCATAAAATTAGAAACACCATATTTTATATGAATATTTCTTTGAAAAAATAACGTTAAGTTTTTTTCTTTCTCTAAACTTTAAAAATATTCACTAAAACATAAAAAAAATTACTATCAACTTTCCCATGAGATATCATATTTTTGTTTATATAAAACATATTTGTCTATTAATAAAGACTATAGTTTTCACTCAAAATAATGATTTTTGAATTTTAAAGCATATTAAATATTCTCTAAAATTCTTAAAAATTTTAATAAATTTTTAATATTTAAAAATTAATTTAAAAATATTATATCTGATAGATAATCAATCACAAATTTTACAAAAATTTGTATATGCAGTTTTAGATCCATTTTTAACCATTTTTTATTTTTAATAAAATAAATTATAAATAAATACTAACAACCATTCATAGTGAAAAAAAAAGCTTTAAGGCATTAGATAAAAATTCTAAACCAAGAAAATTATAATGTCACACTACTTATTTTTGTTAAACGGAATGAAACACTTACTTGGCAATGCTCATCTCGTAATTGCATCTTTGGAGGTGCACATCCCATAGTCTAGCCACGAAAGTCGGTCTACTTAGCTTCCCTCTCTGAAAAAGCAAAATCTCCACATTACTTCTCCCCGACAACTCTGGCTTTGTGTTTGATAATTTTGGGCACGTGAGTAATCGCTTGTATGATTAAATGATTAGGCTTTAATCAAAAAGCTTAAGGCTATGGCTTTCTTCATCAAACATGGTGAAGAATGAAGGGGGAAGAGAATAATTTGATATCTTGACAATCTGTCCACCAAACAGTGCATGAAGTAGAGTGATTCGAAGCTAAGAAATTCTTCGTGAAACCTGCAGCTTCAATTTGCCCTAGTACATTGAGGCTCCAGATTGATCATAAGGGGGAAAGACATGGCGATGGAGGAGAATAACAATAATTGGTATGATTTGAAAGATTAATTGAATTGAACTGGTTTCTTTCTACAATTCTTGCACTTCCCTCTACTCCATTTTGCACCAATGGTATGGTCAAAGATGGCACCCTCCATCCCACTCACCTTGAGAAGTTGGCACCTTGAGAAGATTCTCTCTCTCTCTCTCTCTCTCTCTCTCTCTCTCTCTCTCTCTCTCTCTCTCTCTCTCTCTCTCTCTCTCTCTCTCTCTCTCTCTCTCTCTCTCTCTCTCTCTCTCTCTCTCTCTCTCTCTCTCTCTCTCTCTGTGTGTGTGTGCCAGGCATTTCTCCTATTGATGGCGCCTTGCTCCAGGATGATAGCGCCTTAATCAAAGAGGAAGAAAGATGAATTCTCGCATGAGATATTTATCGTCATAAATTTAGTTGTGATACACATCAGTTTTAAAGTATGGTGTTGATGGAAAGAGAATCATTGTGTCAGAATGATGATGTCGATGTTATCCATATTTTCAAGAAAAATGTTCATGAGGTTCCAAGATCTCTCCTTGTTGGCACTTGATTGATGGTGCCCCCATGCCTCTCCCCTTGCGGCCTTCTTCACCCCAGCTGCTACTGCTGGTGCCATGTCCTCCTCCTCTCTGTGGTTGTCCTCAAGAGGCTTCCCTAAGTCGATTAGTGAAGGTATACTTCTTCTCACTCCTTAGTCCACCTCCTCCACCTGCGGCCCAAAATATTGCCCCCTCATGCCTCTCCCTTTGTGTCCAAAATCGTAACGTCCTCTCCCATCACATTTCCAACGACCTCATTTTTTCTTTAAAAATAAAATAAAATTAAACTCCTTATATAATTGAACCCTTCATCTCACCAATCTTCCAAATAACCCTCCCACAATTATTCCCTTTTTAACCATTAAAATCCCTCACTCATCTCCTAATTTTTATGAGATGTATCCTGTGGATGATCCTACTAAAATTTTGGTGCGTCACGGACATTCCCCCCCTTCAACAAACTCTACAAAAGTTGAAGATGACAGACTTATGTACCCATGGCGAAGGAGGAAATCCAAGACTACAAGGGTAAAGTTAGGCTTATATAGACTATTAGTATTTAAAGAATCTTTTCAATTTCATATATTGGCAACAATATAAAACTCTCTACTTCTCAATCTATTTTGCAAGGCTTAAAATCTAGATTGTAACTACCCCGTACAAATCCATCTCCCTATATTCTACAATTTCCCATTAACTCTAAGATTCTCTCAAACATGACATGCAAAATTCAAACCATCATTGCTCTTATCTACCCCAATTACCTTACAACATCTTACACTTGTCAAGTGCAAAAGTCGAAAGCATAATTATCAACCTACCCAATTATCTTTTCTTCAATATCAGTGATTGGTGGCAGGTATAGAATGACTGAGAGAACCAAGACCATCCCCAATACTCCTAAGGTTGTATCATTGAATCTACCTATATCATTAAGGTCATCGTACTATCCTTCTTTCCTTGCCAGACTGCAAAGACTGTCCTCCAAATACAACTACAAATGCCGCATCTACATTAAATTAATGTAAAAAGATGGTAACAGTATCTTAGATGTATACAATTTTGGTAAGTATTGATATGTTTCTAGGTGTTATCATTTTTCCCCCAATTAATTGTTGTGAAGTGTTGAGATGGTAAGCTCAACACGTGCGGATATTGATGATGGACCACGTGGCTAGATGAGTCCGCACGTCTACACTTAGCACGTTGGTGGTCACATTATGATATTCACATGGCCACTGACTTATCACTTATTATATTTAGTTTGTTACACCTACCTATAGTTGGCAAATATATAATGCCAGTCGATTAGAGTAGTCAGTTATGCATTGTTTGACTTAGAAGGCCACTTTCTTTTATGTTGTATCTTATCTATACTTTGTGTACATTGTATAGTGTGTGGAAAAAGAAGAAAAATCAGCAAGAAAACGTTTTGGCCTCCATCTCTCTTCTTGTGTTCTTGAGTGAGCTTCCTTTTGTGTATACAGTGTGTGTTTGGCACAGCAGCTCAAGCACATCCCCCCATCATGCGATTCTTGACATGGTATCAGAGCCGCACCACTGAGCGAGGCTGATTTTGAAGGTTGAAGTGAAGGAGAAGAAGCAAGGTTCGAGCAAGCAAGAAACGGGTAAGAAGCTCTCCCATTCTTCCACTCTCTCTCTTGGATAGTGCTTATGGAGACACTGAAAGCAAGGTCGAGCAAAAATCTCAGATTGCTGTGAGATTTGATATGTGAGCAGTTATTTTGGGCATCTGAGGCCATTTCATACCCCGGTTTAGAGCTGCAAGGTTGCGAACATCAGTTTCAGGGTACATTGTGATTTCGGTTGTATTGACCGAAAGTAGGTGCACAGGTTATAGATTGTGAATCTGTAATTTTTCAGGTGTTTGCGAGAAGCAAACATAAGTTTTATCTGCAAACAGGTTGCAGATTATATGTACTATTGAGCAATCAATGAAAAAGGTTGCTTGGTGTAGTGCTGTGCACGTGTTGTGAAAGATTGCAGAAGACTAGCATGCTGTGTTGTATCCTTGTTTGTGATAATGGCAGAGAATAGTGGAAATCCCATTATTGAGAAGCTCGACAAGAACAACTACCCTTCATGGAAGTTCCGTGTGATGAACTTCCTCATTGGAAAGGGCCTTTATGAGTTTATTTCAGGTGAAGAAAAGGAGCCAGAGCTGGGTATCCCTCCGATTGCAGATGAATTAAAATCATGGAAAGAATGGAATGTGAAAGACAAAAAGGTGATGTACTGGTTATCTGCAGTCATTGATAATACGATGTTGGGACATATCAGGAATGCAAAAACTTCACATGCAGCTTGGACAATTTTTGAGAACATGTTTTCAGTAAATACAAATGCACAAAAGATTCAACTCGAGTAAGAGTTGAATGCCTTGAAGAAAGGGAAAATGTCTGTCAATGAGTATGTGTTGAAGGTGAGGAGCATTGCAGATGCTTTAGCAGCGATTGATGCAATGCTTGATGATGATGATTTGGTTTCATCCACTTTGAGTGGCCTTGACAATGAGAAGGTATGGAAATCATTTGTTACTTCAGTATATGTACGGAAGCCATTTTCAGATTTTGATGAGTTGATCTCTCTCATGATTATCGAAGAGATCAATATGCAGGGTGACTCATCTAAAAAATGGTGAACAGGTTCAAGCATTTTACTCAAGTTCAGGAAGGGGACGTGGTAGATCCTCTTCGAGAGGCTGTGGTATGGGACGTGCTGGCGATAACGAGCAAAACAGGTTCAATCAGCAATTTGGTGAAATGCAGGTTTCAGGAGGCCGAGGAAACTTTAGAGGCAGGGGGAGCTCTAGAGGAAGAGGTGGATGGCAAAATAGAGGTTCTGGAAATTCTGCTATTGTTTGCCATTATTGTGTCAAAATAGGCCATATTGTAGCCCATTGCTATGCAAAGAATGATGATATTCGCAGTAGTAAATTGCAGCAAGGAAACCATGCATCATCTTCACGACAGAATGAAAACAAAAATGAGCGTCTGTTTGTTATGCAGCATATGATGAATGCAGTTACAGAAAAGGGGACACATGATGATGTATGGTATGTCGATTCAGGTGCATCTAATCATATGACTAGTCATGTTGAATGGTTTGGAGAGATACAGGACTTACAAAATCTAGGTTATGTGCAGATGGGTGATGATTCATGCCACCCAATTTCACACATTGAAAAGGTTCCCTTGTCCTTGTATGATGGCCAGACAAAGAGTCTGACAAATGTATTACATGAGCCATCAATTACAAAGAATCTAGTATCTGTTGGCCAAATAGTAGAGCAGGGCTTGCAGGTCCGATTCAATGCAAAAGGTTGTTTTGTAGAAGACTTTAATGATAAGTGCAGGTTGGTCACAAAAGGAAGTAGAGTTTGCCGAATGTTCACTTTAAATGCTAGAATTCTTGAAATGGATGCTGCTATGTATGCTAAAGGAAAAGGAGTAGTTGGAGATATTGAAATATGGCATAAACGTATTGGACATGCAAATGTGCAAAGGCTGAAATTAATGCAATCCAGAGGATTGGTTACAGGGTTGCCTTCTTTTAGAGTTGCAGAATTGCATAAAGTCTGTGAAGCATGCCAATTTGGTAAGCAGGCAAGACAACCCTTCTCGCGTGACAGAGAAGTGAGTAGAAAAATACTTGATGTAGTGCATACAGATGTTTGGGGACCTACACAGAATGTATCTCTTGGTAGCAACAAATACTTTGTCACATTTATTGATGACTGTTCAAGGAAGTTATGGGTATACTTCATGAAGAAAAAGAGTGATGTGTTTGAGCACTTCAAATCTTTAAGGCAGCTGTTGAAATAGAAACAGGCTTAAAAGTGAAGTGCTTGAGATCAGATGGAGGGGGAGAGTACCTCTCTTATGAGTTTACTAGCTTCTTGAGGAATCATGGGATAAAGAGGCAATTTACTTGCAGGTATACCCCACAGCAAAATGGGGTTGCAGAAAGGAAAAATAAGCATATTGCAGAAGTCGCACGGGCATTAATGGCTGAAAAGAATATGCCCAAATATTTTTGGTCTGAGGCTATCCATACTGTTGTCTACATTATGAACAGAACTCCCATAGCTGCAATTCATGGGATGACTCCGGAAGAGTGCTTTACTAGCAAGAATCCTGATGTATCGCACTTGAAGGTATTTGGATGTGTTGCATATGTTCATGTGCCAAATGAGCTACAGAAGAAGCTTGATCCAAAGGCTAAAAAATGTATTTTTATTGGGTGCTCTTTAGATCAAAAAGGGTATCGATGTTATAACCCTGTCATAAGTGAGTTCAGAGTGAGTAAGGATGTTATCTTCGATGAGATGGGCGGCTGGTATGGACCTATTGGTGATGTATTAGATGATGATAATGATCATGACAGTTATGTGCAAAAAGAAAAACAAGAATCAGGGAGTCTCAGTGGACCAGAAACATCATATGGTACTATACCTACAGTGAGCCCTTGGTCTGGGAGACTAAGGAGTAGCCCCACATCTTCAAGTGGATCTATAAATGTTGCAAGGAATGACAAAGGAAAGAAGAAAGTGTTGGATGGTAATGATACATCTACCAATCATTTGGGATTTGATGGAGATTCCAGTGGTTCAGAGAGTTTGGATGATGAGCTTGGTATTCCTTCAGTCAAGACACCAGGTGTACAAAGAGCTCATAGTAATGTAAAGGATCCATTGAGTGATCCGATGGTACACAAATCTAGCAGGGTCAGATACCCTATTAAAAGATTTGGCTTTGAAGGTTATGCAGCTCACTATTATGCTTATATGGTGAAACTAGTTGAGGATGTTGAGCCCACTTGTTTTGAGGATGTTGTTGGTCATGCTCATTGGGATGCAGCAACGGATGAGGAGATGGCTGCATTAGAAGCCAATAATACTTGGGATTTGGTACCCTTTTAAGTGGGTCTACAAAGTCAAGCATAATACAGATGGTTCAATTAGTAGGTATAAGGCTATGCTCAAACATATGGCATAGATTATGAAGAGACATTCAGTTCAATTGCTAGGATGGCAATTTTTAGGTGTATGATTGCCTTAGCAGTAGCCAAAGGTTGGAGTTTGTAGCAAATGGATATTAAGAATGCATTCTTACATGGTGAATTGCAAGAAGAAGTGTATATGGAGCAACCAGCAAGTTGTGAGGATTTAGAGCATCCCACATATGTGTGCAGGTTAAAGAATGCACTCTATGGGCTGAAGCAAGCACCTAGAGCATGGTCTAACAAGATTGGAGAGTATCTTGTCAATATTGGATTTTGTATTTCTAATGTTGATCACGCACTTTATGTGAGAAAGGGAGATGTAGGTTTGGACATCATAGTCATCTATGTGGATGACTTGATTATTACAGGTGACAGTGACAATGGGATTGCTGAAGTTAAGGACTTCTTGAAGAAGAAGTTTGAGATGAAAGATTTGGGTGAGCTATGATACTTTCTTGGTATTGAGGTGATCAGATGTGATGATGGTATATGGCTGTCCCAAAGGCAGTATGGCTTGGATATGTTATCCAAGTATGGTATGACAACATGTAAGCCTCTTTCAATACCATTGGAGCAAAATGTGAAGTTGAGTGTTGACATTGGGGATGAGATAGAAGACCTTACTATGTTCAGGAGGATAGTAGGGAGTTTGATTTACATGACTATCACAAGGCCAGACTTGAACTATGTTATTGACCTTATCAATCAGTTTATGCAGATGCCTAGAAAGCCTCATTTGGATGCAGTTAGACGTATATTGAGGTATGTAAAGTCCAACATTATGGACTTTTTTATGAGGCAGGCAAGGACGTACAGGTCTTTGGATACACAGATGCAGATTGGGCTAGTAGCATGTCAGACAGAAGATCTACAAGTGGATTCATATTTTCCCTTGGTAGTGCAGCAGTTACATGGAGCAGCAAAAAGCAACCTATAGTTTCTTTATCGAGTACAGAGGCTGAGTATAGAGGTGCTGCTATGGCAGCATGTGAGATGGTATGGCTGCAAAAGTTATTAGGTGATTTGGACATGCAAGGAGATGGTCCGATTGTCATTCATTGTGACAACATGAGCAGCATACAGCTAGCTAGGAATCCAGTGTTCCATGCTAGGACAAAACACATTGAGGTGCACTACCACTTTGTGAGAGAGAAGATACTTGCAGGAGAGATTGCTGACATTTTCACAAAGGCATTAGGTGCAGAGAAGCTTTGAAAGTTCCGAAGCTTACTTGGAGTTGCAGAGAAATTGAGCTTGAGGGGGAGTGTTGAGATGGCAAGCTTAACACGTGCAGATATTGATGATGGACTGCCTGGCTAGATGAGTCCGCACATCTACACTTAGCACATTGGTGGTCATTATGATACTCACATGGCCACTAACTTATTACTTATTATATTTAGTTTGTTACACCTACCTACAACTAGCAAAGATATAATGCCAGTCAATTAGTGTAGTCGGTTATGCAATGTTTGACTTAAAAGGCCACTTTCCTTTATGTTGTATCTTACCTATACTTTGTGTACATTGTATAGTGTGTGGAAGAAGAAGAAAAATCAACAAGAAAAGGCCTCCATCTCTCTTCTTGTGTTCTTGAGTGAGCTTCCTCTTGTGTATACAGTGTGTGTTTGTTGGCGCAGCAGCTCAAGCACATCCCCCCATCCCCAATTACCTTATAACATCTTACACTTGTCAAGTGCGAAAGTCGAAAGCATAATTATCGATTATCTTTTCTTCAATATTAGTGATTGGTGGCAAGTATAGAATGACTGAGAGAACCAAGACCATCCCCAATACTCCTAAGGTCGTATATATATATACTCTCTTGTATTGAATTTATTATTATTTTAGTTTGGGATCTCTTGACTTATAGGCATGATTAGAAGGCTAGGAATTCATCACTAAATTGAACTGTTGAACATTTTAGCTCAATAACTTCGCTCAAGGAATCCAATCGGGCACATAATATTAGTCACCTTGCCTAGGCAAATGAAAATACAAAGATACCCACCAGTTTAGCATCTCTCATCCATGCTACTCCTAGTCAAAATTTCATGGAGAGAACCTTGTTACTCAACTACCCTTCATCACTAAGAAAGTGACAAAGTTATGTGAGTAAACTCTATTGGATTCCTAGGTAGTCACCACATACATTGAAATTCACCAATCATGCACACCACACCATCCCCTAAAATCACTTTCTAGTGCTAATGTTCCATCCCATGTGGGTGAACGCTCATATAGACTAAATTGTTTATGTTTCTTTTATGTTATATATATATTTAAAAAGTTTTGTTTTATCTTCCTTCTATAATTACTAAGACTTTCGAAATCTCTAAAGTTTTTCAATCAAGTTATATTCTTTTACTTTCCTTTATTTCAAATGAATATGTATAAATAGATTAAGTATGAAACAACCTGTTGCGAGGATACTACAACTCTAAGAATCACCAATATAAGTATGCGGCAACGTTTAAATTAAAACGATAACCAAATCTGCACATATATCATACACTAACCATTGCATTGTTAAAGGGTTAGATAAATAAGTATTTAAATTTTCCCTCGCAAAATAATTTTCATATGCTCATGTCACAATCTCGATTAATGGATCTATCCTAATTCTTCCACTGTCTATTTGTTTATAGTATTGCATTTCTCCACTCGATAACTATTTCCCTCATATAAAACCTCCACCTAGCTAAACTTTAGTATCACCAACTCCTACCACTGAAAGGAATACCCTAACCATGTGTGCAACTGACTACCTAGTTATGTGAAAACTAACTAAGCTGCAGTGCATTATGACCTAAAATAAAAAGGCATAAACATGTCTTTACTTTTTCAAAGTTTTTTTTTTTTGAAATGGGATAAAATAAACACAAAAGAAGCTAAGAAAACAAAAGATCTAAATTAAAATCCTTACGCTCTCTAAAATCATCTAACACAAACAATAAAGTCAACCCAAGATCATCTACACTATCTAAGTCAAACCTATCAACTAAACAATCAAATGTAGGTTGCTCATGAATAGCCTCTAGCGTAGGCACATCAGAGGTTGGAGACCGACTATCAGGTGCATCACTGAAAACCTCCATCATATCATGGAGTAGAGCTGCAGCTACATCATCATAATAGGGCATAGGTGCCACTGGTAAACATCCTAAAGAGTAGCCCTCGATTGCATCCATTTACCAACAGATATAATCCCAACATGAACAACCAACATTTACTTGATCATCAGGGTATGATGAAGTAAGGTGGTAAATGGTAGCTTGATATCGGGAAAATTCATATTGCTCTCTACCCACCCTATACTGAGCAATGCCACGCTCAGATGAGAATACACTATCACAATCCTAGTTTTGATAAGTGTAACCAATAGCATCCTGCATGATAGTGGTACCATAGCGTCAAAAGTAAGTGCAACACTGCCAACATAGGAGTTGCGCATGCACATAAAGATGCCGCTGACACTGTCTATAACCAAATGGTGGATGGTATTGCAAACAAAAAATGATCACAAAAGAAGAACCACAACAGGCCTCTCCCCTCGGTGCATATAAAAGCCTGTTATGTGTTTGAAAATGTGGAATACTATAAGGCCTGGCATGAATTGGATCAAAACTATCAACATCAAGATGAGGGTAAAGCGCATCCATCCATAAAAAAGCCATACCTACATCCCATTAAAACCCCCCCAAAAGAAAAGAAACCCAAATGTAGATTAGTCAAGGGTTATTCTAACCACTAATCTAACTATACCTAGCTAAACTAGGTCACAAAATGGTTAAGGCGGAGGCCATTGACCCTAAATATCTCATTTTCAGCGTTAATATCTTGTACATCTAGAGACCCATTATCATAAACTTTAATAACCTTAAAAGTTCCTAATCAACAAATTTTAAGCTTCCCAGGAAATTTATAATAGCGACCGTCATAAAGGAGAACTAAATCATCTTCTTTAAACTCTCATACTTTAATGTTTTGATCATGCCACACCTTACGACGTTTCTGCATAGCTTCTAAGCTTTGTAAAGCTAATAGTCTTTCCTCATCTAGTTTCACCAATTGGAAAATCCTTTGCTTCAAAGATTTGGCTTCCCCTAATCGTAATGATACAGCTACTCACAAAGTAGGCAATTCTTGCTCAATAAGGAATATAGCATTAGTTCCATAAACTAAGTTGAATGGTGTATTTTGCATTGTCACCTTGTAGGTAGTTCTGTAGGCCCATAATGCCTCATACAGATGCTTATCCAAATCTTGCCTATGAGAAGCCACTGTTTTAGTTTAAATCCCACAAATAATTCTATTAGTTACTTCTACTTGGCATAAGGCGTTGATAAGAAATGGGAACCTCAATCACTTACTAATTCTAGTGGATAACCAAAACATGTTATCATATTCTCATACATAAACGTAGCCACCTCAATGGCTTTATCTGTCTTAAGCACTTTCACTTCCACCCTCTTGGTGATATAATCAATATAAACCAAAATATAATGATTAGATCAATATCTGGTAGGCGGATCAATTGGATCCACAAAATCAATTCCCCATTTCTCAAAAGGTGCTAATGACAATATAGGTGTCAAAGGCATAGCAAAAATCTTCGAAGGACGACCATTCTTTTGACATACATCACATTTTCGACAATAATAATAAGCATCTTTAAATAAAGTAGGCCACCAGTAACCAACTAATAAAACATTTCTTGCTCTTAGTTCACCAGCAAAATGGCCACCGCAAGGTTCATCATGTAATGCTTTAAGAACCACATGGACTTCATCTTCCCATACACATCAATGATAAATAACCTCTCTTGGAAAAAAATTATAAAGATAACCCCCTAATAATCCATAGGAGTGTGCTTGCATCAATATCTATCGCTTTCTCCATTTATCTGCACTAGATGGATACCGAGTTGTGCTAAATAAATTAGCAATATTAGCGTACCATGGAACTTGTGTCTTCATAGTAAAAAGTGATGCATCTGGTAAATCATCCTCCACATATTCCTCCCTATCTAATGTTAATAATCGAGAGAGATGATTTGCTAGAACATGAGCTCTACCAGGACGAGTAAGTATTTGAAAATCAAACTCTTGAAATAACAACATCCAATGAATTATGCGTCCTAAAAGTTTTGCTTTATTAAGCAAGTACTTTAGTGCTTCATGATCAACATAAATGGTAAATTTATTCCCTAATAAATAATGGTAAAATTTCTCCACTGAAAAAACCATTGATAAGATTCTTTCTCAATGGTGGTATAATTTCTTTCCACATCACTTAGATTACGGCTAGCACAATAAATTGGATGATCCACCTTATTGTCATCTGCTTGACATAAAATTGCTCCCACGTCATTCATAGATGCATCTGCATGGATATGGAATTCCTTCGTCCAATCTAGGGGTGCCAATACTAGTCCTTCAATTAATTTCTACTTAAGAAATTCAAATGCTTCTTGACAAGCAACAACCCAATTAAAAGGAGTATCCTTCCATAGCAAACTTGCTAAAGGTGAGGCCACCTTTGCAAAATTGGAAATGAATCGTCAATAATAATTTAGATGCCCCAAAAAACCTCGAAGTTATTTAAGAGTTGTTGGTGGAGGAAGTGTAGAAATCTTGGCAACTTTGGCCGGATCCATAGCAATTCCTTCCTTAGAAACTATATGCCCCAACAATGTTCCTTTTGGAACTCCAAAAACACATTTATTAGGATTTAACAATATACCTACCTCGTCACTATGTTCAAACACGCACTAATTGATCATGCATTTATTTTGCTGTCCCATAAACACAAAAGTCATCTAGAAAAACTTCCATCCACCACTGTTAAAGAAAGTCTTGGTAAGCTGCAATCATAACCCTTGGGAACATTGCGAGTGCATTGCACAAGCCAACATGCATTACCTTATAAGCGAATGTACCCCATTTAGTAGTAAAAGTAGTTTTTGATTGATCTTCAGGATGAATTAACACTTGATTGTAGCCACTAAACCCATCCATAAAAGAATACAACTCATGGTTTGAGACCTTATCTAGTACTTGATCTATAAATGGCAAAGGGAAATGATATTTCCGTGTCTTACTATTAAGCTTCTTATAATTAACACAAATATGGATTTTCTTGCTATTCTTCTTTAGTACTACCATAATAGGAGAAACCCATTCACTATATGCAACAAGATAAATAAATCCCATGTCAAGAAGCTTAGCAATCTCAGCTTTGACCAGTTCTGCATACACATGATTTGTTCGTTGTGGGCGTTGACATACAGGTTTTGTGCCTAGTTCTAGATCAATATAATTCTGACAAAGCTTAGCTTTAATATCTTTAAGCTCAGTATAAGACCAAGCAAATTCCCTAACATGTGCTTGTAATACTTCTTCATACCTTTCTCGATCTTGGGATTCCAATTGAGCTCCTAGTTTTAAATATTTCCCTTCTACAATTTCTATTTTAACTACTTCCACTTCAGGCTCTTCAATAAACAAAGAGGCTATTTTCCAAGGCTTGACCATAGGCACACATTTTTTGATATTTCCATCGATACATTTTCAAGCAAACAATGTCTAGCACTCGGTTCTGGTTCTTCTTCCCTTGCATTCATAGAGTGTACCCAAGGTAAAGCCTTTTAAGGTACAATAGCTAGATTCTCTTGAATACCCTCAATCATTTCTATTGTATAGACATCCAATATATCAAAAAATAGCTTACCGATATAACTTCCTTGTCTTTTACTCAAGCCATGTGAGATAGGCTTCAAATTTCTATTATACTTTACTGTGAAAATGGTATTTATTTCTCAACCTAAGTAATGGTTGCAACCGAACATCTTAAAGAATCATATCTTTGGCATTC
This sequence comes from Lygodium microphyllum, assembly GCF_053477565.2. Classification (NCBI taxonomy): domain Eukaryota; kingdom Viridiplantae; phylum Streptophyta; class Polypodiopsida; order Schizaeales; family Lygodiaceae; genus Lygodium; species Lygodium microphyllum. Next base: position 92,037,168 of record NC_141138.1, read on the forward strand.
TCTTGAGCTACTAAATCAAGCTCATTCTGAAATTTTTCCTACATATTTGCTGTCCATTCAACGGCCAAAGATATCTTACATTTAGACAACATATCACCATATTCATTAATTTTCCTCTGCAAAGCATCCACTTCGCTAGCATGCAATTCTTTCATTTTTTCCATCTCAATGAGCATATCATCCCTCTTAGATTTCATGCATGTCAACTGTTTCTGCAAAGACTAAACCACATCCAATTTAATAGAACCACTTACATGCATATCAACCATAAACCTATGTAATCCCAACCTAAAAGAACAAGCCTTCTCTAGATTTTGAGGCACATAACCTGCTGTATAAGGCATACCATCTTCCCGCTGTATAGAATCAGATTGTTTAGACATATTCTCCATTTTTTCATTAGAGAATCTAACTTTCTTTTGCACACCTATAATGATCACATCCTCATGAACTGGATCATGCTTAAGATCCTCATTCAACCATTCAGAAAAATCTAAAGACATAGCACTACCCATAATCTCAACATTTGATACACCCTATGAAGAAAAACCCATAGACAATGGAGCAATAAGGTGCTATCCTTGATCATTGTTATTATCCAATGAAGCATGAGAGTGATGCAAATCCCTATCATCAAGATGCATAAGAATACCATACACTAATTTTGATTTTTTCATACATTAGACTTATCCCCCTTTTGTGATTCTCAAAGAGATGCATGCAAAGTTGGACATACCACCTACAAATGTGCATATAAACCTGCCAACATTGGTCCAATTCAACGCTTCTGCTGCTACATTCTAACTATCGGTACATGCACCTCTTGCATGAGTTTATCATGTAAAGTACCATGCCAATTAGGGATTGCTACATTTTTGTCATATCAAAGAATACCAAATGTATATTTAGTGATAACATCCATTTTGATGAAAAGATGAAACCTTTGCATAAACTATTTAATGGAGAATCTCCTTTTAGGATCAGCATGCCTCAAAACATATTAATTTATGGCACTTGTAATATTTCCAACTCCTGTTGCATAACCTCATCCGTGCATCTCCAATGTTTAGGTTGGTCATTAAGCTCAAGAGAGAAAACTTGAAATAGAAGAGAAAACACAATATTAGTGAGTTTGGGAATCTCCCAATTCCCATTTTTTAAATACTAAAAAGGTGGCACCCGGATAACATGCCCATAAGTTTCTCAAAACCATATGATGTGACCTATCATTGGAAAGTGCTTGAAAAATGGAATCTATTGAGCTATAGACTGCTCGATTTGGAGTTATAATGTTCAAGTTATGGCAAATACAAAGATTTGACCACATGTCCTAAACTTATGGGAAATTCCCATATTCCCCAATATGGTGTTAGAAGGTGTAATTTCCAATTTACCCCCAATTTTTCTACTTTCCCTGCGCATAGCAAGCTGTTGTTATGCATGCATATTATTATTCCAAGATTCCCACGATATTAGCAAAAGACAACAAACCAATATGCTTAAGCCACCGTCTAGTGTTGGACTTAGATGTATCCATGAAAATAGTACAATCGATGATTGGTGTTGGAAAATCACCATCATCATCACTTGAAATAGTTGGTGATGCCTTCAATGTAGGTTGCTTTGACTTAGAAGGAATGAACTCAAGAGGGCTGTCATTGCAGTCATCTTCCTGTTCATGAACCCCCTCTCAATGCTATCACCCCCTCGTAATAGGTAATTTCAACATCTTCTTCTGCCTCATTTTCACCATATTAGCTCCGGCAGTAACCTGTGAAGAATCGAGTAGCAAGAAAGATGGAGAACAAGCAAGAAGATGAAGGCATGGAGTCTAGTGATGGTGTTGCTGTGAGTAAACAATTCAAAAAATTGTGCCAAACATCATGGTTTCCTTACCTTGTCTCTCCCTTTTCCCCTTTTTCCAGCTTGACACACTAAGTGAATCTCCTGGAAAAGAGGAAGTGTGTTAAACCCTGATTACACCATGTACTCTGAATGAGTTTGACACTCATCCTATGTCCCCTCAGTTGGACCTCATGCAATTGAAATTCTATGACTTCATACAATTTTAGTGTGAAAATAACTACAGTTGAGTCTAATTTCCCTTTTAACCCATCATTTACTAATTTCTTGTCACAGGTTATAGATCCTTTCAAAGCGTACTCTAGCAATGCTATAATGATACTTTCCCAAATCATAATGTCTTGCAAAAAAACTTTAATTATATATCTAGCATTAGCCAAGTTCCCATGGCCAAGCTCTAATATTTGATCATATCACCACTCCATGAGGTTCCATAATGCTTGCAACAAGTCTATTAATAATTCCAAAATACTCGACACCTCATAGAGCACCATGAAAGTTTGAGTAGCTTCCTTATGAGGACCAAAAACAATCTAAAAGATAATAACGTCAACAAACATCTGACAATAAATGATGGTACTCCATTTAAGAAATCAATCCATGCAAATTTATAGATAACTATAAGAGTAAGAGAATCATAAACTGCCTTATGAGGCAAAACCCCACTGCCTTCTTGCTGTATGAAGCAACATTACAGAAAGTTGAACTAAATTAACTACAAATGTGGGCTCCTATGAACGTCTTGACCTGAATCATCATAATCTAGTTGTATCAACCTCCTTAATCTAAACCCATTTATTGATGGCTTAATTATCTCACCATGCAATGTAGCCAACATAAAAGTTCCTTGACCCACATCTTTGACAACCTCATACGGACCAGTATACCGCAACTTCAACTTTCCCGTATTCTTTCCAAGATTTGAATTATAAACCATGACAAGATCTCCCTCCTTAAATATCTTCTTCTTAGTGTGTCATTTTACCCATGCTTATCTTCTTGACTGCACCATCACTGAAAGATAATGAGCTACAATCCAATCCTCTTCAATTTGCATTAATTGCTACAACCTATCATGCACTGAATCCTCATGAGATAATCTATGGGTCACTGCCACTCTCAAGCTAGGAACTAAAAACTCCATTGGAACCATTGCTTCAAGTCCATAAACTAACTTAAACAGACTCAAACCTGTTGAAACCTTATATGCTATACAAAAAGACCACAATGCTGAATCTAATTTAGTGGCCCAATCCTTACAATTATTAGTTATCTTCTTAAGAATCTGCAGCAGCAAGATCTTGTTAGAACTCTCGGCTTTCCATTTGCTTAAGGGTGATAAGGTGTGGATTTCTTATGCAAAATCAAATGTTTATAAGCATAGATGATTTTAAGAGCCAACATATAATTTCATGTTATAGAATATGTGGTGAAACTTGTATTTTAGACTTTTGATTTAACCAAAGATATCCTATAATCAATTGTCGAATGTTTTTTATGAAAATAAGAAAGTAATAAAAGGTTTAAAGTTTCAAGGAAAGAGGATGTCATTAATAAGCTGGTGAAAAACTGAGGATTTGTTGATTAAATTGGCTAAGTAGGAAGATTCTAGGAAAGCTGGTCATTCACAGGCTCCACCTAGGAATAATTTCGTGCATAGATGCATATGGTGTGATAGCCCTAAGGATGAGCACAAAGATTGTGAATCATTTAAGAATGTTATGTAAAAAATTTTGATTTTCTAGCTGGATTAAAAGATCTGTGCAACCAAGACTGATAAGTATATTGCTATAATTTTTGGTAAGAGTGGAATGAAGACACTTTTTGAGGATATGACTACTCGGGCATATTATGTAGCCATAGGAGATGTTTCGGCTTAAGGTGTTCAAATTTAAAAGAAACCAAAGTGTAAGTCAAAGTTATGGACTTTTGCTTTATAGACTACGAATAAGGACTAAGTATAGCAAGAAAATTTATTTGGTGCAAGGAAGATCATTACAACAAAGATTGGGTGGGGATCTCCAATTGATAAATACTCAGTTTATACCTATTTAACAAAGACCTGGACTACAGGGGGTGAGCCTATAGCACCACCTTCTAGACCACGGCCTGAATAGAATAAATATGATGCACAAAAGAAGAAGAAACAAGATGCTAGACCAAAGAAACACCAAGTCACAAGATTGCTTCAAATACTAAGTCCGCAATAGATTTTAAAAGCGTATTGAAGGAGAGAATCTTGAATAGCAAGATTGAATTCGCCTTAGGAGAGATTTTGGGAATTGTAAAGAGAGAGTTTCATGAAGAAATTGTAGACATCATAAAGAGAAAGAAACATGTGATTCAAACTATAGAAGAGCCTATCATATAGGGTATCACAATTGAGGAGCTGACTAAGGAGAGTGATGATGAAATTCTTGTTGAGAGTGTTGTAGTATATCCAAAGATTGTGAAGAGTATACAACCAGTGCACTATGCAAAGGACCATGCACCTGTAATGATTACCTACAGGCATTTTTCTAAAAGTCATTGGGCATGAGCAACCACTGAGATAGTGCTTAAGATGTAGAACATGGTTGATAGATGAGAGCCACCAATAATAGTGCAAGAGAGCTATATGCAACATGTCCGAATATGAGGGTGTCCATAGGGAATGTTCAAGGTGATTGTCGTTTCTTAATGCATGATTCATATTCTTATGATGTCATTTTGGGTCAACCCTTTATCATGAAGCACAAATGGAAGCAAAGGTTACAGATGACAAATCTACATGTATGTGGATCCGAAGCAAAGATGGGAAAAGAGCTGTGCAATTTATGACCGTCTGTGTAAATCACCCATGAAACAAAGATACATTGCAAGATTCTCCTCTACCCCCAAAAGAGCCAAATTTTCACTAGGCTCCTCTGTCCTACAAGACGATGGTGCTACAAGGAGAGAAAAGCTCTCGCCTCTTGGCAGCAATGCTTTTTCTTCAAGATTTATTGATCTTTCAGCTAAGAGTTCTGTTTGTTTTCACAAAGTTGCAAAGATGTCTAGAGCTGCCAAGCAATATGCATGAAGAAAGGAAAAAGGGTTGAGAAGAGCAAGTTTATTGCAGGATGAGGAGTGCATTTATGGGATGTATGATGGGTTATCTTATGCGAATACTATTACAGAGATTGAAGATATGTTGAAAACAGAGGTGCAAAGTGGTTCCAATTTTGTGCAAGTACATTCCTTAGATATGTACCATGAGATTGTTGATTTTATGCAACAAAGAGGGTTGGGTACTGAGATTTCTCAACAAAAAGAGTTATTTGCTTATGTATTTTAGCAAACATAGAAGAGGACTGAATTATCAACCAGCAAAGTTACAGGGGGATGAGTTATTTCAACCAAAAAAGTTTTATGCCGATTCATTTCAGCGTACAAAGTTTGGGGCTATTTATATGCAATCCAAAGAGACTATGAATGATTTATTTCAACTGATAGGGTTGGGTACTCCCCATTTGCAGCAAAAGTTGGGTTTACAAGAGAAAAAGAGTGAAGCCAAGGTTCAAACCAAGTACAAAATAGTTGACAAGAAAGTGAAACCAGTTGTAGGATCGTTACCTCCTAACAATTATGAGCAAATGAAGAGGGTTGCCAATCAACCGAATTTGAGGAATCCAAAAAATATTTTTTAGCAAAGACATTAGCAAAATTGAAGATCGGGAATGGGGAGCTCTTGCTTCTTACAAAGAGACAATGCTTCGAGGAGAATATGCTCACTACTGATGCAATGTTTAGAAAGATCAAAGTTATATCGACAATGAATGCAAAAGAGACACTGAAAGAGCATCACAAGGAGCTTTTAATCATTCCCTACATAGGAAAAAAAAAGGGAATTCCCTATCAATTCCCTATTCAAAAATACACATAAGTAGGAAAAGTAAATGATAGGAAAAATGGAACACTTCCTAGTTAGAGAAACTAAGGAATCATACAGGAAATTTTCTACATAGGGAAATTTCCCTATGGAAAATTTTCCTACGTAGGGAAATTTTCCTATGTGGGAACTACATAGGAAATTTTCACTATGTAGGAGGGAATCATACATGAAATTTCCTACATAGGAAAATTTCCCTATGGAAAAATTTCCTACATAGGGAAATTTTCCTATGTGGAAACTACATAGGAAATTTTCTCTATGTAGGAATTTTCTCTAACTAAGAAATGTTCCATTTTTCCTATCATTTACTTTCCCTACTTATGTATATTCTTAAATAGGAAGTTGCTAGGGAATTCCCTTTCCTATGTAGAAAATGATTGAAAGTTCCTCGTGATAAGGGTCGGCATTGGCAACAGGAGCTGGAGCAATCTATCTATAGCTATTATAGAGAATGCCAAGGATCGAGAGAGCAATCTATCTATAACTGTTATAGACTACTATAATACTCTAAACACATCTAAACCTACATTTTTTGACTAATAAGACAAATTTGAAGCTTCATTCACTAAAAAATATGGCACAAGGAACTTTTAATCATAGCATAGAAATTTCCCTACATAGGAAAAAAATCCCCTACGTAGGGAATTTATTCCTTAGGAAAAAATCTCCCTATGTAGGGAATTTATTCCCTAGGAAAAAAATCCCCTATGTAGGGAATTTATTCCCTAGGAAAAATTCTCCCCTATGTAGGGAATTTATTCCCTAGGAAAAAAATCCCCTACATAGGAAAATTTTAAAAAATGGAATTTCCAAAGCGATTCCCTAGTTTCTCTAACTAGGAAATGTTCCACTTTCCCTATTATTTACTTTTCCTACTTATATGTAATTTTAACTAAGGAATTGATAAGGAATTTCTTTTTTTTTCTTTCATATGTAGGAAAAAAATTTCCACCATGTTTCTCTATATATAATAATTTCCCTGTATAGAAAATTTCTTATGTGATTCTACTTTTCTCTAACTTGAAAATATTGCATTTATTATTTAGTTAATTTCAAATATGATGTAATATACATCTAATAGATTATGTTAAAAAAATCACTATATAGGCTAATTTTTTCCTATGTCAAGAAAAATTTTCTATATAGATAATATTTTCCTATATAAGCTTTTTTCCTATGTCAAAAAAAGCTTGTATATAGATAATTTTATTTTAAAATATTATTCAAATAATCTATATGATGCCACAATATGGTAATACTATATTCTTTCTCAAGTCGATCCCTAATGGCTAATGAAATGGTAAATAGAGGCATCGATTTGTACATTACCCCAATGTAGAATTGAAAATTTTATATCACTTGTGTCGATGCCAATACTAGTAACAAGTTTCTTGGCAATTTCTCAAAGGAGGGCTTGCTCATTGTTGTCAGGAATTTCCACATAGCTATCAATGGTTATGGTATGTATGTTCCTCTACAATACAAAAAGATGTATAAACATGAAAATGTGATAAGGATATTATAAAACCATGATTAAGATTGATTAACAAGGCCTAGCCTAGCCTAGCTTAGTTATTGCATGTTGGAGTTCTCAACCATAACAAACAGCTGCATGTATCACATTCTCGCTTGTGTCCCCCATGATTGCAATAGATAGAGAAGCTGATAATGATGATGATGATGTCATGATGTAATTAGTGTTCCTCTTATATTTGAGTAGGCAATTAAAACTAGTCTTTGTAATGGCTACCCACTAAGTATAATAGCTATCAGGAGCTACAAAAATCTGTGGAGTCTTCTCAAGACTTGCAACACTCTCCTTCCTTGCAAAAGAACATGTCTCATGTTGTATAAAGGTCAATGGCCATGACATGCTCAAAATTAATCGTTACAAAGAATGGTGCCCTCATGGTGTCTCCTATTATACACAATTAAGATATCTAAATTGAAAAAACACAATGATTCACTTGGAAGCACAATTAAAAAGTCTTCTTAGAGATAAGGAATGCATACTTTTATTCCGTGAAACACAAGAAAGGTTCTTGCAGAGTCATAGAGAAATTCCCCAAGATTTGTTGAATGAGTGATAGTGGAGGAGCCAAGTTGGCTTGGTCAACTAGAAATGCCAAGTCTGTTGAATGAGTGGGAGGCTGGTCAGACCTGCAACCTGACTAGCCTACCAAGGCCCTACAAAGGGGGGTGATGCATTTAGATTTCACATAGTATATCCATAGTAGATTAGTTGTGCTACCAACAATATACAAAAAGCATGTTGCCTAGTGGATGTTGCACTTTCTAGTGCTTGTGGACTGCTGATCGGATCCAAACAGCTCCTCCCCTACATTGTTTTGTAGTTCTCAAGGTTGAAGTTGTTGTGTTTCTGTTCCTAGATGGTGCTACTTGTTGCCCTCATTTATAGTTTAAAGTGAAGGCACATCTTGTGGTTGCTATAGCTGTATAATTACCTCAAGGCATGACTGGAAATGCTCCTGGCACTGGACTGTTTTGAGCCTTCACTTCACTTATATTTTACTTCCTTGCTGCTAGGATACTGTTGCTTAAAAGTTCTTCCTGCTAGTTGAGTTATGACTTGTGCTTGAACCTGATGTGGCTACTCCAAGTGGACAGTTCGCTCTTCATGCTAAAGCATTTGTGTTCTACTACTACTGTTGATGCTCCATGTTCATGGTTGTTTCCAATCATCACTTACCATTGAACCCACATTGGAGGTCTAAGAGGCTAAAGCCTATGCTAAAAGCTGCTCAAATACTTGTGCTTTTTCCAAGCACAATACAATTAGCATAGAGCACAACACACTTATTTTTCTTCCTTTGCAGTCCTAAATTAATCCTCTAACTACTGTGCTTCCTCCAAACTCCCTATCAACCCGTCTATGTCTCTTAGGCTTGTCAGTAATCCTAAGTGCAACTTGAAGATTCTATTTCTCCAATGCTTGCTAGCCAAGCAAAAGAAGCCAAGGACCCATCATTGTTGCCAAACCTCCAAGAGCATATAAGAGTTAAGCACCTTCAATCAGGTGAGCAAAACAGAGAATGACCAATATTCAATGGTGCACTTCTCGAAACATAAAACACTAATTATGTTAGTAATTAGGCCTGATTTCAGCAAAACAATGCTAAATATCTTCAGATTTGCTAAGATGAGAGAGAACAGAATAGAGGAGAGAGAGACATTCAATATGCTACCAAGAACGTGCTATAATAGCAACCTTTGTTGTTTCAGAGAGCAAAAATAAGGTCACCTGCTGGTTTTAAGGGTTCTGCTACTATCTGAAACCCTAATTTTTGCACCAACTATCAATAACCTCGTTTTTAGGGCATCTTGTGATTCCCAGCCCCAGAATCTACTCAACATTAGGTTGCCCTGTTGTCCTAGAGCTTCATCACCTATCCCCTACTCACAACTAAGTTCTCCTTCAGATTTTCCCCAAACAACCGAAAATGGGAGAAAAACAGACCAGCATGGAAGATACACTTTCATGCAACCCAAAACTGATACAAACTTGGCATTGATCAATCAGGGAGGGTGGGACGAGGTCTAAATATGAGGTGATTCCTTTCCACTCCCTATTTCCTTGGCATTGATCAATCAGGGAGGGTGGGACGAGGTCTAAATATGAGGTCGTTCCTTTCCACTCCAAAATGGGAGAAAAACAGACCAACATGGAAGATACACTTTCATGCAACCCAAAACTGATACAAACTTGGCATTGATCAATTAGGGAGGGTGGGACGAGGTCTAAATATGAGGTGATTCCTTTCCACTCCCTATTTCCTTCAAGGAAGGAGGTGACTCATCAGCACATGAGTGGGATTTGTGCATATAAGAAACAAGGGAGGGTGGTACAATGTGCTAGGGAAGATTCCCCGCATGACCAAATCAGAGGATAGAGTATGATGCACTTGTGGATATGGGGGAGGTGCATAATGCATCAATAGGTTGGAGAGCATGGTGCAAAATCTAGACTGTGAAGCATTTGTAAAATGACCAATGTAGACCTTAGCACACTGAGCACTCTAAGTTTTCTAAACTTAGAACTTGTAGTCACCATGCTAGTCGTGACTTGTAAGTGAAGGTCTCCATGCTGTGTGATAGCAACTTCTAGGATTTCACCCACATTTTTCAACCAGTGTGCCTGAGTCTACAGGTGGTGTAAATTTGCCAAGCACAAGCTTTTTCAAAATGAAAGCAGAGATAATCAAGTTGCATGAGAATATAATTTAGCAAATCAATATAGTGAAAGAGCCTATATCATCCCTTCCATTTCAAGGATCTACTGATGCAGAGTGCCATTGCTAGACATCATCACTCCCATTTTGTGATGGTATGCAACCCCCATTTTTAGCATGTGGATGACACCTGGTCAGATACATGAGGCTCCATCTTATCTTAAGGCAAGAGACACCATAGAATGAAATGTAATCAAATTGGAAAAGACTACTCTCAAGAACATGTGCCTATGATGATACAAGCTCAATATACCTTGGCAATGGTAGAAGTGGTATGAAACAACCTCCATTTCCTCCAAGTAGACCCAACATCTTCCTCTACATCCTTGTCTTCCTTGGTGTATGCAAATGGTTTACCTTGCACATATCTCAAACATTTGGCCTCGGTCCATGGTACTTCCTATTAATAGAGTTGCCACACAACATACTTTTACCCTCTATTGAGGTCTTCATTTTTGTAACGTACCCGCTCGTCCACTTGTGGGACATGTCTTAGCAGACCATCGGGAAGAGAGTCTAAAAAGCACCGCCTGGCACTCGCAATGAATGTCACAGGGTTTGCAATCTAGGTCTTCCCGAATTTTCCCTGAGTGGAAGTATCCAGCCGTTCCCACTTAGGACCAACCTGAAGTCAGGGTTTCTTTCGTATCAGCAAAGTCTCTAGGAAGTAGCTAGCATCGTGCTCCAAATGAACCACTTTGCATAGGAACAATAGAGTCAAAGCGGATTCATGCTACACTTGGTTCATGGAGAATGGAAAATGAGAGGGATGTGAAGCTCGACCTTTCTGCCCATAAGGCATAGTCCCATTCCGTTCCCCTAAAACAGCATAAATCAGGATTCTAACTCTACTGACGCTAGGTATTCATAATCTCGTTATCACGTCTTTTGAGAAAAGTTCCTAGCTAACCGGGACCACCCATCCATAGGACAGACCCAAGTCTCGTCCACCGCACTTTCCTCGGGTTGCTTAGTTATCTAATTACCTACCACATTATGTTTGACATGCAAAAGCAGCTTCCTTAATTAATCAAATTAAACACAGGTTCTTTCACATAACTTAGGCACTGACACAAAAACAATGTCAAGCAAGTTCCTTTTTCAAATATCCGACCTTTATTTATCATAATCCCGGAATACATCAAGTATCATGCCCGAAGGCTAACCCAGCAATCAACAGGATTGCTGCTCCAAGTTCCACTCGTAGACTAGTACACGGGCCTCGAGATCCCATCTCGAGTCATGTCGGCCTCTTGTGCGGGATCCAGAGGTTAGGAATTTACAGTCAGAGCCTCCCCTGGCACCCAAGCGTCCTCCTGCTCCAAGTAGCACCCATGGAGAGACCTCTCGTGGCGGTTTCGGTCCATATACCCGGCGCAGCTAACAACCCCCTTGGATAGGGCCAGGCAAGCAGTCAGAGGTAACTGAACCTACCACTCCCTCCAAGCCTTTAACCTGAAGCATTAAGTATTTTTCCTTGAATTAGTTCCTTGAGCAAAGAAGTTCAAACAATGTGCCTAAGTGTACAATCACAATCATTTCAGTGGTCGTTCGTACGTCCAATTGCTAAGGTGTGATTCCTTCTTCCCAAATGCTCCCAGCATTCGATCCTGAATCGTTCGCGACTTGGTGAGATTCCAAGGCCTTGGCAAGCTAGATTACTTGTTTCACCTTTTCTTTGGGTTAGGGTTTGTACCCTACCAACCCTAATTATTCTTACCTTAGGTCTTCTTGTAAGATAGACCATGGACAACCCCGTTGTCCTCGGTTGGTCAACTTGCTGGTTATCTCCTAGATCCCTTGTAGTACCTATGTACCTTTATCTTTGATCTTAATTGATCAAGATTGTCTATCCCCTTGACCATGGTTGGTCAAGATGGTTCTGTTTAGAACACTCCGACTTAAGTATAATCTTCTTAAGCCCTCTTAATAATGCTCACAAGCACTAAGATTTTACCTATCCCTCTTGAAGTCACCAAGGACTTTGACATGGGACTCATGGATCTCAATCCCATTTGGTAGATTACAAACAACGTTGAATTTTCCCAACAACTTTAATGCACACAATGTAATGCCATGCCTTCATTTCAATGCTTACAATTTTGATATAATCCATACGATATTTTATGCCACACATGCGAAGGTACTTTCTATGCATGCAATCTTAACATTATCCTCTCTATAATTATTTACACGAGCTATAACCTTCTTGAATGATCTAACTTTATGTGATCATTGTATGAGTCTAACTGCACTTTAATCTTTTCTACAGTCTATTACATGTACCTTAGAATCCATCTTGCGATATGGAGATGCACTTTGTTTCTTTTAATGTCCTCTGAAATGCATTTTAAGCAAGAATTTGTGCAAGGAGCAATGCATTTTATGCAAGAATTCATGCAATACATTTTTGGTAATTTACAATGCAATTATCTAATTCAATTTCACCTATTACGATGTCATCTTACAACAGAAATTATCTTGTTCGTTACATACATCACAACTAAGTTCATACCTAGGAAATTATCAAGCACGCAATTAATGTGATGCATGTAAATACCATCGGTATTGATGTCTGATGAACCGTTCGCGGTTGTGGTGCCACCTTGTTTCGAACCTCCATCCACACTTGCAGGGTTTCTGGCCATCTTTGTGGAACTACGCTTTAGGACCATACTCGAAGACACGTGTATGAGAAATAGAATTTCCGCACTCTCCTATGCAAATTCTTGCTGCCTCTCCTTGAGTGGAAAAAATAATAATGAAGGGGGAGGGGCGTATTCTCAGAAATTCTTCTTCTTCTTCTTCTCTTCTTCTCTTCTTCTCTTCTTCTCCTCTCTCTCTGTCTCTTCTTCTTCTTCTTCTTCTTCTTCTTCTTCTTCTTCTTCTTCTTCTTCTTCTTCTCTTATTCTCCTCTCTCTCTCTCTCTCTCTCTCTCTCTCTCTCTCTCTCTCTCTCTCTCTCTCTCTCTCTCTCTCTCTCTCTCTCTCTCTCTCTCTCTCTCTCTCTCTCTCTCTCTCTCTCTCTCTCTCTCTCTCTCTCTCTCTCTCTCTCTCTCTCTACACCATGCAGTTGGCAGGGGAAGAGAGGGAGAGAGTTTTAAAAAAATAAAATTTAAAAAAAAATTAAGGGGGTGTTCTTATGCCGAGGGCACGGGGGAATATTACATACTCTCCCCCTTAGAGGAATCGAGATGTCCTCATCTCGAGAAGACCTGGGGGTATTGTTGGTTGAGAGTATTTTCATCCATCCAGGTGGCATCCTCTTCTGGATAATCTTTCCACCAGATGAGGTATTCTCTCAAGGTCCTTGATCTCAAATGCCTCTTCCTAACATCTAGGATTCTATCAGGCCCTAGCTCAAGGACTCCTTGGCTAGGCATTACAATTTGCTGATCATCAAGTACATGATTCGGATTAGGTAGATACTTTTTCAATAGGCTAACGTGGTATGAATCTTTAGAGTTGCGGGCAGCTGTAGTCTGTAAGCATTAGGCCCTAGGCACTTAGTGATCTTATAAGGTCCACAATACCTCGGACTTAGCTTCTTGTACTCTCCCAAGGATAATGAACTCTTTTTAGGGCGTACACAGATGAAGACCATATCACCTTCGATGAAGGATCTGTCTTGCCGTTTCAAGTCAGCATAGGCCTTCTATCTATCCTTGGTAGCTTGAATGTCTTGTCTTATTGATTTGATTTGATCATCCATGTCTTCAAGCATCTGCCTTGAAGCTTCTACCCTCAAAGTTGGATCTGAGAAGTTCAAAGGGGTACGACAATCATGCCCATACAATGCTTGGAAAGGGGTCATCTGAATACTCTGTTGGTAAGAAGCATTGAAGGCAAACTCAACCAGTGGTAAATATTGAATCCACTTTTTGGGTTCGCGACAGCAGTATGCCCTGAGCATATCTTCAATGACTTGATTGACTCGTTCTGTTTGACCATCAGTTTGGGGATGGTAAGCTATACTGAAACAGAGTTGAGTTCCAATAGCCTCAAAGATAGCCCTCCAAAAGTGTGATATGAAAAGAGAGTCACGATCACTAATGATTCTTCTGGGTGACCCATGAAGTTTGAATATTTCCTTGATGAATAATCTTGTGATGTCTGAAGCTTTATAGTTCATCTTGACAGGGATGAGATGTGCGACCTTGATGAGCATATCTACTACAACCATAATAGAGTTATATCCTCCCTAAACTTGGGGTAAGCCAACAATGAAGTCCATACTAATGAATTCCCATTTCATTTGGGAAATGTTAAGTGGTTGCAATTTCCCAGGTATTTTAACATGTTTTGCCTTACTGCATTGACAAGACAAACATTCCTTGACATATTTGAGTACGTCTCCCTTGAGCCTTTTCCAATAATAGCTCTTTCTGACCGCATTAAGGGTCTTGGCATAACCAAGATGTCCTGAGAAAGGGGAGTCATGGGCTTCCCACAGTATTTTCTGCTTGAGAGTTTGGCTTGCAGGGATACATAATCTTGTCCTAAAGTAGACAAGCCCACTACTGATAGAGAATTCTTGATACTTCGTCTTTAGCTTTGGGTCTTGATCCTTGATGGGGATCTCCCTTAGCATTTTCTGATAGACTGGGTCATGATATGCCTCTTCTTTTGCTAGCTCAAGAATCGGGTTGTTTGGCATTGATACCTTTGTGGCTAGAGACCTTGCTGTTGATGGATCTTGCAAAATGAGAGAATTTAGAAATGCCTTGCGACGACTGAGTGCATCGGCAACTACATTCTATTTTCCAGGCCTATATTTGATTTCAAAATCGTATTCTTCTAGCACTTTGATCCATCGACGTTGCCTCATATTAAGCTCATTCTGGGTGAAAATCCATTTAAGACTCTTGTGGTCCATTACTAAGGAAAATTTGTTACCTAGCAAGTAATGTCTCCAAAGTTTGTGAGCATGAATGACAGCTAACAGCTCCAAGTCGTGGGTAGCATAATTCCTTTCATGGCTCTTCAACTTTCTTGAAGAATACGCTACGAGATGGCCTCCTTGCATAAGTACACATCCTAAAGCAAGTGTGCTAGCATCAATTACCACTTCAAACTCCTTACTAAGATCAGGAAGTTTCAGGATGGGTGCTGATACTAAGCTTTGCTTTAGTTTGTCAAAGTTGGTCTATTCAGCAGCAGGTGACCATGCAATTGTTACTTGCTTCTTTAGTAGATCAGTCAGAGGTGCTGCAATCAAAGCATAATCTTTGATGAAAATTCTATACCACCCTGTCAACCCAAGAAAACTTCGTATTT
This sequence comes from Lygodium microphyllum, assembly GCF_053477565.2. Classification (NCBI taxonomy): domain Eukaryota; kingdom Viridiplantae; phylum Streptophyta; class Polypodiopsida; order Schizaeales; family Lygodiaceae; genus Lygodium; species Lygodium microphyllum. The sequence continues at coordinate 92,052,470 of NC_141138.1, forward strand.
CTTTGATAGAAGTTGGTGTTGGCCATTCCAGAATGTCTCTGACCTTAGTTGGATCTACTAAAATTCCTTCAGCTGATACAATGAATCCCAGATATTTAATCTGCCACTTGAAAAATGCGCACTTCTTTCTCTTGGCATAAAGCTTGTGTGCTCTTATTGTTTCAAGAACAACGCGAAGCTGAGGTTCATGATCCTTTCCCTGTTTTGAGTAGAGTAGGGTATCGTCAAAAAAGACGAGTACAAAGTCATCAAGATAGGGCCTAAAGATATCCTGCATTAACCTGTTGAAGGTAGCAGGAGCATTCGTCAGCCCGAATGGCATCACTAGGAATTCGAAGTATCCATACCTTGTACAGAATGCAGTCTTCGGAATATCTTCTTCTTTGATCCTTATCTGATAATATCCAGATTTGAGATCTATCTTTGAGAAGATTTTTGCCCCTTGAAGATGATCAAGTAATTTATCTATTCTTGGAATGGGGTATTTATTTTTTACAGTTGCCTGATTCAACCCTCTCTGTAGTCAATGCATAGGCGAAGCGTTCCATCTTTCTTCTTTTGGAACAACACTGGAGCTCCCCATGGAGAACTGCTAGGTCTGATGTAGCCTTGATCTAACAGGTGCTTGAGTTGCTCTTTTAGTTTGATAGCTTCCGAAATGGACATCTTATACGGCCTCTTTGCGACGACTGGTGTAGCTCCTAGCACAAGTTTGATTTTGTGGTCGACTTCCCTTTGGGGAGGAAGTTTCGTCAGATCTTTAGGAAATACGTCTGCGTATTCCTTTAACCATGAAGGTTCTTCTCCAGATTACTGATTCTAATCTAGCTTATTCGTTTAATCAAATAGATAGGTAGGTCCTTTTGAACACCTTTTATTATCCGTGTTGCTTTTGCCAATTGTATTTTTGGCTTACCACCCTCACCTCGAGTCGTGACTAGTTCCCCTTCAGAATTTCTAAAGGAGACTTGGCCCTTCCCACAGTGGATGTGGGCATCATTGGGCATTAGCCAATCCATTCCGAGTAAACATTCGTGGACACCTAGGTTCATTACCCTGAATCTCATAGAAATTAGCTTCCCACCCAATAGGAATTTCACCTTAGCAGTTTGCCTAGTACAAGTAACCTCACAATCATTTGCTAATTCCACAAGTAAAGTAGGTGCACCTATTGTGGCTATCCCTAATCTTTTTGCACAGATTGGTGAAATAAAGGAGTGTGTACTGCCATAGTCAATCATGGTTTTGAAGCTTTTACCTTGATATTCTGATGGAGTTTGAATCACCGAGAATTGGCGATTTGGACCCTTCTTGTGAAGAGTGGCGTGAACCATTGTCCTCTCAATGTCAACATCCATGGATGGATCTTCTTCATTGTCCAGCTCCTTGTTGGAAACACTGGAGGTTCTCCCTCTGGCCATAACGGTGGTTCCTTGGCCATGAGCGGCTCTATTTTGACCTTGGAATTGCCCTTGGCGATGCCCTCTACCAAGCTTGGGCACTCCCTCTTGAAGTGTCCGAGCTCGTTGCAATGGAAGCAACATGGGTTGTGATCATTGCTTTGTGTTGGAACAAAGTTGTTGACAGCATTGACCCTAACTTTCTTTCTTTAGCCCTGATTCTGACCCTGTGCTCTCTTAGTTTGAGCCTTAGACATGCCCTTATTCTGATCTTTGTAAGGCCAAATCTTGTTGTTCCTTGGTTTTTGTAAGGCCAAATCTTGTTGTTCCTTGGTTTGGTTTGCACCTCCTGTATTATTGGAGCAGCTCGAATGAGTGCATCTTGTAGGTCTGTTGGGCGCATTGATTCCAATCGAGTGTTTATGGGTGGATTCAACCCAACACAGAATTTTGACACTTGTTGTGTCATATCCATTGGGGGTGCATACTTTAGGAGTGAAACGAACTTCGAATAATATGCTTCCAAGGATAATCCTAGCTGCTTCAAGTCATAGAATTCATTCATCTTTTGTGTGCGATAGGCAGGTGGCAAATACCTCCCTCGCACAGCTTCCTTAAGCTTATCCCAAGTGATTGTCCCCTCCGAGATCGCTTGGTCTCTACACCACTGTTTCCACTAAAGTATCGCTTCACTTGTAAGCTTTAGTTTGGCGAGCATAGCTTGGTTAGCAAGTGCAGTTTCTACTGCCTCAAAATAGTCCTCCATGGACTCAATCCAGATCTCGATGTCGGCTTGAACAGTCCTTTCCTTGCCATCAAACTTGGGTGGCTTAATTTGTTTCAGAAGGAACCTCTTCTCTTGAACCACGGTTGGACTTAGTGCAGGAGTCGGATTTGGAACCTGCACTTGGGGTTGCCTCTAGGCAATAAGATTCTTTATGTTAACATCTTATCACACATTCCCATATTATGTTAATATAACTAGCACAGCCTTTTTAGCTAAGTGATTTAATCACTTAACACCCTAGCTAACATTTACAATTAAGATAGATAGTTGTAAAAAGTCTTATTTATCCATGGAGGCATAATCCCCTGAGTACATTTATTTTGGATAAGTAGGATAGGCTGATTGATACATCAGTTTGGGGAAAATAGGATTGTGTTACAATCAGCCTACCGGAACGGAATAATAATATCGAGTGGGGTCATGGACTTTCAGGAAATGGTAAGTCATAGAAAGCTTGGTGTATCCCTTCCTTTGATACACGTTCTTCTCATAGCGCCCTAACACTTTGATTCAGTCACACAGCAGAGATTACCCGGGTCACTTCTTCATAGACATACTTGTTCTGCTTGACTTGCCGACTGCTAACGTGCAAAGTTGCATTTACGCGAGCTTCAACAAAGATGAACAGCTTCACAATCTTTAAATCCTCCATCCACTTGATTCTCTTCAAGTTAGTCTGAAGGTACGCAAGTCGGTGGGCTGCTATGTAGTATATTCATGAGTCTCCCATCCATCTCCGCTCTGCATACAAAGGTGAAGGGTTATAGATGCGGTCCAGAATATTCACCATGCCAAGCCTCTGACGATAATTCGAAGCGTGCATTAAAATCATGAACATGACCTGGAACACCAAGAACTTGCTCCATGCTTCATGACTCTACAACCCAGCATCCATAAGTGAGTAAAGAAACTTTTCAACAGAAAACACTTCTCTATTCTACTCACCTTTCCCTATTTATCCCCTTATTCCCTTTATTTTCCTCCATTAAGTTCCCTTGTAAGCTTTAGATCTCGTTGGTTCGCTCTGATACCAATTGTAACATGTCCGGTCGTCCACTTGTGGGACACGTCTTAGTAGCCCATCGGGAAGAGAGTCTAGAAAGTGCCGCTTGGCATTCGCAAGGAATGTCACAAGATTTGTGATCTCGGTCTCCCCGAGTCTGCCCCGAGCGGAAGAATCCGGTCGTTCCCACTTAGGACCAACCTAAAGTCAGGGTTTCTTTCCTATCAGCAAAGTCTCTAGGAAGTAGCTAGCGTCGAGCTCCAGATGAACCACTTTGCGTAGGAACAACAGAGTCAAAGCGGATTCATGCTGCACTTGGTTCATGGAGAATGGGAAACGAGAGGGATGAGAAGCTCAATCTTTCTGCCCATAAGGCATAGTCCCATTCAGTTCCCCTAAAATAGCATAAATCGGGATTCTAACTCTACTGACACTAGATCTTCATAGTCTCGTTATCACGTTTTTTGAGAAAAGTTCCTAGCTAACCGGGACCACCCTTCCGTAGGACGGGACCCAAGTATCATCCACCGCACTTTCCTTGGGTTGCTTAGTTATATAATTACCTACCACATTATGTTTGACATGCAAAAGCATCTTCCTTAATTAATCAATTTAAACACAATTTCCTTCACGTAACTTAGGCACTGACACAAAAACAATGTCAAGAAAGTTGCTTTTTCAAATATCTAACCTTTATTTATTATAATCCCGGAATACATCAAGTATCATGTCCGAAGGCTAACCTAGCAATCAAAAGGATTGCTGCTCCAAGTTCTGCCCATAGACTAGTACGTGGGCCTTGAGATCCCATCTCAAGTCACATCGGCCTCTTGTGCGAGATCCGAAGGCAAGGAATTTACAACCAAAGCTCCCCTGGCACCCAAGCATCCTCCTGCTTCAAGCAGCACCCACGGAGAGACCTCTTGCAGCGGGTTCAATCCATATACCCGACACGGCTAACAACCCCCTTGGATAGGGCCAGGCACGCAGTCAGAGGTAAATGAACCTGCCACTCCCTCCAGGCCTTTAACCTAAAGCATTAAGTGCTTTTCCTTGAATTGGTTCCTTGAGCAAAGAAGTTCAAACAATGTGCCTAAGTGTACAATCACGATCATTTCGGTGGTCATTCGTACGTCTAACTGCTAAGGTGTGATTCCTTCTTCCCGAATGCTCCCAGCATTCAATCCTGGATCATTCCCGACTTGGTGAGATTCCAAGGGCTTGGCAAGCTAGGTTGCTTGTTTCCCCTTTTTCTTTGGGTTAGGGTTTTTACCCTACCGACCATAATTATCCTTACCTTAGGTCTCCTTGTAAGATAGACCATGGACAACCCCGTCGTCCTTGATTGGTCAACTTGTTGGTTATCTCCTAGATCCCTTGTAGTACCTATGTACCTTTATCTTTGATCTTAATTGATCAAGATTTCTATCCCCTTGACCATGGTTGGTCAAGATGGTTCTGTTTAGAACAGTTCCTACTCTAACTTAAGTGTAATCTTCTTAAGCCCTCTTAATAATGCTCACAAGCACTAAACCTATCCCTCTTGAAGTCACCAAGGACTTTGACATGGGACTCATGGATCTCAGTCCCATTTGGTAGATTACAAACAACGTTGAATTTTCGCAATAACTTTAATGCACGCAATGTAATGCCATGCCTTCATTTCAATGCTTACAATTTTGATATAATCCATACGATATTTTATGCCACACATGCGAAGGTACTTTCTATGCATGCAATCTTAACATTATCCTCTCTATAATTATTTACACGAGCTATAACCTTCTTGAATGATCTAACTTTATGTGATCATTGTATGAGTCTAACTGCACTTTAATCTTTTCTGCAGTTTATTACATGTACCTTAGAATCCATCTTGTGATATGGAGATGCACTTTGTTTCTTTCAATGTCCTCTGAAATGCATTTTAAGCAAGAATTTGTGCAAGGAGCAATGCACGCTATGCAAGAATTCATGCAATACATTTTTGGTAATTTACGATGCAATTATCTAATTCAATTTCACCTATTATGATGTCATATTACAGCGGAAATTATCTTGTTCGTTACATACATCACAACTAAGTTCATACCTAGGAAATTATCAAGCATGCAATTAATGTAATGCATGTAAATATGATTTTTCATCGTGATAATTATAACCTATGATATAATAATAGAGCAACCTGGGTTTGGAGTGATGCCTTGATTCCACCGGTATTGATGCCTGATGAACCGTTCGCGGTTGTGGTGCCACCTTGTTTCGAACCTCCATCCACACTTGCAGGGTTTCCGGCCATCTTTGTGGAACTACGCTTCGGGACCATACTTGAAGACACGTGTATGAGAAATAGAATTTCCGCACTCTCCTATGCAAAATTATTGCTGCCTCTCCTTGAGTGGAAAAAATAATAATGAAGGGGGAGGGGCGTATTCTCAGAAATTCTTCTTCTTCTTCTTCTCTTCTTCTTCTTCTTCTTCTATTCTTCTCCTCTCCTCTCCTCTCTCTCTCTCTCTCTCTCTCTCTCTCTCTCTCTCTCTCTCTCTCTCTCTCTCTCTCTCTCTCTCTCTCTCTCTCTCTCTCTCTCTCTCTCTCTCTCTCTCTCTCTCTCTCTCTCTCTCTCTCTCTCTCTCTCTCTCTCTCAGAGCAGGGCGGTGTTTTTTTTATCACCGGGGGCGCGTTTCGTTTCTTAACGACAAGGGGGCTGCTGTTCGTCGACGAGGGGGGCTGCGGGTTGACGACCAGGGAGGAGGGGGAAGGGGTTGCCTTTTGTAGAGGGGGGGGAGGAGGTGGCTTATTAGGGGGGGGGGAGACGACAAGTAATGGCCGCCACCCCTCGCACCTGGGGGGGCTGCATGCCCCCCCTCTCTTCCTTAACTCTTTCTCTCTCTCTCTCTCTCTTTCTCTCTCCCCACCATGCATTCGACAGGGGGAGAGAGGGAGAGAGTAAAATTAAAAATTAAAAATTAAAAAAAATTAAGGGGGGCATTCTTATGCCGAGAGCACGGGGGAATATTACAATTTTAATCAACAATCTAGCCCGCATGTCTCTTGTAGAAGCTCCTAAGACTATACAATTGACTCCCCTTGTTTTTGCAATAGTAGTCCCTTCTTCTAGCAACTCTCAAAAATCTTGACTATTACAGCAAGATCTCCCCACACGTAGCTATCAATAATCTGATTGCTAGCTACACCTCCAAACCTTTTCCAAGCATGCAAACATAGCTCACATGGCAAGTAAAATGGGAAAAATGATTTTCTGAATCAAGGGCCCTACTAAAAAAAACTAACAGTTGTCAACAGAGCCACTATGATGGATATGGGTAAGTTAGCTAGTTGAAAAGCTTCCACCACATTTGGCATTATGATTTCAAGGAACAACATGCTACCATACTTGACAATAGTAGCACCCATACCTTCAATGCTTTTTTCAGTATTAGTAGTAGTAGCCTTTTTCAATCTTGTGCTATTAATAGACTCGTTGGCCGTGGCCCACCAAGGAGAGAGCATCTATTGTAATGCTTCCAAGGTCCACACTCTGCTTCTCAGTAGTCAAATCCTAGCTGATATGAAATCCTTGATCAAACTTTTTTGTTGGTAGTAAATGAGCAACAAAGGACTTACACAATAAGCATTCTAAAGCTATAGCATAAAACCATAGTGTAATGTTACTTGGTGTTCTTTTAGTTTCAAGCATTCTCATTCCTTTGCAAGCAGTGAGCCACCAGGAATGGGCTTCACTTCAAGAGGGGATTGTGTTTTAGTTGAAGCAGGTGCTTTGTCCTAAAACCATAGAAGACAAATAACTTAACATACTAGCCAATCATGTTTTGATATAAGACTTATGGTAACCTTCCATGAAAATAACTTCCAATCTGTCCAATAGTTACTGCTAGCTTGTTGTATGGATTAATGCCATATCATAAACTGCACCATGAGAAGCCATTTCTTCATGATAACGTGTACTCTTGATGCCCATTGTCGTTTCCTCTATGTTGCAAAACACCACTAATCTGCAGGCAAGTGGTTTTACAGTTGGGCCAAGACAAAATAGACTTGAGAATCTTAAAATCTAGAGTAAAAACCATGAATTTAGGAGGAAGCCATACTTGTCCGCACTAGCGCTCAGCAATTTGAAACCATCGCAAGTGAATTTTGCTGCAATGATTAAAGTTGAACGATCATCTATTGTCTCAATGACATCAAAGTTTCTGAATTCAAAAATCAAGCATGCTCAAAGAAGTACTCTATAAGACAAAATCTTCAATAGCAGAAGACAATAAAAATATCTACCTCCAAAACATGAACTTTGAAAGTGAATTAAATGACCACCATGTTGGCAAAGGAATGACAGACTATGAATGTACAAGTCACAATACCTGCAAACATCATATATATGTACAAGGCAGTCTGCCACCATATGCCAAAAGGGGACCACAATGCATTGCCATCAATAATATCATTTTCCTGGCACCACAAGCCTTCAAGGCACAAGCAAAGGTGAAGAGACCCTCAAGTTGCATCTACTCATAATATGTGAAGGTTTGCTCTCCATACCCATATTGTATATATCCTACAATTCAAGCATTTCATGATGACATACTCCAAATCTCTTTTGCATTTGCAAGTGAAGAGTATTTAGCACACATATACTTAAGTGAAGCATTTTTAGCAAACATACTCACTACATAAATTCAAGAGACCATCCCTAAGCAATAAAATACCTAGAAATGCCAACCTGGTAACAATATTTGCTTGCATTCATTGTTGATCACTCCTATCAATTGGCTTCCTTGTAATAAATTCTCCTTGCTCCAATGCTGCTACTACTGTTGCAATCTGCTACTAGAGATGATGTTTTAATTTCAGTCTATTATCTACTGGTTTAGGGAATTAAGAAGGCATTTGAGGTACTAACTACTACTTCTACAAACCTATTGTAATTGTTTTGTTGTAACCATCTTACTCCTTGTTTATCGATTGCAGAGTTAAGTGTCAAAACTCCAGTCATCCCTGTTGTTTGGGCAGCCCTAATGGCTCTAATTTGCTTGCTCACATTCCCAAGAGCCACTTGCCATGTTTTCATACTCTAGCAACTTTTATTTTGTCTAGGATTGTGTCCTTCCATCGCATGTAGAGATAAATGATACATTGTGAAATATAATGTTCTTAGAAGCACCACTATCAAAGTACTAGACATTACTAACCTCAACCATTGGCAAGAGCACAATGATGCATATTGTGCGCAAAATTGAATGCTTCTTGCAATGCTACATCATGGATCCATGATCCATTGTAGACAAGCTATTACACATATAAGTGAAGGATCCAATCCTATTGTACAAGTTACAAAATATGATGTTCCTGTCATAGTATTTGGTAAAGACTGCAACTGCAAAATGAAATTTTCTACAATTACAATGCAACCTCTGCCTTTTGTTGGTGCAAGATATGCAACTAGTGGTTCATAGTGATCAGCATCAGCTTCATACCAGCCTATTTCTTTCATGAAAAGGAAGACTAGTACATTTTTTACCTCTCCTCAGGGAGAATGGGACAAGAAGAAAATACAGTTCTCTTCTTCAATCATAGCATCTGCCCCATGGACTTGCATAACAAAAAATTTCCATTTAGACTCTATTGCAAGGTTTTCAATAGCTATGTCATCGCTAAAAGTTGTAGCCCTACCATCCCTATTCTCATCAATAGATAACAATCATGTACAGGCTCAAGAGCTACGCAATGTACAAACTATCAAAAGCCACTACACATGCTCAAAAGCTACCTTTAATAGTTTGCTTGGAATATTGTGATGAATAGTGAGTTGTACATGTATATCCATTGGCTCTCAATCTCCTCCTATGTCTCCCACACTCTACGCTTTTGAGCCCTCTTTATGTCAAGAAATTCCCCCATGGTGTTTAAGAAACAGCTAGCACTAGACCTATCGCAAGGTCGATGGATGCAATAATGGACTTCATCTGGTTCATGTGTGTCATCTCGTGTAGCAGCACTCTGGCTCATGCCCCCATTGTTAACCCTCAATTAAACATAGTATGAATATCCGCATGTGCAACCGTGCCCTTGCCAAAATTAAAACATAACTTTCTTTCTCTCTCTTTTTTTAAATGTGAAGGTTTAGTTTGATATTTCTATCACAAAGTATTTCAAGGTTCATCCACAAAGATATTACCAGGCTTCAAACAATTGTCTTCCTAAGGAGCTTGTACCCCCACTTTGAAGACATGCTCTCTTCTCCTCATCTTTCTACACATTGCAAGCACTTCTCTTACAATCCGCCCAAACACTAGATCATATTTTAGCATTCCTATTGGCCCAAATGGCCCTGATGGTAATGCCGTGATGATAATTACATAGTTTTAGTATCTCTTTATCCCCTTTGTCCTCAAACAATGCCAACTTCATCTTAACCTTTGCATTAAGGCCTACAATTGCAATCCACCCCATCACCTTCTTTCAGAGAGCTTGTGTCATAGGGCAATGCCAGAGAACATGGGGGATTGACTCCCAAGCTTGATGGCACATGACACACTATGCTTGGATCTTCATAAACTTATTGAGCCTCTCCTTTGTGCTTAGCTTCTACATGCACACCTTCCATAGAAGGGTATTTAATTTGTTAGATGGAGTACTAGATGATGCCTTTCTAGAGTGTTTCTACCATATCTTCCAATGTTCCCTAGGGAAGATGGATCTCCACTCCATCTACTACTTGAGGAATGCATCATTCTTCCTTGATTCCAAATCTTTCTGACATTTATCTTGAACCACCTTTTAACCTCTAATTGTGACTAGGAACTTGATGAGGTGTTTGTTCTTTACTGACCCTGGAAATGGGCCACTCTTCTTTCCTCTCAGCTAGCATGGATCTAAGCTAGCCCATTTCCTTAGTATTGAGATAGAACTTGTGTTTAATTTCATCCTTGTACATGAGTTCCCCTTCCTATGAGTTCAACATTTCTAACCATCTTCTCAGACTTTTTTCCTCCACTACTTTAGTCTTCTTATTATCTTTATCTATTGGAGCTATATTGTCCTTGAAGGCAACTAGTGAGAGCCAGATATGTTGGGAGAGGGAGGAATCTCCTCTCTAGTCTACCTCTTCACTCCACCTAAATTTCTTGAGAGATGCCCACCAACTTTTCAATAGTGTGTTTATAGTGGTCAATTCCTTTATTATGAACTCAATCCCTAACAATAAACATCCTCCCATGAAAGGGAGTCCTAGGCACCTTTCACTACTTTGGTTATTGACATCCATTTTATCATAATAGCTTCCCAAACAATGTCATGCTCAAGTCTAGCTACTAGCTTCAATGCCATGCAATTTGTTTTGGCGCCTATTGCCTCACCACCCATTCAACCATTCACTTTGAATGCATTAAGTAGGCTCCATGCTAAGGAGTGCCATTTGTTGCCATTAGCATACCGCCATAGAAAGTCTTTGCACATTCTTTCTATTACTTGCCAATTTGATCTAGGGAAAGGATTTGCAGATGCCACAAACATGTTACCTAGATTGATGACAATGTTTTATATGCTTTATATGCTTGCTTGCTTGCAATGTGTATTATTACAAATCATTGGAAGCTCAAAGTATGATTTTGGATCCCTGAAATCTTTTACACTCTTGCACTTCGTGCCATCCAATAACTCATTTATTTGTGAAGTACCAATTGCATTATCCTTTATCAACCCTCTTTTAAAATTTCTCCACATTTCCAATAATTCATGACATAGGGTTCTACTTTTGGTTAGTAATTGCAATTTTTTTGTAATGGAGATATGATTAAAAGAAAGCGTATCTCTCCTAGGTAATGAACAGTTTTTTGGAACACTTTTCACAGCATTGTGGGCAATCACGCTTTAAGTTCTTCCTTCCCATGGCATTGAAGTTGCATTGACATTCAAGAGTGTCCTGGGTATAGTTATATTCCTTACTTGGTTGGTATAGCAATGGTGCATGAGAAGAACTCTCATGTCCTTGGCATATTCTATATCGTTGAGAACCATACCAAGTTGTGTTAACATAACATTGAGTTGGTCCCAACAAGTAGGAATAATTATACCACCTAAGTCTCCGTCCTATGTGTTGGGCATTGGATAATTTCCACCTCAATTAACGGCTTTATTGCACACATCTGTCGCTAAATGAATATGACATGACCCTTGGTCATTTTAGAGCATCGATCCAAATGGCAAACACATTTGTTTTAATTTATATACTGAGGTTCCTTATGGATTACATGGGCATTGCTCAAAAATGGATGTTTGCTAGCATCTCAACTCCGGAATGAATTGTGACAAAGAAGTAAAAGTAGAGTAATTCTTGTGTATGTCTAGGATCCCCACACAATCTTATAATGCCACTCTTACATTATTTGGAGATTGTTCTATAATACTAACTACCAACCAAGCCATTGCAATGGGTCGTTGAACTATGATGCTTTTATTAAAGTTACCATATGGTGAATGTACTCTTCAAGAATGTAGCCACAAAAGTGGGGTTCACTAGATACATAGCCTACCCTTTTAGTTTCAAGAGATCACTCAAACAAGGATGCAACCTTTTCTCTTCAACATGGTTAGTGATCCACTACTTAAGATGGTTGATAACAAAGTGTAGAGAGGACTAATCGATGGTCTCCCTCTAGTAATAATTCCCAAAGGTGCACCAAGCTTTTTGTTGATGATAACTCAAATCTAATTTTGGCCTATAGGGCTAATTTGGGGCTAACACTTATGAGTAGTATGTAGTTCTGAGGCATAAAAATTAGTAAACTTAAGACAAATATTCTTTATCTAGGTTTGGAAGATACTTGTGATTAGATTTCTCAATGTAATCAAGGCAAGGGAATTTTTTGGTATCTAGAGTGCCCTCTAGGGTTGGGCATATTGATTAGATGTTAGGAAACATGGAAAATACATTAAACATATTTTGTGTATTGTCTCTGAGAATTCGAGGTAATTCAATAGTAGCAGATAAGATACTTTCACCTTCCTTGGTGGTTTTAATATTAGTAACTCCATTCTCTAAGGTGCAATGAAAAAAATATGAGAAGCTACTGCAAAGGATTTTGTGGAGCTTCGAACCAAGTAGTAGGTGGAATTCAATTTCTAGAAAGTGATAACCATAATAAGGAATTGTGGAGGATTAGGGCTCTAGAAATCTGAGGAGAAATCAAGTCAAAGGCCAAAATTTTGATCTTCAAACTGCTTTACAAGCTCAATGACGAAAACCATGGGCTATCATGATTAAACACATGTGAGAGAAGGCAAAGATATATGTGAAAAATGGGCATCACTTACCCATAAGGCAAAGTTACATGGGGAAAAGTGGAAAAAACTTACATGGGTGAAAATGGACAACACTTACTTAGAAGGATAGTGCAGCTTGCCAATGGGAAAATCTAGCTCCCACTATTTATCACGAGAAGTGCTCATTGACCAATGGAGATAAGCTGTGTCCAAGGTTCAATGAAAATTTGGAAAGGAGAGTTATATGAGAGGCAAAGTGTTTCTACAAAGGAGAGTTATATAAGAGGCAATTCAAATTTTCTTTGCCAGCAAAAACACAATAGGAGGAATGCCAGTTGTGATAAATGTCAATGCTTCGTAAGTTTCTGTGCTGGCCTCCTTCTATGGCACCTTTGATTCAAAATAATCATGCTTTCCGGACTATTGGTAATCCTAGTTTAGGCCAACACCCATTCTAACCTCATCATCTACTTTTATTTGGAAAATTAGCCCCATGTATGTCTTCAACCACCATTGTATTTCATGATTTATCTATCAAAAACTATTTTTAACATCTAATGTGGATGAAAATGGTAAGGAGCTTACCCATTCTACGTTGAACATATCTTTTGCAAAGGCCTTGACCTCCTGGAAAACTTAACCAAAGCTTGTCTTCACAAAGTCCTCTGCATCTGCACCTAGGAAGAAGCAAGCTTATAGGGAAGGCAAAACTTTGCCCTTTTCTAGTAAGAGACCTTAAGCATGGCAGTGCAGCATAGGCAGAAGGAAACCCTTCATGATTGAAATGATGAAAGATCTATTGCTATTGATGAGCCTGTATTATGGTCTGTTTCCCATGGAGTTCTAAATCATAGAATGTCTTCTTTCCTTGCTGCAAACCCTCCCTCTCTCTTGATAGTGGTTACGATTTGATGCTTCAGTCATGCTTGATAAGCGCATTATTGCCCGTTATAACCTGAAGCAAATTGAGATGGCCACCACAATAGCATAGAGAGTTGAGATTCATATTGTCTGGCGTACTATAGAAGCCACACATATTGGCTCATGGAGCACTTGAGTTAGTGGCATCATTATTAATAGGATCATCCTTGCAGCTCTCTACTGTGAACACAAACCTCGTAGACCGAATTTGCCTAGAGTAGCCTCAGGCCATGGTGCAGCCTTGCATGTAGTCGTTGATCCCGAGACTGGCCCATGAAAGCCAAGTGAGACACACTCGCCACAGTTCTTCATCGTGCTTGTAGCAATACCACATGTGTAGGCATCAGCACTCTAAACTATTTACAACTCTTTTTTGCATGAGAACTTCACCCACCATAATGTCAGATGCATCTACAAATACATGAAATGGAATATCCCACTATGGATTTTGTAAAATTGTGCTATTACCAACATCTTCTTCAATATACCAAAAACTTTATCCTAGTCATGTCTCCAAAAACAAACTAAACTCCCTTCTTAGTAAGTAAGTGGAGCACAAATAAGAGCTAAATACCACAAATGCCTAATATGCCATTTCACTTGCCCCACGAACCACATCACTTCTTCAATTGTTGTAGGTACAGTAGTCTTCTGAACGGCCTGAATTTTCCTTGGATCAATAGCCATACCTTCCTCTATAATAATATGACCTAACAGAACCCCTCTTTTACCAACAAAAAAAAATTAAACGGGTTAAGTGACATTCCAAATTGATGGCATCTTTCAATGCACAACCTAAGATGCTACAAGTGATCTACTTTCTTGCCAAACACACAGAAATCATTTATGAAAACCCTCACAAAAGAAGTAAGATATGGATCAAAAGTTTTATGAGTTGCACCCTGAAACTTTGGTGGTCCATTTTTTAAGCCAAAGTTCATAACAGTACTTACAAATGCTCCCCACTTCATTATAAAAGTGGTCTTATCCATATCATCTGAATACATTCAAATCTGATTATATTCAAAGAAACCATCCATAAAACTGTAAATCTCATGACTTGCTACATCATCCAATAAATAATCTGTAAAAAAAAGAGGAAATGGATCAATTATTATTGCTACATTCAATTTTCTATAATCCATGCAAACCCGTATCTTGCCATTCTTTTTGGGCACCACTACAATAGGTGACAGCCAAGTCATTTCATTTATCACAGGCTTGATAAAGCAAACTCTAAGAAGTTTGTCAATCTCTTCTTTCAACTGTTTACCATAGTTCAGATTCATATGATACCTCTTCTAAATGATAGGTTTAGCATCTACCTTCAAGTCAATTCAATGTTAACACACCCTTGAATCAAATCCCCTCATGTCACTATACTCCCAAGTAAAAATATCATGAAATTCTTTGCATAGATTAATAAGCTACTGCTTAAAATCTTCCTCAACGAAAATGCTTACCTTTATCGGTTTAGAACGAGACTTCGCATCCAAATACACTTCTTGAATATCATCTTTAAACAATCTAGCTGACTTACTCATAGTGTGTTCATATTTCAACTCTAATAATAGCTTGTTGGCTTGCTCTATCAAAATCCTCCTCTATTTCTAACGAAGGCTTTTGCTGCTCCTTGAGTGTCTCCATATCAGTTCCCTCACTTCCCTTAGGTTTACCATTGCTCTCTACCACCAATGTAATATCATGCTTGTTAACCCTCAGACAAACAAGGTGGAGAATCTGGAAAATCTAAAGCAGAAGACAAGGCAAAGGCAAAAGTGAAACGAAAGATGAAGGCCCATGTTAACCATTAGACAAACAAGGTGGAAAATCTAGAAAAGCTAAAGTAGAAGACAAAGGGCAAGGCAAAGTGAAACGGAAGACAAAGGCGCGCCAAGAAAAATTTAGAAACACAAGAAGCGCAGAAAAGTCCCAAATAAGGGGAAAAGGTGCACAGGGAAAAGCGCAAGTCAATACTTTTGTAAAAGAGCGCAAGTGCATCGTGAGTTAATTTAATGAGCGCCGAGCTCTCACCTGTGCAATTTGTAAATGTGGATGGGCGGTGGAAAGGAAGCTAGGAAGATAGAAGGACAATGGGAAAAAGGGCCTAGACCACGGCCGACCATGTAAAAAAGGGGATAAGGGGATAAGCACCCAAAAAGGGATTTAGGGTTTTGTATATAAAGTTGAAAAGTGAATGAGAAGCTCATTCTTGTGTGTGGCCAAAGCTTCTTCTTGTTCTTCTCTTGTTTCTTGCCTTCTTGCTTGTGCTTGAGTGAGGGAGTGAGTGTGTGAGAGTGAGGGATCGTGGAGAAGAAGCTCTCCATCTTCTCTCTTCATCTTCTCTTCTCTTCTCTCGCACGGCTATGGAGGATGGAGCTTGACGGAGGGGGCTTGAGGTTGCTTGAGCTTGCCACAAGGATCGTGGAGCTACCGGAGTGCAAGAGAGAGGAGGGAACTCAATCGAGCATCAAGGTAAGCTCACTACACCCGTAAGGTAGGCATTGTGCATCGACTATGTGAGAGGTAGCCATGGCCGCTCGGCTTGAAACGCTTGATCAATAAGCGATCTATAGGTCTTGGGGTAGAGCTCCATAGCTCCCCTCCATTTTGGTTCCATTGCTGAGACAGACAAAATCGAGCCTTGAGTGCCACGCACATCGAATCGAGCATAGAAGTAGGGTTTGCAGCCTAAACCAGTGCTCGAGATAGTTAGGAGATTTAGGAGGTTTTAATCCTTGGAGCAAGTAAGTATTTTGATTTGTTGTTGAATATAAGAGTAGGACCATCCATCTCCATCTCTGGTTTTGATTTTTGTTGCATTAGGTTAAGATTGGGATAGGAAAAAGAAGGTAAATAAAAGGGTTCTGCTGCTGCTGCTGGAAATAGGAAAATAGGGGCACAGATTCAGATTTCTGGCTGGAAGAGTGTGAGGGATTAATTTTTGAGGTTACAGTAGGCTGGGATGGGGCAATAAGAGGCCCAGGGAACCAAGAAACACCACATTTAACATTCTGCCTTCTGAGAAGAGAGTGAGCTTGAGAGCCAGGGAGAGAGCGAGAGAGAGAGAGAGCTGCAGGGAGATTGTTGAAGTGCTGATCGATTCGAGCACCACAGTGATTCTAGGTATGTCTAGCATTTCCTTGTAGTGTTTTGCACCTATCTGGAAGGCACTAGATGATTCCATGGAGTAGGCGCTGAGCTTGAGTCATCGCGCGCAACCCGCGGCCTGTCGTTTGTGCAATCAGACCAACCCGCCCGAGTCCCAGAATCGAACCACCCAATTTTTGGAGTCGAACCGTCCGACTGCTAGAATCGGACTACCCTGTCCGATTGCGAGAATCGGACCCAGTGTCAAAATCGGACCCAATGCCAAAATCAGACCACGTGTTCTATCGCAGGAGTCGGACCACCCTGTCCGACTACTAGGAAAATCGGACCAAAGTAGAAATCGGACCTAGTGCCAAAATCGGACCATCCTGTCCGATTTTCATAATCGAACCAGCCCGTCGGATTCCCAAAATCGGACCACCCTGGCCGAATCCCAGAATCGGCCCTCGGCCCACTACCACTCGGACCACTTGACTCGGCCCACCTGACTCGACCCTAGGCCCACTTGGCCACTCAGCCCTTAAACAACCAAACTCGGACCTGTTGGGCCAAATTTGGATTTTTTCAAATTTTAACCTATAGACCTGAAACTGACCGAGAGACCGTATAGAACTGAAACCATATCATAGATTGATCATCATTGGGCTGAAACTTAGAGCAAGTAGTTCAAAATTTGGCTATAAATGGTCCTCCAAATTACGCATGGTATTTACCGTAACGGCCCTGCTAGCCGGGGGGGACTGCCCCCCCGGCCCCCTGCGGACCCATGCAGAGGGGGCTCTGCCCTCTCCACACCTCCCCCAAGTAGGTTGGAGAGAAAATGCGCGTCGTGAGACAGATCCTCCAAATCGGACCCTAGTATAGTAATGGCTCTACACGAGCATGGATTCTCACTTGCAAAAGAGCAACCAAAAGCCCATACCCGAACAGAGAGAAACAGAGACCCTAGAACATCAATGGGCCAATCTAGCCAATAAGGGCAAAAAGGCCACACTGCAAAAACACATACGTGTTGCATTCGGACTGCATCCAGTCAAAGCGGAAAGCAACAACATCAAGCTACAACAGTGAGAATGACTAGATATGACAGTCCTAACGATAGATGCTCCTTGAATAGCACTGCACTGATGATCCAAGACATCAATGGAAAATCCACATCTGATCGTGCAGTTGGGGACTCAAGGGCATTTGTCAGAAGGCTTAAATTTACAAGCCAAGACTCGAAAGACAAAGACATAGTACCACCTGCTTATCTTAGGGTCAAACTCATCGTGAAAAGAGAGCATACTATTGATGCTCTAATTGAGGAAGAAGCAGATTTTAATATCTTGACCTATGAGTCATGGACCCTACTGGGTCAACCAGAACTCACACCAACTAATGCAACTCTTAGCCCTTACAGGGGACACCCACAAGCACTCATAGGGAAGTGCAAAATCCTTGCGACAATTGAAACTGAAAGCTTTCGTATCCTATTTCATGTTCCTCCAAATAGTGCTAATTATGGGAAGGAAACCCTCCTAAGAAGACCCTTCAAAAGGGCAACCAAGTGTGAGGCCGACTATGTAGCACAAAGGATACACCTGACACTACCAGGTGTGAGGATAGTCACAACCTTTAGCAAGGGTGGCCTCATCGAACCTTGAGGAAAAGGCAAAGAGGGTGCTGACATAACAATCAAGCCTGCTAACGAGAGCAAAGACTTGTTGGAAGAGTTGATACAAGCACAGGTTGAACAACGAGAACCAGTGAGTGAGGCCATGCCTGAAACAAGAGGGTTAAGTGACAATACCAAGGATGGGCTTTGGACTTACAAATATCATAGAAGACCCCAAAAGAAGCCCAAGCCTTATAGACGAAGGCATCGATGGAGGGTCAGCACAATGCCACGATGGATATCCAAAGCATTGCTACGTGCTCAAGGGTATTACGTAGGTAACTGATGGATTTGGGTGCCAAAAACCACCCCTTGCTAAACCTCCCTTGTCGACTGAAGGCCAAATCGTATCAAGAGCAAAGAAGCGTAGGAGAAGATCTAAACAAAAAACCAAGTCTCGAGTCAACAACAGTGGAGTGACCGAGCCCATCATGGTCGAAATCAAGAAACCGAACGGGACCAATCTGAGGGTAGAGTGCTTGAAAAGCAGATATCACATGTAATCGTTGAGGATATGCAAAAGCCACTAGTGCCCAAGGAGCCTTTGATTCCCCAAGAGGATAGCAGGCATCATAGCCACAACAGTGCTCATGGCAAGGTTAAATGCTCAACAAAGCAAATAACAAAATCATCTAACAGCCCACGAGCAAATCTCCCAGCCAGTGTCAAAGCCACTTAGAAATCCCAAGTCTCCTACACCCTCTTCCCCTAAACGGACACAGGAAGCATAATAGCCGTCACGTGCGGCTACTCAATCCCAATATCTACCTATATCAGAGCTTCCAAATGTCCAAGAGGCAAGACACAACACCACCCTTAGCTCTCAACCTAAGGATATGCCTGTGCAATCCACCGTGGCTAGCTCAACTGATACTCGATCTACGCAAGTGAATGCTCTAGGGGCAACAAAAGACACGACCACTTCCAATCGACCTAAGGACTTGACACCGCAATCCACCAATAGTAGCAAGTCCACTAAATTAGCTGCTACTACTTCCAATCACGGATCACAGCAGTCACAGCCCTTGGCCGTGACAAGGCCCCTTGCAGAATGTGTCCTTAGTAGTTTACCTGTGGAGGAGGTGTCACAAACAACTTCATTGACAACTCCAACACTTCTAAAGTGCCTAAAGTCTACGCTGGAAGAGTTAAACAGAAGGGAAGAGCAAGACTCTCCAAAAAGGGAGGCAGTTGTACCCTCACAACCTAGCGAGGCTATTCAGCATGCCACGGCTATGTCCCATAAGGACACACTAGAGAAAGAGAATGCTGAGGCCCAACCAAGCACATCAACGGTTGACCTAGTCTAGGGTCCTGAGTCATTGAGAGATGCACCTTCACTGACCAAGAAAAAGAGGAGAAAATAGCAAAAACAACAGCAATTATAGGTGGTTGTGGACCCCAAGAATATTGACACCAAGAGTGCTAGAGAGCTGAAAAATAAAGCATCGAGTCCATCCACCAATGACCCCATTGATGCCTCTCCTAATAGCAATGAAATCTCAAACACATCCGTGTGCTCTGAAAAATCAAAGCAGTTGTTACCATCAACGGTTGCTTGCAACACTCAATCCACTGACAACAGAACTTGCATTGACCAATCAAGAGTTGATACAACACTGTCACAATAGGGTGACAAATCTATACTAGTCACATCCAAGGAGAACCATGACGCAATAATAAAGCCTCAGGAGAAACATGGAAACCCCAAGAGCATAAGAAATCCTAGCATTGATCAATCTTGCTCGTCCAGCCCTGTCTCCCCAGCTATGCTAAAGCCTAGGCAAACTCTTAGAACCTTGCATGAGATAGCAACCGAGCAAGCCCTCGTTGAACATAGAAGTGTCACAGAATTCTTAACCGAGTTGGATGCTAAGCTCAAAGTGTTCACATGTGTCTATGTCCTAGCAGACATGGGTGCATTCCCTAAAGTGCAGCTTGAAGAATACTTGCCATTTCCCTTATCCTGGGAAGAGCAAGAACATATTAAAGAGAACTATAACAGGCTCCTGTATGAATGCATGCGACTCATCTCTAACGAGGAAGCCGACAAACTACGCTTAATTGTAGCATTCAATGATGTGCTCTGCCAACCAAATCTCTTAGAGATAGAGCAACTAAAGCGACAATCAGAGGGTCAAAGTCAATTTGAACAACATTGGTGTGAAAACCGCATTGCAATGGCCAAACTAGGAGCCCAGATCATGACAGTCTCAGAGGAGCGATTGGCCAAATGGCGGTCTCAAAGAGACCCAACCTATGTGGCACCAACTTCCTTTCGAGTACTGACTGCCATTCGGGGTACGGACTTAGTTGAAACTAGCCAAGAGAACTCTCTGTCTAATAAGGTTCTCACTAAGGAGGAGTTACATGTTGCCAGTAGACTCGGACAAGATTCCATGCTACTCAATGTTGCAAAATATCTATCGGTATTGAGTAAGCTGCCACGAGTACTAGATATGTGTGCCACACTTCAGTACAATCCGGAGTTCTATAATTGGCTTTTATCCTCGTGAAGTGATATGGATTCGTAAATATGTACATAAATAAACAATGAATTTTGTGACCCTATATAGACAATATCAACACACACAAGCAATGATAGTCAAGCATAGGGAGAAGAGTTGGGTTCAACAGGCTAAGCTCCTCAGGTCCTCCTCTCACCACACATTTAGAAGTTGTGTGACCATTCCCACCTCCAAGTGGAGAGCATGCAACCCTCATTACCACCATAGGAAGCCCTGACCAACATCTCTAATGGTGTACACGGGGTACCGCCCCTTTCTATACACCTTTCCCCCTTTCCGGTCTATCCTTTCGAGAATGAGCCCTGCCCCACTCCATGACAACCAGTCCACGTAACTTAGCATGAGCCAAGATCTGCTAATGACTGGAGGCCAAATGAACATCATCATGGGGGCCTCCCTCCAACAAACACTGCATGCCTCACCTTTCCCCTTCTCGTCATGTGCGCTTGATAACCCACTATATAATCCCTTCCATGCGAATAGTTGTATCCTGCCTCAAGGCCTAATTCTTGGTTTGCATATTGCAGGTCCCCCTACGGTAGCCGATATCGAGCACCCAGTGCAGCTGGCTTGCAAGGACCCTATCCGCTATCGAAAGGAGCATGTAGCACAAGCTCCTCTGTGGCAATGCTACGTACCTACCCTTAAAAGGTATGCAAACAAACTAGGCCCCAACCAACACCGCCCCGGACGTAGGCCAAAAAATCCTAAGGCCAGGGAAATAGAAGCTCAAGGGAGCACACGGGGCATGGCAACATCGGTCGTGCAGGCTCTCACCAAACGCTCAGGCACCAAGTGCTCAAAAGAGGAGAGGGCAGCTCGAGACAAGTAGGAATTTGACGCATTGTTCAAAAGCATTCTGGAAACAGTTGCGGCCAGGGACTACACCATTCAGGTCCGAGCCGACATTTTCCCCACCCAACCTCACAGGAGCCCCTCACCAGCACAGTCTCAATCGCCCGACCACTCAAACTCGCCCCGCGTCGTACAAATAGAGTAGCCCCATGTTGTATAAAAGGCTTATCAAATGCTATCTGGCCATGACTTTTTGTCTTTAAATGGTTAAGTGCTGACATGTTCCCCGATTGTACAAACTTTTCATATTTGCATTTAATATATTTCACGTATTTAGCAAAAGAAAAAGCTAATCAAGCGCAGGCGATAAGTATCTAAGCCAACACCATGGAATTCACATAAGTGATGTCTCCTTGCGTGGTTTATTCTAGTTGTGGTATATGTCGTGCATGTACTCTCATGAAGTGACAAGTGGATGCAAGATGACACAGGTCTTTGTGCGAAAGTGTTCAATGCCCAAGTCACCACAAGTCCACCGACCCCACAAAGAGCCACGACAAAGCCACACTGCCGAAAGTAACGATCACCTGTGCGAGTGCCCACATCACATGGCCCAAAGCATGATCTTAACCACTTCCTCTTTCTGGGTTACACTCTCTACGTCAGGCACTCACGACAGTTGTTACCCCAATTGTACCATCACACATTCCAAAGAGGGTTACAATATCTCGTGTATCTCCCCATCTCAACGGCTGTTTCTCTAACAACGAGGCTAGGGCACAATCATCACTGTAATATCCATTTCCTGAGCCTTCGAAGCTTGACATTTCCCAACCCATTGAAATGCTGATAGCCTCAACATATTGCAATGGTTGTACTCATGCAAGTCCAAAAAAAAAACAAAAACAAAAACAAAAACAAAAAAATAAAAAAAGAGAAAAAAGAAAGAAAGAAAGAAAGAAAAAGCACAAGAAAAAGAAAACGGAAAAGGAAAAAAGAAAAGAAAAGAAGAAAAAGATACGAAGCACCCAGGATCACAGCACAACACCTAGGGGTCCTCAAATTAGGCACGTCCAGTGAGCTTGGTCGGTTGGCTCTATCCCTAGTCGCCTAGCCCTTTAGCATCACCCACAATTGTTCAGGGCACATCAAGGGCAGGACATACCTAGGGAGCTTGTCTCGCCTATGGTTAGACCTGTCACCCTGACCCATTCGCACGATTCTCTCTTACACTCTACCTTAATATACCATTGCAATCAATTGTGGTAAGCACTACACGAATGGCCATGAAAATACACCGTCCCCATCAAGCAAGTCCCTTAGCTTCCAGCTATTGAAAGTGTGGTGTCCCTGGGTTCAATTATGCTACATCATTCAGTCACAATGCAAAGGATGTCTCATACACATTCACGTGTACTTCTTCTCAAACATGGACAACTTTGCTTTATCCACACATTGTTAGGAGAAACCAGTCGGCAGTCTTCTAACTACGTAATATCTAAGTATGCACGAGCACTCACATAATATTTGCACCAAAATATATACACAATTTGGGTCCTTAAGTGCAGGACAATACTCTCAGCTTTCTTCGAGTTTGACCTGTCTCCCAAACTAAGTGAACTATATCTTGTGCATGATAGAGAAGACTAGCACTACCTCTAGGGAGAGACCACCTATGAGAGGTTTTCGTATTGAAGACTCCAACAAAGTGTCGTTCGTTCTTCATCAACACCCAACTCTGAATTCTTATCCTTTATCATCCTGCAAGCCCACCAAAAAATCGCCATCTGCAGAATCCCCAACAAACCAACACTTGTGCTGGCCATCAGTGCAATCCCCAACAAAGAACAGTCCTACCACCAACTCCAACCACCCTACCACCAGCCACCTAGCCCACCAACATGCCCCCAATGACCTTCCTCCACACCACCACTAACACTCCTCCATGGCAACATCGATGTCCCTTCCACCCTTGTCTTTAGTGCAGGCCAAAGCCTGCTACCTACGATGGTGAGTGCCATGGGACTGGCACTCGTCTAGGAGGGGGGTAATGTTAACCCTCAGACAAACAAGGTGGAAAATATGGAAAAGCTAAAGCAGAAGACAAAGGCCAAGGCAAAGTGAAACGGAAGACAAAGGCGCGCCAAGAAAAATCTAGAAACACAAGAAGTGCAGAAAAGTCCCAAATAAGGGAGAAAGGCGCACAAGGAAAAGCGCAAGTCAATACTTTTGTAAAAGAGCGCAAGCGCATCGTGAGTTAATTTAAGGAGCGTCCGTGCAATTTGTAAATGTGGATGGGCGGTGGAAAGGAAGCTAGGAAGATAGAAGGACAATGGGAAAAAGGGCCTAGACCACGGTCGGCCATGTAAAAAAGGGGATAAGGGGATGAGCGCCCAAAAAGGGATTTAGGGTTTTGTATATAAAGTTGAAAAGTGAATGAGAAGCTCATTCTTGTGTGTGGCCAAAGCTTCTTCTTCTTCTTCTCTTGTTTCTTACCTTCTTACTTACGCTTGAGTGAGGGAGTGAGGGAGTGAGAGAGTGAGTGTGTGAGAGTGAGGGATTGTGGAGAAGAAGCTCTCCATCTTCTCTCTTCATCTTCTCTTCTTCTCTTCTCTTCTCTTCTCTCGTGCGGCTATGGAGGATGGAGCTTGACGGAGCGGGCTTGAGGTTTCTTGAGCTTACCACAAGGATTGTGGAGCTACCGGAGTGTAAGAGAGAGGAGGGAACTCGATCGAGCATCAAGATAAGCTCACTACACCCATAAGGTAGGCATTGCGCGTCAGCTATGTGAGAGGTAGCCATGGCCGCTCGGCTTGAAACACTTGATCAATAAGCAGTCCGTAGGTCTCAAGGTAGAGCTCCATAGCTCCCCTCCAGCGCATCAAGAAAAATCCAAAAACACGTGTAAAAAAGTCCTAAATCAAGTAGAGAGACGTGCAAAAAAAAGTACAAGTCGATACTTTTGTAAAAGAGCGCAAGGCACACTATGATTTATTTTAAGAGCACTTGTGCAAATTGTAAAGGTAGATGGGTGGTAGGAAGGAAGCTAAAAAGATAGGAGGACAATGGGAAAAAGGGCTTAGGACATGGCGGGTTATGTAAAAAAGGGATAAGGGGATGACCGCCCAAAAGGGATTTAGGGTTTTGTATATAAAGTTGAAAAGTGAATGAGAAGCTCATTCTTATGTGTGGCCAAAGCTTCTTCTTCTTCTTCTCTTGTTTCTTGCCTTCTTGCTTGTGCTTGAGTAAGGGAGTGTGAGGGAGTGAGGGAATGAGTGTGTGAGAGTGAGGGATTGTGGAGAAGAAGCTCTCCATCTTCTCTCTTCATCTTCTCTTCTTCTCTTCTCTCGTGCGGCTATGGAGGATGGAGCTTGACGGAGCGGGCTTGAGGTTGCTTGAGCTTACCACAAGGATTATGGAGCTACCGGAGTGTAAGAGAGAGGAGGAAACTCGATCGAGCATCAAGGTAAGCTCACTACACCCGTAAGGTAGGCATTGTGCGTCAGCTATGTGAGAGGTAGCCATGGCCGCTCGGCTTGAAACGCTTGATCAATAAGCGGTCCGTAGGTCTCAGGGTAGAGCTCCATAGCTCCCCTCCAGCACACCAAGGAAAATCCAAAAACACAAGTGTAAGAAAGTCCTAAATCAAGTAGAGAGGCGTGCAAAAAAAAGTACAAGTCAATACTTTTGTAAAAGAGCGCAAGGCACACCATGATTTATTTTAAGAGCACTTGTGCAAATTGTAAAGGTAGATAGGAGGTAGGAAGGAAGCTAAAAAGATAGGAGGACAATGGGAAAAAGGGCTTAGGACATGGTCGGTTATGTAAAAAAGGGGATAAGGGGATGACCGCCCAAAAGGGATTTAGGGTTTTATATATAAAGTTGAAAAGTAAATGAGGAGCTCATTCTTGTGAGAGCTGAATTTTGGGACCCGTTTTTAAAGTGTTGGAGCCCATTTTCAGAGTAAAAAGTGGTCGAGAGGTGTTAAAGACCAAATTTTCATGCAAATTTGAATGATTGCAAATTGATGAGTTGCTAAAGTTTTCCTAGATGGAGTTTGATGCCAAGAACCCAATGTAAGTCTCGATTCTTCAATCAGAGTCTGTTTGACCCGCCATTTAATGCCCGCAAGGTTTCGCGTTATGAAGCAACTACATGATTCGGGAGCCAAAAAGTGCGTGGCGGGTCCCAAAGTTTATAGATTTCGACATCATGAAGCCATTCAGTCAAATGGATCTCAAATTTGAGCTTGTTTGCCCCTCCAAAAGCAAAAAAACCACTTTGGTTTGCAGAGTGTGAACATGAAGAGATAAACTAGATATTTTAAACGTTAAAACCTTAACCTTAATTAATGAAAGAAAACTCAAAATTTTAGTCATGAGGAGGGAGGGGGTACAAAATTTCTTTGCAGCCATTATTTAGGAGATTTGTGCCTCTCTGATGTTGTGATTGATCAAAACTGCACATTCCTAATCTACTCCCTGAGGGCTTCGTTTTGGTCATAAGCATGCTGATTTTCATGGAGGGAATCAAAATTCTGATTTTTAGTCTTTCTCTCTCCTCTCTCCTCTAAGGGACTAATCACACGCAAAAAACAAAGAACGAAGGGGGATGAAGGATGCTTGTCCAGAAGATTGCTCCAAGATCAAAAGGAGGCTGAGAGAAAATGTCCAGCGTTGTTGGGGAATTGAAGATAGGCATGTTGGCTGCCTGAAACCATTTAAAAAAACCACACAACATGCAAATAAGTGGTACACTTAATTTTTACAAAGAAAATTTAATTGTTTTGATGTTTGATGGCTTTAATTATGTGTGTATGGAAAGAAAATTTGTATGAAACATGTTTGAAGTATGTTTGAGGGTTGTACATGATAAAATGCCGAACCCCTAGTCATACATAGTCATAATTAATAATTTAAAACCCAAAATGTGTCTCAATAAAAGGAAAATAAGGGTTTCTTCCGTTTCAGGTTGGGGAATGAAGTTCATATGGGATTAAAAACTGATAAAAACCAGTGTTCAATCACTATGATCAGTCAAAACACATAGATCATTAAATGCCACATTTTTATAAACAAATAAATGGGAAAAAATGGGGAAAATTAAGGAAAATTTCGTTTTTTGCCCCTAAAAATTAGAAAAAAATTTATAGCAAGGCTGAAGCATGAGGGTTAGGCCAAGCCTTGTTTCTATGTTAGAGTATGTTTTTAGTGATTTTTACATGAAAATTACACAAAAATGAACGTTACACCTATCCAACGAATACAAAACCTAAACGTTAGGAGGGAAGGGGGTTTGTAAAAGTGAGTGGTCGCTGAAAATATTTTTAATTTTGATGTATTTGATTATGTATAGCATGCAGGCTGATCACCATTTAAATTTAAGAGAGACTAGTAGCACGAGGAAACTCGGTGCTAATCTCTAGCAATGCTGCAATTATGAGTAGCTTGGAAATCATTAAAAGATTGGTTTTGCACCTCAAATTTCTAGTTTTTAATCATAAAATGTTTGAGCAAAAGGTGTGTAATCCACAAGTGCATTGTGCATATCACATGGTAATTCCTAGTTACATAGCAATTGATTGCCAATTACATGACCTAGGCTAGATGCTCAAATCTTTGGAAAATTGTCAAGTGAGGACATTTATATACTTGAACGTTTGAAATAAATAAGAGCAGAGTGTGTTCGTATATGCTTTATGTTAGAGCAGTGCATCTTGGGGCCAATCCCCGAGGTGTAAGAGAGCTGCAGTGGGGCTACAGAATTTAGTCAAAGGGGTGCATCCTTTATTTTTGTATTACATTGGTATACTACACCAAGATGTGTGGGATCTCCCACTGAGGAGTAAGGAAGGGAAATCGTTGGACTACGTTCAACTACAAATGCAATACCTACATTAGCAAGGCAGTGTGTCCCTAAGTTGGATGCTCCTTGCCGCAAGGCCGTGTGGGGTTGTCTTGTGAGTGTTAGAGAGGCCTGACTAGTGCCTGCAGCTAGTGTTAGACCCATTTTAGGTCCCGACATCTTCTATGTGGCCAAAAGTAGCTCTCTTCTTCTTCCTCCTCCTCTTCTTCTTGCTTGCTTGAGCTTGTGCTTGAGAGAGGGAGTGTGAGAGTGTGAGAGAGTGAGTGTGTGAGGGTGAGGAACCGTGGTAGAGAAGCTCTTCATCTTCTCTTCTCTTCTCTTGCCTGTGGCAATGAAGCTTGGAGCATGGAGCTTGAGGATCGAGCTCGCTTGAAGCTTGCACTTGGATCGTGGAGCTACTAGAGTGCTCACGAGAGGAGGCAACTCGATCAGGCATGGAGGTAAGCTCACTACACTCATAGAGAGATATCACATCGGCTATGTGAGAGGTAGCCATTAGTGCTTGGGTTGAAACGCTTGAGCTTGAGCTCACCTTTACATTTTGGTTCCATTGTCGAGACCAACGGATTCAAGCTTGAGCGCTTGCGCACTTCAAATCCCTGAACTAGAGCTTCAGATAGATAGGAGGTTTTGGATTTTTAATCCATGCTACAAGTAAGTATTTTTCATTTTTGATGATTGGTTGAGTAGGAGAAAGCATTTCAGTACTCTTCTTTTGATTTTTGTTGCATTTAGAGTAGGTTAGGATCAAGAAATCGAAGCAGAAACCTTAGGGTTTGTTGTTGTAAAACAGGTCCAAATAGGACGTAAATAGGAAAATGGAAAAAATGAGTGATTAGATGTGTCCAAATAGCAAGGGGAGTGATCAGTGAGATTAAGGTTATGCCCATCAAGGGTTTAAGATCCCGAAAGGAAGGGAAAGCCTCATTTGTGACCTGACCGAGAGAGAGAGAGAGAGAAAGAGAGAGAGAGAGAGAGAGCTTGGAGGCCCCTACTTTTGATCGAGCTAGACCGGAGGTTTTTGTGACATCCAAGTATATGAGACCAACAGGTGAACAGAATACAAATGTGATGCATCTAACCCCTAAAACTGACCCTGAGACCGTATAGAGCCAAATGCACATCATAGATCTATCATTGGGATGAAATCTAGAGCAAGTAGTTCAAAACTTGGCTACAAACGGTCCTTCAAATCGCACATGTTGTTTAGCGTAATGGCCCTACAAGCCGAGGGACTGTCCCCCCCAAACCCCTACAAAGGGGACTCCCTCCGCACCTCCCCCAAGTAGGCTGGAGAGAAAACACGCACCATGATAGGTCCTCCAAATTAGATCCTAGTGTAGTAACGGCTCTACTCAAGCATAGATTCTCACTTACAAAATAGTAACCAAAAGCCCATACTCGAATAAAGACAAACAGAGACCCTAGAACCTCAATGGGTCAATCTAGCCAACAAGGGCAAAAAAAGGCCACACCACAAAAAACATGTATAGGTTGCATTCGAACTACATCTAGTCAAAGCAGAATGCAACAACATCAAGCTACAACTGCAAGGATGACTAGATATGGCAGTCCTGACGATAGATGCACCTTGAACGGCACTGCACAGACAAACCAAGACATTAATGGAGATTCCACATCTAGTTGTGCAATTGGGGACTCAAAGGCATGTATCAAAAGGCTTGAATTTATAAGCCAAGACCCAGAAGATGAAGACATAGTACCGCCTGCTTATCTTAGGGCCAAACTCACTACAAAAATAGAGCATAGTGTCGATGCTCTCATCGATGAAGGAGTAGATTTTAATATCTTAACCCATGAAGCATGGACTCGACTAGGCCAACCAAAGCTCACACCAACTAATGCAACTCTTAATCCTTATGGGAGACACCCACAATCACTTATAGGGAAGTGCAAAATCCTTGTAACTATTGAAACTGAAAGCTTACCTATCCTATTCCATGTTCCTCCAAGTAGTGCTAATTGTGGAAAGGAACCCCTCCTAGGAAGACCCCTCAAAAGGGCAACAAAGTGTGAGGCCGATTATGTAGCATAGAGGATACACTTAACACTACCGATGTGAAGATAATCACAACGTTTAGTAAGGGTGACCTCATCAAATCTTGAGGGAAAGACAAGGAACATTCTGACATATCAGGCAAGCCTAGTTATGAGAGCAAGGAGTTGTTGAAAGAGTTGATACAAGCGCATGTTGAACAGAGAGAACCAATGAGCAAGGCCATGCTTGAAATAAGAAGATTAGGAAACAATGCCATGGCTAGGCTTTGGACCTACAAATATCATAGAAGACCACAAAAGAAGCCGAAGTCTTATAGAGACAAGGGTATCAATGGAAAGCCAGCACAATGTCGCGATGGATATCCAAAGCATTGCTACATGCTCAAGGGTATTATGCAGGTAGCCAATGGATTTGGGTACCAAAACCCCCTACTAAACTACCTCTATCAGCTGAAGGCCATATCGTATCAAAAGTAAAGAAGTGCAAGAGGAAATCTAAACGAAAATCCAAGTCTCGAACGTTAGAGTGATTGAGCCCCTCACAATTAAAATCAAGAAACCAAACATGACTATTCAAAAGGTAGATCCTCAGCCTAGCGTGCTTAACAAGTGGATATCAGATATAACCATCAAGTGTGCACAAAGACTACTAGTGCCCAAGAAGCCTTTGACTTCCCAAGAGGATAATGAGCACCACAAGCACAATGGTGCTCATGATAAGGCTGATTGCTCAACAAAGCACATGACAGAATCTTCTAATAGCCATGAGCAAATCTTCCAACCAGTGTCCACCTAAGAGTCTCAAATCTCCTACACTCTCTTTTCCTAAACAAACACGAGAAGCACAATAGCAATCGTCAAGTGCGGAAACTCAATCCCAATCTCTATCTCCATTAGAGCTTCCAAATTACGAAGGTACAGGACATGACACCACCTCTAATTCTCAGCCTAAGGATATGCCTATGCAATCCACCGTGACTAGCTCATTTAATGCTCAATCTGCACAAGTGAATGTGCAAAGTGCAATAAAAGACATGACCATCTCTGATCGGCCTAAGGAATTGACACTGCAGTCTACCAATAGTAGCCAGTCCACTGAACTAGCCGCTACTACTTCCAATAACACAATATTAGTGAGTTTGGAAATCTCCCAAATCCCATTTTTTGAATGCTAAAAAGGTGGCACCCGGATAACATGCCCATAAGTTTTTCAAAACCATATGATGTGACCTATCATTTGAAAGCGCTTGAGAACAGAAATCTATTGAGCTATAGAGTGCTTGATTTGGAATTATCGTGTTCAAGTTATGATAAATCCAAAGATTTGACAATGTGTCCCAAACTTATGGAAAATTCCCATATCCCCCAATGTGGTGCTCAATCAGGAATCATAGCAATCATAGCCTTTGGTTGTGACTACTAACGACGGCCTTTGCGAAACGTGTCCTTAGCAGTTCATATGTGGAAGAGGTGTCGCAACCAACATCCTTGACACCTCCAACACTTTCGAAGCACCTAAATCCTAGGCTTGAGGAGAAATCTCTCGAAGATTTAGCCAAGGAGATGGCACATCTGGCCAATGAACTAGAGATGAAGTGTATAATTAAGCTTGATCACAAGCTGACAGCCATCACACGTGTGTATATCCATGTGGACAAGCCAACACCAAAGCACACAAATCTCATAGCTAAACCCCTGACTTGCGAGGAGCAACAACATGTTTGCTCCCACTATGTAGCTGTTGCTGAGAAAGTCATAAAGGACATCACAAATGCCACATCTAGAGGATTGTGCTTGATACCCTCACTCTATACTACTCAATGTGAGTAAATAAGGAAAAGCTTGTAGCAATCAAACAAAAAGGGAAAGGACAAGGTAACTTTGTGCAGAAATGGTACTACAACCAAATTTTGGCAGCCAAAATTGGCCACCGACTAATGATGCTTGCTGAGCAAAGGAAGGCCCTTTGGACATCAATACATGATCCCACATATATTACCCTAGCCTCATTAAGAGTGTTGGCAATGGTCCATGACGTCCAGCTTTCTGCCACTATCCAAAAACATCCCTTGTATGATAAACTGCTTCTAGATAAAGATCTACACATAGCTAGTAGGCTAGGAGTAGGGAGCATGGTACTTTGATGTTAGTGTATATGTCTTCTACCTCACTTAAGACCCTGCAATTCTATGTCTCTATGCTTCCCATCAATATAACCCTGACTTCTTCAGTTGGTTTCATTCAAGCCTACATGACAGGAACCCTAAACCATCACTTGGTTCTCCACTAGAGTCACCCGAACCTCTTGAGCAAGAGAAAAATAGCTCTAAACACAACACTCGCTCTGATAAGAAGCAATGGAGTCATGTTCCAATGGGTAAGGACAAGAGTCTGGAGCTAACGCCTGACCAGGAGCAACTACCAATGCAATTGGATGAGCAGCTAAATGGAGGGAAATTAGCTGAAGAGCTAGACTCTCCAAAAAGAGAGGCAGTTGTACCCTCACAACCTAGCAAGGTTGTTTAACATGGCAACTATGTCCCATGAGGACACACCAAAGAAAGAGAATATTGAGGCCCAACCAAGCACATCAATGATTAACCTAGTTTAGGGTCTTGAGTCTTTAAAGATCCACACCTCGATTGCCCAAGAAAAAGAGGAGAAAACAACTGCAGTTGCAAGTGGCTGTAGACACAAAGAGTGCTGAAGAGTTTAGGAATAAAGCATCAAGTCCACCCACGAATGAACCCATTGCCATCTCTCCTAATGCCAGTGGAACCTTAGACATATCCGTGTGTTCTGATAAGTCAAAGCAACCATTACCATCAATGGTTGCTTGCAACACTCAATCCATCGACAACAAAGCTTACATGGACCAATCAAGAGTGGATACAACAATGTCACAACAGGTTGACGAAACTGTACCAGTCATATCCAAGGAGAACCATGACATAATAGCATAAAAGCCTCAGGAGAAACATGAAAACCCCGAGAACATAAGAAATCCTAGCATTGACCAATCTTGCTCATCTAGGCCTGAGTCCCCAGCTATGCTAAAGCCTAGGGAAACTCCCAAAACCTCTCAAGAGATAGCAATCGAGCAAGTCCTCATCGAATATAGAAGTGTCACAGAGTGCTTGACTGAGTTGGATGCTAAACTCAAATTATTCAGATGTGCCTATATCCTTGCGAACATGAACACATTCCCTAGGGAGTAGCTTGAAGAATATTTGTCATATCTGCTATCCTGGGAAGAGCAAGAATATCTTAACGAGCACTATGACAAGCTCCTACATAAACACATGCAACTCATCTCTAATGAGAGGAGGCTGACAAACTACACTTAACTGTGACATTCAATGAACACTTTGCTAATCAAGTCTCTTAAAGATTGAGCAACTAAAGCGACAATTAGATGGTTGAAGTTAATTTGAAAAGGCCAAATGGCGGGTCTCAAAGACTTCCTTTCGAGTATTGAGACTACAATTTCGAGGCATGGACTTAGCTGGAACTAGCCAAGAGAACTCTTTGATTGATAAAATTCTCACTAAGGAGGAGCTACATGTTGTGAGTAGACTCGGACAAGGTACCATGCTACTCGATGTTGCAAAATATATGTTGTTATCGAGTAGGTTGCCACGATTACTAGATGTGTGTGCCACATTCTAGTACAATCTTGAGTTCGATAGTTGGTTTTTATCCTCACGAAGTGACATTGATTTATAAACATGTATATAAATAAACAATGTGTTTTGTGACTGTGTATAATAATACCAAAAGAAGCAAAGCCAACACACACACAAGCAATGACAACCAAGCACAGGTGATATGATCAAAGTCAACATTATAAGATTCAGATAAGTGATGTCTCTTTGAGCTGCACTTGTTCATTATGGTTGAAGCATATGACTTGCATGTACTCTCACGAGTTGCCAAGTGAATGCAGGATGACACAAGTCTCTGTCCGAAAGCATTCAATGTCCAAGTCACCACAAGACCACCAACCCCACAAAGAACCATTATGGAGAAAGCGGCAGAAATACCAAGAACAAAGAGCCACGACGGAAGCCCCGCTGCTAGAAGAGAAAATCACCCCTGCAGAAAGCATACATTGCATTTGAGCATGGCCCAAAGCATAGTCATTGGCTACTCTCTCTTTCTTGGCCAAACTCTACATCTAGGTAGGAGCCACACTCTCAACAATGGCAAACATTTCTTCATCAGCCAGGATTCAATTCACCAAAAGCTCTATCCCTTGTCCATGCACAACTCACTCCACTTGCCACCTCAATTGTTCCGATGTCTCACATGTTACAAAGAGGTTTGCAAAATCACAAGTGTATCTCTCCATCTCAACAACTTTTTCTCTAGCATCGAGGCTAGTAACACAATCATCCTTGTAATATCCATTTTTCACAGCCTTTGGATCTCGACATTTCTCAGTCCAAATGAAAGGCTGATAGCCTCAACGTATTTCAATGGTTGTATTCATTTTACCCAAAGAGAGAGAGAGAGAGAGAGAGAGAGAGAGAGAGAAAGAGGCATCCACAATCACAACACAACACCTAGGGGTCCTCAAATTAGATACATCCTCGCAACATGTAACTCCTCCTCAATGAGAACCTTATCAGCCAAAGAGTTCTCTTGGCTAGTTCCAGCTAAGTCCGTACCCCGAATGGCAGTCAACACTCGAAAGGAAGTTGGTGCCACATAGGTTGGGTCTCTTTGAGACCGCCATTTGGCCAATCGCTCCTCTGAGACTGTCATAATCTGGGCTCCTAGTTCAGCCATTGCAACGCGGCTTTCAAACCAACATTTTTCAAATTGACTTCGACCCTCTGATTGTCGCTTTAGTTGCTAAGAGATTTGGTTGGTGTAGAGCACATCATTGAATGTAACAGTTAAGCGTAGTTCGTCATCGGCTTCCTCGTCAGAGATGAGTCACATGCTTCATGCAGGAGCCTGTCATAGTGCTTGTCAAGATGTTCTTGCTCTTCCCAGGATAGGGGAAATGGCAAGTATTCTTCAAGCTGCTCCTTAGGGAATGCACCCATGTCTGCCATGACATAAACACATGTGAACACCTTCAGCTTAGCATCCAACTCAGTTAAGCATTCTATGACACTTCTATGTTCAACGAGGGCTTGCTCAGTTGCTATCTCATGCAAGGTTCTAGGAGTTTGCCTAGGCTTTAGCATAGCTGGGGGCTCAGGCCTAGATGAGCAAGATTGGTCAACACTAGGATTGCTTATGCACTTGGGGTTTCCATGTTTCTCCCAAGGCTTTTTTATTGCGTCATGGTTCTCCTTGGATGTGATTGGTATAAAATTTTCACCCTATTGTGACACGTTGTATCCATTCTTGATTGGTCAATGCGAGTATCGGTGGATTGAGTGTTGCAAGCAACTGTTGATGGTAACGACTGCTTTGATTTTTCAGAGCACACGGATGTGTCTAAGGTTTCACCGCTATTAGGAGAGACATCAATGGGTTCATTGGTGGGTGGACTCGATGCTTTATTCCTCAGCTCTCCAGCGCTCTTGGTCTCAATGTTCTTGGGGTCCACAATCACCTATAACTATTTTCATTATTTTCTCCTCTTTTTCTTGGTCAGTGAAGGTGCATAACTTAACGACTCAAGACCCTGAACTAGGTTAGCTATTGATGTGCTTGGCTGGGTCTCAGCTTTCCTCTTCTTTGGTCTGTCCTCATGGGACGTAGCTGCACCCTGTTGGACAGCCTTGCTAGGTTGATTGGCCAGATGCACCATCTCCTTGGCCACATCTTTGAGAGGTTTCTCCTCAAGCCTAGACTTTAGGTGCTTTGGAAGGGCTGGAGTTGTCAAGGATACTGGTTGCAGTACCTCCTCCCCAGGTGAACTGCTAAGGACACATTCCGCAAGGGTCGTTGTCATGGCCAAGGGCTGTGACTGCTGTGATCCCTGATTGGAAGTGGTAGCGGCTAGCCCAGTGGGCTGGCTAATGTTGGTGGATTGCGATGTCAAGTCCCTAGGGCGATCAAAATTGGCCGTGTCTTTTGTTGCCCTTTGAGCATTCACTTGTGTAGATGGAGCATAAGTTGATCTAGTCACATTAGGGAGCACAAGCATATCCTTGGGTCGAGAGCTACGGATGGTGTCATGTCCTACCTCTTGGACATTTGGAAGCTTGGATGGAGATAGAAATTGGGATTGAGCAGCTGCACTTGATGACTATTGTTGTGCTTCCTGTGTTCGTTTAGGGAAAGAGGGTGTAGGAGACTTGGGACTCTTAAGTGGCTCCGACACTGGCTAGAAGATTTGCTCATGGCTATTAGATGATTTTACCATTTACTTTATTGAGCATTTAACCTTGCCATGAGCAATGCTGTGCCTATGATGCCTGCTATCCTTTTGGGGAATCAAAGGCTTCTTGGGCACTAGTAGCTTTTGCGTATCCTCAATGATTACATCTGATATCTGCTTGTCAACCATGCTAGGTTGAGGATCGACCCTCCAATTGGTCCCGTTTAGTTTCTTGATTTCGACCGTGAGGGGCTCAGTCACTCCACTGTTGTTGACTTGAGACTTGTTTTTTCGTTTAGATCTCCTCCTACGCTTCGTTGATCTTGATATGATCTGGCCTTCAATCAACAAAGGAGGTTTAGCAGGGGGTTTTGGCACCCAAATCCATCGGTTACCTGCGTAATACCCTTGAGCATGTAGGAATGCTTTGGATATCCATCGTGGCATTGTACTGACCCTCCATCAATGCCTTCATCTATAAGGCTTGGGCTTCTTTTGGGGTCTTCTACGATATTTATAAGTCCAAAGCTCGTCCTTGGCATTGTCTCTTGACCTTCTTATTTCAGGCATGGCCTCATTCACTGGTTCTCGTTGTTCGACCTGTGCTTGTATCAACTCTTCCAACAAGTCCTTGCTCTCGTTAGTAGGCTTGATTGTTATGTCAGCACTTTCCTTGCCTTTCCCTCGAAGTTCGATGAGGTCACCCTTGCTAAAGGTTGTGACTATCCTCACACACCGGTAGTGTCAGGTGTATCCTCTGTGCTACATAGTTGGCCTCACACTTGGTCGCCCTTTTGAAGGGTCTTCCTAGGAGGGTTTCCTTCCCGTAATTAGCACTATTTGGAGGAACATGAAATAGGATAGGCAAGCTTTCAGTTTCAATTGTAGCAAGGATTTTGCACTTCCCTATGAGTGCTTGTGGGTGTCCCCCGTAAGCGCTAAGAGTTGCATTAGTCGGTGTGAGCTCTAATTGGCTCAGTAAGGTCCATGCTTCATAGGTCAAGATATTAAAATCTGCTCCTTCATCAATCAAAGCCTCGATAGTGTGCTCTCTTTTCGCGATGAGTTTGATCCTAAGATAAGCAGGCAGTACCATGTCTTCATCTTCTGGGTCTTGGCTTATAAATTTAAGCCTTCTAACAAATGCCCTTGAGTCCCCAACTGCATGACCAGATGTGGATTCTCCACTGATATCTTGCATCGTATGTGCAGTGCTATTCAAGGTGCATCTATCGTTAGGACTGTCATATCTAGTCATCCTCGCAGTTGTAGCTTGATGTTGTTGCTTTCCGTTTTGACCAGATGCAGTCTGAATGTAACATGTACGTGTTTTTGTAGTGTGGCCTTTTTGCCCTTATTGTCTAGATTGGCCCATTGAGGTTCTAGGGTCTCTGTTTGTCTTTGTTCGGGTATAGGCTTTTGGTTGCTCTTTTGCAAGTGAGAATCCATGCTCATATAGAGCCATTACTACACTAGGGTCCAATTTGAGGGACCTGTCACGGTGCGCGTTTTCTCTCCAACCTACTTAGGGGAGGTGTGGAGGGGGTAGAGCCCCCTCTGTGGGGGTCCGGGGGGGGGGAGGGCAGTCCCCCCCCAGCCTGTAGGGCCGTTACGGTAAACACCATGCACGATTTGAAGGACCGTTTATAGCCAAAATTTGAACTACTTGCCCTAAGTTTCAGCCCCGTGATCGATTTATAATATGGTTTCGGCTCTATATGGTCTCTCGGTCAATTTCAGGGTCTATAGGTTAAATTTTGAAAAAATCCAAATTCGGCCTAACACGTCCGAATTGTAGGGGCCGAATGCTCAATTTGGCCCGTCCGGGTCGAGGGCCAAATGAGAAAGGGCCAAATCTCAAATTTGGCCAGTCCGAGTGTGGTTGTCCGAGGGCCGAGACTCTAAGTGGGCTGAGGGCTGAGTGGGTCGAGGGCCGAGTGGTGAATTCAGCTAGGCCGAATGTTAACTTGTCCAAGTGGGATTGGGCCGAGTCAACAGGGCCGAGGGCCGAATTTCAAAGTTGGTTCGAATGGTCGATTCAGACAGGCCGAGCGGTGGGTGTCCGAGTTGAGTGGGCCGAGGGCCGAATTTCGATGCGTCCGAGTCGACTGTTCCGAGTCAGGTGGTTCAAGCGATAGTAGGCAAAGGGCCGATTTTGGGACTCGGCCCAAAATCATCGTCGCTCACACTGGTCGAACGCAGCGCGACTTTGGCCGGCACAACGATAAATCGCTCGAATCACACGATTTAGGTCACAGCCTATCACACACACCTCCAGATCAAAGCTATGGATGGAGGGGAAGAGTTGTATACACCTAGAATAGCCAATAAACTCCAAAATGCAAATCGACAACCAAAT
This sequence comes from Lygodium microphyllum, assembly GCF_053477565.2. NCBI lineage: Eukaryota > Viridiplantae > Streptophyta > Polypodiopsida > Schizaeales > Lygodiaceae > Lygodium > Lygodium microphyllum. Next base: position 92,090,477 of record NC_141138.1, read on the forward strand.
CAAACCCTCATACCCTGTTATGATAGTAGAAACCCTAATGCTTGTTTTTCTTCTTTTTCTTTGTTTTTTCCTACCCTAATGCACCCAAATCACAAAGCAAATAACTACGCTACTCCAACATGCTTTTCCTAATCAAAAAAACCAAAAACCTACTTGCTAAGGAGATCAAATACCTCTTCAAACTCCCTCACTTCCTACCTATCTACCTCAAGCACCAGTTCGGGGAAAACCCTTACTTGGATGCTTGATTCGAAGCATGCAAGTGCTCAAGGCTTGAATCCGTTGGTCCCGGCAATGGAACCAAAATGTGAGAGCTTTCACTCAATCGCCAAGACCCATGGACTGCTTATTGTTTCAAGCGTTCCAAGCCGAGCACTAATGGCTACCTCTCACATAGTCAACGCGCCATCCATATCTACAGGTGTAGTGAGCTTACCTTGATGCCGAAATGAGTTGCCTCCTCTCTCGCGCACTCCAATAGCTCCACGATCCAAGTGCAAGCTTCAAGCAAGCTCCATCCTCAAGCTCCATGCTCCAAGCTCCATAGTCGCGAGCAAGACAAGACAAGAGAAGAGAAGAGAAGAGAAGAAGAGAGGGGAAGATGGAGAGCTTCTCCTCCCCAGTCCCCCACCCACATACACTCACTCCCTCACACTCTCACACTCCTCCCTCAAGCACAAGCTTAAGCAAGCAAGCAAGAAGAAGAGAAGATGATGATGATGATGATGATGATGAGACCCACTTTTGGCCACACTCAAGAATGAGCTTCTCGTTCACTTTTCAACTTTATAAACAAAACCCTAAATCCCTTTTGGGCGGTCATCCCATTATCCCCTTTTTTACATGGCCGGCTATGGCCTAGGCCCTTTTTCCCATTGTCCTTTTATCTTCCTAGCTTCCTTTCCACCGCCCATCTACATTTACAAATTGCATGGGTGAGAGCCCGACGCTCCTTAAATTAAATCATGATGCGCTTGTGCTCTTTTACAAAAGTATTGACTTGCGCTTTTCCTTGTGCCCCTTTTTTCCTTATTTAGGACTTTTCTGCGCTTCTTGTGTTTCTAGATTTTTCTTGGTGTGCCTTTGTCTTCCGTTTCACTTTGCCTTGGCTTTTGTCTTCTGTTTTAGCTTTTCCAGATTTTCCACCTTGTTCGTCTGACAGTTAACATTCAAGGACATGCAAAATCAAGGTATGAAATCTAGTTCAAACATGTTAATTTGTTTATTTCCTATTTGTAGTCATTCCTAGCCTAGTTATCAAAAGGACTAGAAACATTTTCGAGAAACGAGAAATATTAGCACGGAACTGACCTCAAATCACTCTGCTTGCTTGGTGGATCTTTTGGCAATGCTAGGACATTTACAAGGCAAAAAAATTTCTTGCATCCATGAAATGTCCTCCATCTAGTGTTGTTGTATACACTTGGCTTAGTACATGTGACATTTATGAGGAGGTAGAGTTGGGGTAGTGATGCTTATAACGAATCATGAAAACTCATCCACTTACTTCTTGATGGTAGAAATGTATGCAAATGCTGTCAAATGGAGTGATGCATATAGCTTAGAGAAGAAATAAGTCATGTAGGTTTGAAGAATGTTTGTGATTGAGGTGAAGGAAAGATTGCACGTGCTAATTGTCTTTTACAATCACAACAATATATATACTAGAAATGTTAGAGATTTTGATTCAACATATTAAAGCTATTGGACATATCCTAAATCTAGACATAAGCTCAAGGTATACTTGTGGGTGAGAGTAAAAGAGTAGCAACTTATGAATCTATAGATAGACATTCTTTAGCATATTAATTGGAGCCATACATGAGCATACTTTGGCCATAAAATTCAGTCTATAAATAGAGTGTACATATATATTCTCTAACATAGTAGCTATAAGAGTTGTAAAATGAGACCATGAACATCTCCTCTTTCCCCTCGAGATTACAAACATGAACATGGTTTATGATATCCAAATTTTATCTATAATGATCCCCTTGCCCAGTATTGGTTAACCATCAATGTTAGACTTTGTAGGGTAGTGCTTATTTGGTTCTTGAAACATGTGAAGGTCTAAAAAAGCCACTAGGAAAAACTTGGTCGCTTGGTTTGTTAAGTTAAGAGTTCTAGAAGGCTAGCATGGTAGCTTATTTCTATGAAGCCATGCTAATCAATAAGATAAGAAAATGCACTGTAATTATTTAGACATACATGGGCTACTATGGAGAACTAAGAGACACATAATTGGACTCTGAACATTTATGGATAATGCATGTTTCACAATCGACAGTACCATGAAAACAAACAATAGAAATCAATGTTCTGTATCATATATGGAGGCTTGAGAAACTTTTGTAACAATGTGTGATACCAATTATCTCATTTTCTTCATTAGTGGTTGATGGGTTTCATTTCAAAATTATTATTGCTACAATTAGTGGCATGCACTGTTCTAAGCAACATTGTTTGATCTAAACATGCATACTCCCATTGAGTGATCATGACCACTTTGTGATTTAACACTTCAAATCAAAGCCAACGTTGTTTCCCCTCGAAGTATTACATGACAGATGTTGCAAATAAGAGCCATGCAAGGAGTAAATATAATTTGAAAGTTGTTCTACAACTTTAAACTAGATTTTGAGCTCTCATTTAATGAAAAACTTCTTAGGAAAGCTTTCATCAATCACTTATAAAATTTAGGTGATTCTTTTACATTATGTGAACCTTTCTAAGACTAGATACATAATTTTGTACAAGCATTGGTACCTAGCCACATTTTTTGAGAGCACAATATTTTTTTCACATTTTTTTAAGCAAAACATATTTTTCTTTAAGCATTTAGGCCCAAATCTTAGAGTTACAATGCATACTCTACTTTTGGATATTAAAAGCATTGTAATACATATGTAATAAGGCCTTAGCCACCAGAGAGAAGACTAAAAATCAACCTTTGAAAGAGGCAAATGCAACTATAAGGCACCTATACTTTAGTCTTGAGGATCTTTATAGGACATATAAGTGCTGATAATAGTTACAATAGGCTAATAATACATGAACATATAGTTTATAATTGAGCCAACACTTGGAATTAAGTCTCTTATTGAAGGCTTAAAGCCCTCTAATAAGGTTGACCAAGATGGAAGTTACCAGCCACCATCCATGTAAGGTGCATTGCCCACCATCAACACCATTGCCTCTCTGCTCCTCTCCTTATTAACACAACCATGACTTGGGCCTAGAGATGAAGGGAATATCAAAGGGAGCAGGAGCAAGAGTAAGAGGAGGAGGAGAAGTCAGAGGATGAGGGAAGAGGAGATCAAAGGGAGAAGGAGCAGGAGCAAGAGGATGAGAAAATCCATGACCAACAAGGGGGGCGGGACAAGAGAAAGAAATCACAAGACAAAAATATAGTCAAGAAGATGGTCAAGAGATGTGAATGGGCTTCTTCTTTTGAGAGAGAGAGAGAGAGAGAGAGAGAGAGAGAGAGAGAGAGAGAGAGAGAGAGAGAGAGAGAGAGAGAGAGAGAGAGAGAGAGAGAGAGAGAGAGAGAGAGAGAGAGAGAGAGAGAGAGAGAGAGAGAGAGAGAGATTGATGCAATGCTAGAGAATGTTAGAGATTAGCATGTGCTTTTGAGAGAGAGAGAGAGAGAGATCATTACAATGATTCAAATCCCCAATTCTTAACATGATTCAGATAACTAATTCTCAAAAAATTAAAACATGCTAAAAATGGGGTTATGTAAGAAGCTAGCTAATATACCTTTTATGTTGGCCAATAATACATAGGCTCAAGTGGTTGCAAACTCCATCCATGAAGGAGTTAGACTAGGCTAGCCCCTTAGCCCCCTATTATTTGCTCTAGCAACCCATCCCTTCTTCCTATAACAATTGAGAAAGTGGCCTAGCACAAGGAACTGAAGGGTCAACATCAAAGGGACATATCTCCTAGGACACATGGCTTCATTAATGACCTACTAATGATGCTAGAGGCCTCCAGGCTCAACTTGGACAAGGCCTTGGAGCCCATCGAGATCTATCAGTGTGCTACATGCTTTTCCTTCAACATTACCAAGTCTATGCATCAATGTTATGGAGGATGACATGAGCCAATTGGGGTGGAAAGGAAGTTAATTGGAAGGGGTCAAGTCTATAGGTACCTGGGTCTCCCTTTAGGCTCGAAAGTCACAAAAAAAGATTGGTATAGCTAGATACTTAATAAACTCACTACAAAGTTCAATTTTATTGGTCATCCACATCATGGCCTATACATGTGCGGCTCAGGATTTTGCAAACTTTCATTTTTCTGGCAAGTAGATTCTACGTCCTACTTAGTCTATGAAAGGGCCCAATCTTAAAGTAGTGGGACTCCCTTATTAGGAAATTTCTTTGGGGAAGGCATGGTGATGAAAGGTAGGCAGCCTCAGTAGCTATGGAAGCTCTCTAGCAAGATTGGGGTCAACTGGAGGCCTGAATTTATTGGACATCTAGGAGGAGAAAAAATTCTCAGGGCAAAACTCCTCCCCAGAAGCTGACAGTCGAGAGGACTGTGCCACTCCTAGAATCTCAGAATCAAGACTTGCTCACCACTCAAGTTATCACATGCATCAAGGGCAACAACTTCATCACTAATCTAATCTCCTCCTGGGTAAGAATTTTGTAGGAAGTCCCATGAAAGCATGCCACAAACATGATCAAAAAGGGAGATAATGTCTTTTGGTCTTGGGCTTTCACCCTCGAGCTAGCAATTGTTGTAGGAAGAAGAGGCATGCATCTCAACAGGAAAGAGTGCAATAGAATGTCCCATTTGCAAGATGAAGCATGAAGGATTATTACATTTGAGGAGACCAAAGTTAGGAAGAAGCTCACTCAAGCTAATAGGATTGCCTAGGATGTAGTCTCACACAAGCTAGAGGCCCGAGTAATTATTCAAGGCTATGTGGGGTTCCCCTTCTAGAAATATAAAAAGAAAAACATCACTTCTCTCTTTAATGTTGCAGTCATTAGGAAGATTTGTAAGGAAAGATGCTCGACTAGCCATCTTGCCAACACCCAAAAGGAAATAACAAGTGAAACTTAGTGGAGAATTACTATGGAGAACAATTGGTCACTATACCTACCCCTCAAGGATTGCATATTCCTCTAGAGAGTCATCATAGGTGCAATCGTACTGGTGAGAAACTAAGGAAGAGAGGGCTACTAGTATCTTGTTGTAGATGTAGTGAAAATGAGTTGTTAGGTCACCTCTTCTGAGGAGATGCTTCTCCAAGCATGTCTGATTAAGCTTTATTGAACACTTCAATCTTATAGGTAGTTATGAAAACCTAGCAAGAATATGCCTCTTGGGGCTCTAAGGTGGCGGAATGATGGGCCAGACACATTGGTTTTAGGTCTTTTGGGTCTTTACACTTAAGGCTATGTGGGAGGCTTGTTGCAAGGAAGGCTTCACACATTCCACATCAGATCCATTGTGGCAAGAGGTCAAGTTCCAAGGTCTCTGGTTTTTAAGTCTTTGGTCCCCAACTTGGACAAGTCTAAAAGGTCACTATTTTGGAACATCTAGCAGGAGTAGTTTGTATTCGGTCTTTAACCTATTCATGTGAATAGTTGTTATTTCTTTTAATCCAACTATTTATTCATGTCTAAAAAATAGAAATAATATGTGCTAAAGGAGAGATGTCACCCAAAGTGAGGCATATGGCAAGCCCAAAAAGTAATGGGGGACCGTTAGATAACAAATTATTGGTCCCTTGCCCCTTTACGGAACACAAAACTAATCGCTACCACTTAAAAGCTTGACTAAGGCCCTATAGGAAGGCCAAGAGGAAAATAGTCTCCCAGGCTTAGGGTGGGTTTAAACTCCACGCTCGGAAACGAGAAAAAGGACACGCTTGTAGATGTGTCTAGTTTCTATTCGCCACGTAAAATACGTCGTGAAAACTCGGCTTTTTGAATCAGTTTCGCATTGGTTGGGCCGGGGACATCTTTGGAAAAGTGAATTTCACAAGGGTTGAAACTTGAACCCCCAGAGATGATCTTTAAAGCCAATAAGGCACTCCCACGTAGCCATTTTGTCAAGAACCACATCCTTTAAAACAATGTGGCTTCCTTTTAATCTGAACACACTCTTGACGAACAAGCTTACCAATTGTGTCGGCCGTCAAAGTCTGAACGCGCCCTTAGATAAAATCTATGTAAAAAGGCGGAAGACATACGACGATAGGTTTGCTTCGTTGCGTGTCCTGCGTAGAAGAGTTGTTGCACCGCCTTGTCGGATCTTCACCGCCATCGGCTCTCATCAGCCAGGTATGTTAAATCATCTCACATTGAATCAATTTGCGAGAAGAGAGAGAGAGAGAGAGAGAGAGAGGATTCCGCTCCGTTATTCATCTGCAGTCACATTTGCACCAGGAAGAGATCTCCACCCCATTCTCTGAGTCGTCGTCGGGATACTTCCGTGCAGTGTGCGAATTTTGATCGATGGCTTCTCCACCTGCCGTTCTTGTCATCTCGGACGCACCCTTCATTTTGGGGCCAGCTATCCTATGGGCTTTGAAAGCCTTCGAAGATAAAGTCGATGGCGGTAATCGATTGGCTGTTGTTACACAAGCTTCCAGTATTGGTATGCTTTTATTCTACGGCATTTTAGGGTTCTTGTCCCCTGCACTTCTTGTCCCTGTTTAATTATTATTTCATTTCTTCTCTGAGTGGCATCATACGTTTGATCACAGGTGGAAACCTCAACCTGCAGGCAGCATCACTCGATGCAGTGTTCTCTTTGTCAGAAAGTTCAGGTTTCCATTCTTGGACATTGCTAGCAGAACTATCCAAGTTTTTGAAGCCAGGAGGAGTCTTGGTCATACAGGAGCCTAAAAGTTTAGATAACCAGGCAAGAGATAGTCGATAGAAGGACTTATTGTTTGTCTAAGAGTGCTGCTTTTGTTCCGCATTTCACCGTAATGTCAGCTATCTTGTGACGTTTTCTCATTTCTGTTTGTTTGACCAGACAAAATCAGTTTTGGAGCGCAACTTACTACTGGCAGGATATGTGAACTTTGAACAGTCTCTGGAGTATGTGCCCAATAGCAGTGCATTTGACATGGTAAGGCTGGTTCCATGTTGCACTAAGCTGCATTTCAACTGTCCACTTTAGCTATCAAGTGCCTCATTTCAGCTTTTTGCCTGTCCACCATTTCTGTGTTTTTAATTACTGTAGGAACTAGTTCCTAAAATGCACCACCTCCCACAAATTTGGAAATATTCCCTGCATGAAGCCATAGAAAGGGGATACTCTTTTGCGCTGGAATGTTGTTAATATGCCACAAAAAAGCTCTTTTTTTTCTGAAATCTAGATGTGTGCTAGTCAAGTTGAGTGTATCCTGCTTAGATATGTTGCGAAAATGATGCACATACAATTCAGCTCTACTACCTTGCTGGACTATGGCATGATTGTTTGAGACAAAGTAAACTCCAAGTTTCCTTCTTTACATCAGTTTATTGTTGAAGCTGCACAATGCAAAAGCAGCAGGTTATAAAGCCTTTTCGCTCCTTATTAAGCTCATTGAAGCTGTTTTTGTGCTAGGTCTTTTTATGCATGGTATTGTGGAATGCAGTTTCGAACCCTAACATAGTTTTCCAAACGTTTTTGAAACTTTGAAACTCTGAAACATGTTTTGGGATGATCGACCAAAGTAGCCCTAGCTCATTCTTACTAGGTCACATTATGACTACTATGAACATTGCTACTAGCACCCATCAAGATGTCCAAGGATGTAGTAACACTCGTCCTGGTTCCAACAAGATGAAAGTAAAGATGGTTGCTAAAAATGAGAAGTTGATCTAGAGACAACATATCATGATCACTACTGTACAAATCATAATTGAACCCTTTAGACTTATCACTCTTAAAACAACACAAAGATACCATGAAATGATTGAAGATAGGAGTTAGAGAGAGATCTCTAGGACACTTTGTGGTCAAAATAGTTGAGTGTCGTCTCTTGATTCCTTGTGTATGTGAACTATTAAGCAACTATGAAGCAAATGCAGTGAAGAATCATAGGCATTGACAAGTAAGACCCTCTCTAAGGTTGAAAACACAAAACCCAAGTATGCAAGATTTAGTAAAAAACACAAATTTTACTAGCTAGGGGAGCACTCCGCACTCCAATGCAAAGGTGCAGGAGGGCTTCAAGCCTCTATGTCACTATTTAGTAGCTACAAGTTGCTAGCAAGAGTTGAGAATTCATACTACCTAGTTAGTTATGCAAATCTTTGTGTGGCAACTTCCATCCTCTCACTATAAATGGCTCTAATCAAGAGAAATAGGCATGCAAACACATATAATAAAAGTGTTTTTTAAAGGCTAGAATTGAAAGCTAAGAACTAAAACATGTTACCTATCAATCGAAAACCGGAACACAAATGGGTAAAAAGTTCAAGGCCTCTTCCCCCTAAACGAAAACTTTTTTTCACAACTCCAAGTAGGTCGACATGTTTGTACATTGGGACGGTGGTTTCATAAATTGCTGTATCTTTTCCATACTAACTCGATGCAATGCATCAATTTTCCTAGTAAATCATATAATTTTTTGCATCAACTTGATGCATTGCATGAAGCTATATAGATATTGTATGGTTTCTATACTAACTTGATGTAGTGCATCAAGTTGCTTTGTAATGATATAAGTTTTGGTACTAGTCTGATGCAATACATCAACTTGCATAGAATATTTTATGTTGTTTTAACTAACTTGATGCAATGATGGGATACTAGCTCTTGGGACGTGGTTGTGGCCCAATTTGTGACTATATATGGAGTGAACCGTTTTCGTTGTATGGTTGGGCTGTGGTTTTGATGTCCATTTTTTTAATGTTCTTCACTGTGGGTATGGCTTGTGTCATATCTTCTGTGTATGTTGGATTCTAGGTCTATAAAATCGTCCATGTTATGATCCGATATCTTGGATTTGATTGAGGATCTGTTGCTCGTCCTCTAGTCACGTGTAAATAAGACCACCACGAACTTGCTTTGTTTATTAATATGCTTTTGCTTTTACGATCTTACTTTTCTCAGGTATGGCAATTGAAAACAGTCTTGTTTCAAGTAAAATAGTCTTATGCATAGACTGCGTGTGATGGACTACTTGCTGTATATTCGTTCAGCCAAGTTGCAGGTGGGAACAAGGGCTTACTGAAGCTTCAGAACTGGTTTGGGAGTACCACAATATGAACATCTTTTATATAAAGTGTGGGTAATTAAGCTTTAAGCTTAAGTTAGGCTTAAATTACTAATAGCTTAAGCTTTAAAAGCTTAAGTAACTGGAAGAAATCGGTGCAGGTCGACAATATACGTTTGATGGAATCGCCACCAATGATTACGTGCCGAAATACTAGTGTGAGGAGTTTTGAGCTTAAGCTCTCTAAGCTTAAACATAAAGCTTAGCATTGCCATCAATATAAATTGCTTTCTCTGTCTCCTTTGTGAAAAAAAAAAAAACTTGTAAAAGAGACTTCCCGAGTGGTCGTTTGCCTGCTGCGAGAGGTCCATGATTAGAGGGTAGAGGAGGGGGTTCTTCACTGCCAGGAACATGCATGTGTTGTCAGTTCGTTACAAGACAGCCTGTAGTTCCCGTTTGTTTCAGGAGCTTTGTCTTCGCACGAGATGGCAAGCGATTGAAAGCTCTTGATCTTAGCTCTGCTCTGATACCACTAAGGACAGGCGTCCCCGTCAGCTTCTCGCACAAGGAATTCACCTTGTGTACGAGCCCCATCAAATAAATAGTTTTACGGAATCCACCGTGAAATATGCCTCCTGGCATCATTTGCACATTCTCTTCAAAAAGCACTTTCACTCACGCCAAGCCTATTGCCTACAACAAATTCAGTGCCCTCTAGAGAAGTGTTTTGGGACTGTTGCAAATTGAGAATTAGGGTTTACAGAGATACATCCGATTCAAGCCAAAGAACATGTTCTTTACATCCAGTTATTGCCACTTTCTATAAATTAAAGAAATACCTAGAGGGGTCATCAAGCGTTGGGGTCAATTGTGTCTAAGCCTTAAGGAAAAGTGCTGGTAGAGTTAAAAGCTAACTACAGCCCTTTGGATTTCTAAAGGCCAGTTTCAGCTTTTCCCTGCTCTAGAAATCACCCTCTCAGCTTATGTAGTGACTTGTCCACCATGGCTGCGATGACCCGCATGCACCCTCAGTTAGCAACAGGTTGTCGCATAATGGTTCTCCCTGTTGCATTCAAGTCTAGAATGGAGAGATCAAATAAAACCATGCAAGTTTCCCTTTTTAACCTGCTGTGCAGATTTTGACCATGGCCTAGCTTACATCTGACATTGCCCATGCATAATCCTTCATACCTAGCTTACATCTGACATTGCCCATGCACAAAAAAGTATCTCACGTTTTTGTGTAGGTTTTGACCATGGCCTAGCTTACATCTGACATTGCTCATGCATAATCCTTCATGCCCAAGGAATCAGGATTTAGGTGGATTCACATGCTGGTGACACCATCACGTTCACAATCCAGTGATTTGTGTCAAAGAACAAGATTACATATCCAGTGGTCATAACCAAAATCAGAAAGAAAATACATGTATCAATAACCCTGTGGGTGGCGATATGTCTCTTGGCATTGCGTAGCACACTGCTTGCCTTTTGGCAAATATAAAAGTACTCAAATATTAGCATCTCTTACCATGCCTGGTCTGTTCAATTGAGTAGAAGCGTGGATATGATTTGTACAGCTTGGAGACAATAGCTTAGATAATGATAAGGATTTATGGCAGGTAAAAAGCTATTTTAAAGTGCTATCATGGTGTTCAGGTAAAAGTATCAAAGCCAACATGGGAGACAGGAGCTTCATTTAGTCTGAAAAAGCCTTCCATTGCATCACAAGGTGGTACTTATGTCATTACGTTTTCAAGTTTGTGACAATGCGTTGCCTTCTGACTTTAGTCTAATAGCACAATGTTCCAGGTTTCTTAAGCCATGTGGTGAAATTGCCAACTTATGCGTTGCCTTCTGACTTTAGTCTAATAGCACAATGTTCCAGGTTTCTTAAGCCATGTGGTGAAATTGCCAACTTATGATGACAATGACGATGAGCTAGTTGACGAAGACTCACTACTTACAGAGGAGGACCTGAAAAAACCAGAGCTACCCAAAGGTATTTGGAGTTTGTTTCACTGGACTGTTCATGTTTGTTTAAATATATTTACGAAGTGCATGTGCTAGAGATATGCAACCTTTTTTGCCACGAGCTAAAGGCTTCCATGCTCTTTATTATGGCAGCTGATGATTGTGAGGTAGGGAAATCAGGACGAAAAGCTTGTAAAAACTGCACTTGTGGACGTGCTGAAATGGAGGCATCTGGGAAACTGTCATTGAATGCTGAAGAGCTAAATACTCCTCAATCTGCCTGTGGGAATGTAAGCATGCTCTCATTTTTAAAATTTTGTGTAGGATGTCCTTCTTCCCTTCTTTTCAGCAAATGTAAGACTGGCCTCATTAAAATTTTTTGGTATAATTCTATCCTTTTTGGCAACACATGCACACACAAAAAGAGGATAAAAACAAGAAAACGCTGAAACATCTAGACTCTAATCTGCAGTGTCTTTTAGTTACAGAAAAAGACAGAACAAAGAACCCTTGCATTAGAAGGCTGTAGATCTTATGGTGGAGGCATTAGTAGATGAACGTTTTATTGATTGCCACTGATATTTTGAGTTGGTTAAGTCACAAAGACTCTTTGCTGGCTGGATTTGGAAGCTTAGCTCAATCAACATAGACATGAAATGAGCGTTGAATGGTGAATTGATTTTCAGTGTGGGCTTGGAGATGCTTTTCGATGCAGTACCTGTCCATACAAAGGCATGCCCCCTTTCAAGCTTGGGGAGAAGGTACTAGGGTCACAAAGTCTCTGAATACTTTCATGCAAGTGCTTTTCTTTGGATGTGGCTAATTTCTTTTCTGGTGTATTTTAGGTTACACTATCAGGATCATTGTTAACTGCAGATGTATGATCCAACAAGCTTTGGTTTCAGGAATTGTCACTGGCAAAACACTTTATTTGCCTCTTTTTGTTAGATTAAAAAAAGTGGCAGAGTACTTGGAATTTACGGCTGCAGACAGGCAACCTGAGCAGTTGAATTTATAGTCGGACAGTGATGAGGACAGGCAATGAGCATAGCTGAGTTTATAGTTGAGTGGCGCTTTTGACCTCACAAAAACATGATTCTTTAGCTGCCTTGAAGTTGAGGTATTTCTTTTGATTGTTGTATAGTGAACCGAAGGAAAGCAAAAATTTCTAGTCCATATATGACAACATACTAGGTGAGAGTTGAAGCTTCAAATGTAAACTAAATTGGAATATATGATCAACAAATTATTCTGTGTGTTAATGGAAACCCTTGCTGTATATGTATAGCTGTAACAGAGTTAGCTAAGTTCCAGTGTGAGCCTCTTGCTAGTGATTTTAGAAAAATTCTTGTGAACACTCCTTAGGATTTGATGCATCTAGATCACTAATAAAATCACGTTTTCAAATGTATTTCAGTTATTAATGAAGTGGGTTTAGCCTTTCTTGAGTCTACTGCACTTAACTGTATGGATTTCCATGGTCTATCGTGATTTATTTCAGAGATGTATAATATATATTATGTGTTTGGTGTGGTTTCAAATCTATAGGTGTTGTGCTGCACTGGGAGAAATTGTCAAGTCTCATATCTCTAATCTATCCCAAAAGAGAATAAAGTTTTGGTCATTCTTCTTCTTCGGCCACTTTTTAAGTCGATTAAAGAAAGTCGTGCGCTTGTTACTATGCTAGTGTTGTGAGTTGCCTCTGTTGTGTCAATGGATGAAAAGACAAAAGCACTGCTTGAATGCTGAATGTTTGAGATGTCTTTAACTGGCAACATGCAGCATCCAGCGCAGGCAGGCTTGGTTATCCTGATCTGATTGTTGCTCGTGGTTCTTCCATTTTGTTGGGACACTGAATTTGGAGAGACAACAATTGGTGTTTCAAAACGTGTTACTGGTTGCAATGGCAAGCTTAAAGGTGGAATTGTCGTTGAATTTATGGTAGGTTAATGGGTCATATGGCAGAGGAATATTTGTGGTTGGTTGGGTGATCATGTGGCAGGCACTGATCAAGTACCTCGTGATAACAGGTATTTAAAATAGTCGGTACAATGGGAGTGAATTTGTTGCAGTGTAACGAAAGAAATGTTATGCAAAGTAACACCTTGTATAGCATAAATGCCGAACACTAATGCTTTGAGATTTGGGACAGCGCTGTGTACTAGTGTCTGCTGATGGTTCATTTGTACAGAATTGTGCTTTTAACCAATGCAGGAAGTAACTTTGAGGGAGTGGAGCATTATGCACTTTCAATTAGTGGCTATCTCAGCAGAATTGGGCTTAATTTGGGCAGTGCTTGCCCCTAGAGGGTGTACCGATAGAAACCTATTTCAAGGTAACGCATGGTGTAGCATAGATGTCGTACACTAATGTTTTGGGATTTGGGCCGCCATTGTGCACCAGTGTCTGCTGATAGTTCATCTGTACAAAGCTGTGCCTTTGATCAATGCTGTAAGTAATTTTGGATTAGTGGACGAGTGCGCATTAGTGGCTATTGCAGCAGAAACGGGCTTATTTAGAGCAGTGCTTACCCCTAGTATTTCGAGGCAGGAACGACAAACTTATGCTTGTCCACAATGTTTCAAAGGGAGGAGATGGTGATTAAGCATATTCAGCATCAGAGGTCGAGGGGTAGCGGCTTACTTGAGAATCCATTCATTGTCAACCAATCCTCAATGATGGCAACTGGTTCAAGTCAACTAGTTATGTGCAACTGTGCGCTGTCTTCGTCGCATCAACTTTGCCATTTTGAGATTTTCACCAAGGCAAGCAGTTTAGCGATTCACACAAGTCTCCACACTCACACACACACACACACACACACACTCTCTCTCTCTCTCTCTCTGTGCACCAAAGTGGAAAGATTGTGGAAATTGGAACTCCATCAATCTTGCTATGCGGTGTTTATTCTACCCAAATGAGAAATTTTAAGAGTGGAGAGATTACCCAAGTCATGGCATGTTCCTTGAATATTTCCAACTTTAGTGACGCTGCTCAAGTTTCTAAAACTTGCATTTTTGGGGGTATTGCTTTATCATTGGGTAAATTTGAGTTTTGGCATATTTCTTGCAGTTCCAATTCAGCATTATCTAATATTGGAAAATTCAAATTGAAAGTACTTGTGATAATTTTTTAAATTTCAAATTTCAAAGTTAGACACACACTTAGTGGACCTCTTTTAAAATCTTAGTTTATTGCTTTGCCAGGTCTCAATAGACCTAAAAATTCTCAATTTATTGCTTTGCTAGTTCATTGAATTGAGGCTTGTTTTACATGGTGGATTGAGTAAAGGCTCATGTGTGTTATCACAGTTGTGTTATAAAAGAATGGGACACTTAATTTGAGAAAAAGAACACTTAAATTCTAGATTAAAAAGAAACCAAGGTGGCATTTTTGTTAATGTTGCCTATACATATGCATGTAAAAGGTTAATCAATATTCTTTTAGCTTTTTTGTTTCTGTTGCAAGGGCAGCTAATTGTTCTTGCTTGTTTTGAGGCTATACCCACTAGAAGGCTAAATCATAACTTTAATTTGATTCATGTTAGCTTGAGAAAGAGGGGCACAAGAGCATCATGGCAAAATATGATTGCTTTATTGTTTTAGATGGTTGGAAGATGCTCTATTTTGTTCTGGATGGATATAATCTCTTAGATCTCTAGATTTGTTAAGATGTGGTATGTGTTTGGCTTGTATTACTAATTAAGTATTTGGATTTATGTTAAAAACTATAACTTCAAACTTACTACTTACAAGACGTGTCCTTACATCTAAAAACAAGAGATGTAATATTGCAACATTCAATGAAACAAATTGGGAGATTGGACCCAACCATGATGTGCATGCAAACTACAAAAGCATGGGAGAAATGCTCAAGGCTAGTTATCTCCACATCATATAGGCACCATGTACAATGAATACTACATTTATCCTTGGATTGGTAAAAATGCAAGAATGCCTTGAGATGCATGATTATGGATTCAGAGTGGTTGGATTGGTTAGAATCCATAACCCTAGTGGCTTCTTATAGTGTGTGCCATGTCTAGGCATTAGTGATGAGGCCACCATGAGTCTCCTATATGAGTTTATGGAGTAGCTTCACATCGCTATTTCACAGAGTACATGCATGTGACAAGTAAGAAATCATGCTACTTTAATGTCATAGTTACTAGATTTATGAGTTGTGATCCCATGATTTTAGCATTACAATCTTTGGTAAGGATGTCACCCATAATGCTTCAAGGTGCTAGCTATAGAAGCAATTACATGTTGCAATAGTACATGCAAGTCTATCAATTTGGGGGTTGGAGCAAATCCCCTACTTCTTCCACAAAGGTGTTGCAAAGCCAAATAATATTTTTTGTTTGCCCTTTATATTTCAAAATGAGATGATGCATTCTCTTTATATGTCAAGAGGTCATCCTTAATGTGATTTGTATAGTACAATTTGGATACACTCTATAAATGCACACATCTTGCACAATCAAAAGAGGTAAGCTATAACTTAATGTTTGGAAATCAAAAATAATATTTAGTATAAACTTGCAAATTTTGTAATTTATGCATTTGAATTGTTGACCTTTTGCTTGTAAACTTAGTAACAAATTAAATACCTTGGCATGTACAAATTCCAAGCTTCGATATTTGATAATACTAACATGTTAAATGGTGATGGAGGAGCAAGTTGGGCACCCCAATAAGTTGATCCTTGGAAGATAGTGGTGTAAGCAACAAAAAACACGGTTGTATTGTAATGTTGCACTACTAATGAAGACGTGTCCAACTTCATCCTCAAGGATATTGGGACAAACCCAATGTTATACACATTGTCTTGTCAAATTCTAGAGTCATCTAGTGTATCTGCTACTTATGTTTGTCATCATCAAACATAGAGTGGCCTTGAGCCTTCTAGAATGACTCCTACTTTGTGTGAGTGCTATAATGTGAGTGATGATAGTGACATCAATAATAATAGCAACACAAACACCTAGTTAATAAGGCTTTAAGGATTTAGAAATTAGGACCCAAGAATTATCACTTTGGACTACACTTCTATCAAGTTCCAACTTGCAAATCTTATAGCTAAACCAAGCAAATGAATAGTGCAAACAACGTGACCTCTAGGCTTTTAGCAAATTCATGATGTGCACATTCATGCTTGTTTTGATGTAAAATTTTCTTTCTATGTGATAAAATATTTAGGATTAACATGTTAGACTTTTGAGACTTGGTTATTGTAGTACAATTCAAATTCTTGGATTTGTTTAAATTCATTATGCATATAAATGTTCCAAATATATCATTCGATCATTTCACCTAGCACTTTACTTATGGCACGACCAAGGGTGAAGCATTTCACTTTGAAATGAAATGTTTCAGGGGCGAAAATTTTTGCATCACCTTAATATACATAGCACCCTCCTGTCACATATCAATGGTAATGATAATTTGATGTGATCTAAATTGTAATAGGGTCTAGAGGTAGTTGTTGTCATGATACTTTGAATGGTTAGGGTTAGACTTAGGAAGGCATTATAGGTTGTGGTAGAAGTGGAAGGTTGATAGAACATTTGTTTAACAAGACTAGCAAATTGTTGTATGAATATTATCATAAATGACTTTTGAAAAGCTAATTCTACATCAAACTTGATTTTTTAGCAAGTATTTCTTCCATGTTGCATTCGTGCCCAAAGTTTCCTCTTATAATACAATTCCCCAAGTATTTTTTAGTTCAAAGATAGCCCATGGGGACATTAATACCTTGTTGAGATTTGACCCTTCTCCATCATTAAACAATCCACTTCCATAAGACACTCCCAAGAACATGGATGTGGAATGTGATATAGTGTCCCTACAAAGTTCTTGCAATTACATTGTAGTTCTTTGTTATATATCTTACACACCATTTTGACATTATGCTTGTAGACCTTTGAAGTGGTTGTGTATATTTACCTCAAACAATAAACATACCCTCTCAAACCAACCTTGAGGTCTTCCATTAACTAAACCTATTGCTTACTAGGTAGTATTGGTCCAAAATCAACTTCACCAAGAACATCTACAAAGTAGGAAGGTGACAATCTAAGTATGAATTGATTGGGCCAAGATGATCAAACCCCTACTTGTTTTATAGGAGACTTTATTATGAGGTTATGGAATCCATTGTGAGACTTACTCTCATAAAAGAGTCCTTATAATTTGAAATTCTATGTATCCCAAATGCTAGTCATGGGCATCTAGAATGGTCAACAAGAGGTAGACACATTAGGTGCAAAGAGCCCCGCTATTTGTCACTACACCCTTCCATGTGGTGTGAATGACACTTCAGTGCCCCAAAGTTGAAGCATATTTCTCTTGATATGCCATCCAAATACTTATTCTATCTCCATATGGAGTTGCAAATATTGAGACTGTTTTGGAATCAATAAACAAAAATTATGTAATACTAGCTTTGAAAAGTAAAGTTAAAAATGTTAGCTACAGTATTGAGCACATAGAAATCACAACCATATTAATATGTTATTATGATGCTACATCAAGTTTTGTTGATGATACTGATAATTCAATACAAGTTAATTGGTTGCACAAAATGTGTAGTGCATGAAGCTACATGAATGCCATATGGTACAATACTTGGTATAAATCTCTCAAAAACTCATAATGGTAGAGTTGTTATTTATCCATTGAATACAGTCCAAACTTTCCTAGTATATATGCTTCAAGTTTAAGTATTGGCTTATAAACCAAGTCTTGGGAAACTCTTGTCTCTATGATCATGCGTACATTGCATTCCTCCTTTCCTCTATCTCAAAATCCATAATGTTACCATATACAAGTCTATATGATCCATTAGGCAAACTGTCATATAACAATGGCATCAAGAGCTCAAAGAAAGATGCGGATAATTAAATGGACAACATACATTCCTAGAAAGCATTTTTCAATCAACATCTTAAGTTACTTAAGTAATAGAAATAAGTATATAAAATCTAAGCACTAAGCTCACTCTCATACAGGTATATGTGAAGGCCTATAGCTAAGAGCAGGGATTATGTAACAATGAAAAGAGGGCCGAAAGGCTAAATGGAAAGGTGGAATCACAACTCTATCCAAACTTGTAGATAAAGTTCAAAAAGAGATAAATAAGGTCAAGTATTTTGTGTGATATCCGTGGTCCTCATTTTCTCCATCTCTTTTCTCTTCTCTGCATTTGCACCATTGTTTGAGCTTGAGTGAGAGGGATGGAGTGAGCTTGTGAGGTTGCTTAACTTTGATCGTGGAGCCTTCTCTCCTCTCTTTTCTTGTTTGTTGCATGTAGAGAGGGAGTGGACCAAAGGAGATGGATCCAAAGGAGCCGTTAAGCATGTACTAAGGGAATACGTGGTGCGCAGATCGGACGCAGATAGCTCACGTGATGAATCCCGGAAGGTCCCCAAGAACAAAGTACTCTACTTTTTAGCACAAAAACCCATGTAAAAGCAAGCACGACAAGAGGCAAGAGACAAATTGGGTTCAATCTCCCCCCATGCCTTGTGTGAGCGCTTCACAAAGCATGTATTTAATGTATATTTCCAATCTTCATGCTCAATAATAGCCCAATTACAAAAATATGACAAGCTTTTAGCTTTTGAGTTTGCTTTCTACCAAAAATAGGAAAATAAAGCTAATGGACGGTGCCCATAGTGTCTGGCACGCCCAATCTCAATGTCCAAATAGAAATAACATATCCAGGCGCATAAGCGCATACAAAATAATAATAAATAATCGATGTCTCAATAGACATAACAAAATATAGGCGTGGCGCCTATCAAAATCTAATCCAAAGTCGAAAACCCGCTAGACTCCAATGCTTTCCTCCGCCACCGCTGCTATCTCTACACATCAACTGAAGCATTCACAATCGTTAGTAAAATAACACAATTAAACCGACAAAAGTGAATACCTAGCAGTCTTCAGCTACATAAATAAATCAACTGGTTAGAAATAAATCCTAACCTTAATTTATTACGAGTGCGCACTCTAAACTCATAAACGTTTATTAATTTAATATGCATTTTACGGAATCACCCGCTATGGAATCACCCATGTACACACTAAATTAATGAAACGCCCGAAAAGGACAGGCGTCCCCATCAACTTCTCGCACAAAGAATCCTCTTTGCGTATGAGCCCTGGTCATCTAAGTTTACGGAATCCACCGTAAAACCTCACGGAATCCACCGTGGAATATGCCTCCTGGCATCATACCCCCGGGGTGGGATAGCAATTGACCTCAATTGCTATTAGCTCAATGTGGAGCTAACAGAGTGGGGAAAGCATTTAGGTCTCTAGCGTGCATCCATTGTGCTTCCTCTACAGGATGGTTCTTAAATTTCACTAGATATCTAGAATACCTTCGGCCAGTTCTAGTGGTCATGTAGTCAGTGTCTATAATGGCTTCTGGTTCAAGTATTTCAGTTTCTTCTTCTAGTAAATGTGGGTTTTCATAGACAGGATGGATAGGTAATTGTCCTCTAAATGGTCTCAATAAACTAATATGAAATGTATTATGAATTTTCCAATGAGATGGCAGTTCTAACTTGAATGCATTGTCATTAATCTTATGAATGATTCTAAATGGTCCGTAGAATCTAGGAGCTAATTTGACAACTGGATGTCTATCTACACTTTGCAGTCTACGCTTTTCTATTCTAAGCCAAACATAATCATCGACTTTGAAATTCATAGCTTGTCTTTTCTTGTTGGCTTGTTTGGTATATGATTGTTGGGCTTTAGCAATCATATCCTTGACCTCATCAAAAATAGTGTTATGCATAACAGCAATATTATCGGCACTTTGTATTCTATTAGACAAAGATGCAACAGGTGTAGATAATCTATATCCATAAATAACTTCAAAAGGTGCTTTCTTTGTAGATGTGTGCGGTGTATTGTTATATGCAAACTGTAATAAATGTAAATGAGTATCCCATGTCTGAGGTTTAGAGATAGTGTATGCACGTAAAAGATCTAGAATGGTGCTATTTGTGGCTTCTGTTTGTCCATTTGTTTCTGGATGAAATGCAGATGAGAAATCAATCTTTGTGCCTAGATTTGCAAACAGTGTAATCCAAAAATTATTACAAAATCTAGAATCTCTATCTGAAATAATCACTTTCGGCAATCCATGGTTAGTAAAAACAGTTTTCAAAAATAACTGTGCTGCTTGTGATGCTGTTAAAGTTTTCTTACATGCAATGAAATATGCTTGCTTACTAAATCTATCTACAATTGTCCAAATCATGTCATTGTTAGATTTAGTATTTGGTAAACCAGTAATAAAATCCATAGATATATGTTCCCAAGGTTTAGATGGAATAGATAAAGGCATTAATAGTCCATACTGTTTACCATGATGTCTCTTTATTCTTTGACAAATCAAACATTCAGAAACAAAATTAGATACATCTGCATCCATATGCGGCCAATAAAAATCTTCAGTTAACATGCGTAATGTAGAAATGATACCTCTATGACCTTGATATGGGGGACAATGAATTTCATTTAAAACAAAAGATCGGAATGGGATAGTAACACACAGTCTCTTTTTAAAAAACATGAATCCATCATTATATGACAATGAATCAATAGGAATGAAATTATTTTGAACTAATTTTTGCCAATCAGAATGAAAAGTAATATCCTGGTGATATGTGTCTTTCATAGCAATCAATGAATCAAAAGATATGATAGATATATTATGAATTGCAGGTCTTCTACTCAATGCATCAGCAACTACATTTTCTTTTCCAGGTTGGTATTGAATGATAGGATGGAAACTTTGAATGAATGAAGCCCATTTGATATGACGGTCAGAAATTTGGGGTTGGCTAAGTAGATGTCTAATGCTTTGCTGGTCGGTCTTTATCATGAATTCTGAACCCATTAAATAATGCTTCCATTGTTTTAATGCTTGTACAACTGCTAAGAGTTCCTTGTCATAAGTGGAATATTTAAGCTCAGAGGGTTTCAGCTTAGAACTAGAATATGCTATTGGATGGTTGTCTTGCATTAGCACGGCTCCTATTCCTGATCCGCTAGCATCAGTCACAACTAAAAAGAATGGTCTGTTAAAGTCAGGCAATTGTAGAACAGGGGCATTGGTTAATGCACGTTTGAGTAAATCAAAGGATTTCTGCTGGTTTTCAGTCCATTGATAAACAATGCCTTTCTTAAGAAGTTTGGTCAATGGTAAAGCAAGTAATGAAAAATTACGTACAAACTTTCTATAGAAACTAGCAAGACCAAGGAATGAGCGTAGTTCATGTACATTTTTAGGAATAGGCCAATGCAATATTGCATCAATTTTCTTACGATCAACTTTTATTCCTTTTTTTGATACAATATGACCTAGATATTCTATTTCTGTCTTAAAGAATTCACTCTTGTCAGGATTTGCAAACAATTGATTTTCTTTCAGTAATTGAAAAACTAATGATAAATGCTCATAATGCTCTTTTTCACTTTGACTGAACACTAAAATATCATCAAAGAAAACAATGACACAATATTGATATTTTAGAAAAATACAGTTCATCATTCTACTGAAAGTAGCAGGTGCATTAGTTAATCCAAATGGCATGACTAAGAATTCATAATGGCCAAACTGTGTCCTGAATGCAGTCTTAAATATGTCGGATCTATCTAGCCTCACCTGATGATATCCAGACTTAAGGTCAATTTTACTAAATATAGAAGATCCTTGCAGTTTGTCCATAAGGTCATCAACTCTAGGTATAGGATACCTATTCTTTACAGTGATCTTGTTTAATGCTCGGTAGTCAGTACACATACGATAAGTATTATTCTTTTTCTTGACTAAAAGCACAGGTGCACCGAATGGAGAACTGCTAGGTTGAATTAAGCCTCTATTTAGTAATTCTTCAACTTGACTCTGGATTTCTTTTTGCTCTATTTGATTGTGCCTATATGGCGCTTTGCAAGGTGGTTGTGTGCCAGGTATTAGGTCAATCTTATGGTCTTCTGGACATGATGGAGGTAAACCTGGTGGTAGGTCTTCTGCAAAACAATCCTTAAAATATGCGAGAAATTCCTTATGCCTAGGGTGCATATGAGTTTCTTTTGCGTGCAATTCATTCACCCAAATGAGATATGATTTAGTGTTCTTGCGTAGTGCACGTTTTGCTTGAGTATGCGAAAGCAGTGGAAAAATATGAGATGCATGCATACCAAACAATGTAATAGATTTTCCTTGAAAATTAATATTCATTGTGTGCGTGGAATAATCTATATTGGGATTATGTTGGTGTCTCCATGGCATTCCTAGAATAATGTCGCTAGACTGTAATGGGACAACTAAGAAATTTCTTCTTTCAATATATGGACCAATTTGAATTTCTAAATCTTGAACTTCTTGTGTGCCATTGTACCTAGTGCCTAAAAATGCAGCTTTTATGCGATAGTGTGTAGGTACAGTATGCAATTTCAATTCCTTTACCAATTTTGCTGAAATAAAGTCATGGGTACTACCGTCATCATGCAATATAGTTCTTTCTTTTCCATGCACCATACATTTCATAGTCAACAATGAATGTGAAGTAGGCATACCTGGTAAAGTGTCGGAAGTAGTAGTAGGATCATCTTCTTCTTCAGTGAAATCCGGCATATCCTCATGCTCGTCTTCGTCCATGGCTCCAAGGTAGTTGATATATGCTGGTGGCTTCTTTGAATGACAATTTGTTGCGAGATGCCCTGGCTGGTGACACTTGTAGCATACGATGGGCTTGGCTTTGGTCACATTATTTGCAATGGCTGGGAGTCTGGGTACATTTGGATTTGCTTGTGGAATAGGCTTAGGATTTGGATTGACAGTGGATGGTAATGCAGGTGGTTTAGGCCAATTCTTGCGAAAAGATGGTGATGAGAAACGACCTGGATTAAATCTTCTGAAATTGGAATTGAATTGTTTAGATCCATAATTACCGTTTGCTTGGAATGGCTGTGGTTGTCGATCTCTTCCACGTAACTTATCTTCAGTGTCGTGAGCTAAGGAGATGGCGTCTTCAAGGGTAGCAGGCTTGAACATATTCACCTCAGCATAGTAATGTAGTAATGTCCAAGAAGTCCAGACATGTACTTCCGCTTATGTGTCGTCTCTGGTACGTCTTCAAGCATGCGTAGCTGTAGGAGTGCATTCCAAAAACGCTCTGTATACTGTGGAATAGGCTCACGATCGCGTTGTTGAAGTAAATCCCATTGCTTGATAGCCTTCTCATGAAATTGCGGTGGTAGAAAATTTTGCATGAACTTCTTCTTGAAATCTTCCAAAGTAGCAGGACATTCTATGCTCTTGCGGACTACAGTCCACCAAAGTGATGCTCTGTCTATCAGATGATTAGTAACACACTTGATTTTATCTTTCTCGGGATAAGTTTCCTCATGGAAATAGTCATCAAACTGGCTAATGAATGATAAAACAGTCTTTCCTTCTCTTATGCCATTGAAAGTGCGAAACTTGAAACTTCGTTTACTTATCTTGGATTCCTTGCGAATGGTTTGTGCTTCAAGAGTGGCGTCGATGGTACGGCGAATCAAATCTTCAGCTTGAGGTTCTTCTTTATCAGTGGACGCTCCTTGTAGCTTTGTCAATTGCGCTTGCAAGGCTTGCCTAGCTCTTCGCTCTTCTTCCAATTGCAGCATGATTAGATCCAGCTTTTGTTCCATGGTAGGCTCGGGTAGATCGTCTTCAGCCATAGGATCATCCATATGTGGGGTAGTCATCCTGTAAAACTCAACAAACCTTTCTCACTCAAAATCAATTAGCGGGATGAGCGTAGCTCAAATTTGGGGTTACAAGGCTATGTATTTTTGGGTATTTTCTTCTTCAATTTTCAGAAATTCTGCAATATTTCTGTCTCCGTGTGCTGAAAGTACTTCAATGAACTTGTAGATAGGTAGAACAACTTGCTGCGAACAACTTTCCAGTTCAGAGTTTTTGCATACGAACAAGTCTTCCTATGAGTTTTTAGCACTAGTCAGTTCTGATTTAGTCTGACTTGCAGAGTTGCAAACTTAACAGACTTGCAGAGTTGTTGACTTGCTGGACTTAGGCCGACTTGCAGAACTTGATTCCAAGTGACTTACTGAACTTGACTTCTGGAGCGCAGGACCCGGAGTATATCGACTTCTCTGCCCTGTGTAACTTGCAAAGTATTGTGTGACTTAAGCTTAATGAATTAAGCTTAAGCTTAATAAGCTTAATAGCTTAAGCTTATTAGGAAGAGAGAGGCGACTGAAAACGGCGTGATTCGTGGAGGACAAGAGGAGGTGTTTGATGACGTCGCGGATTTTTCGGACGTCCTCAGATACCTCGTGGAGAATTTTTGTGGAGCTTCTTTAATTTCCTAAGTCTTTTAAGCTTGAAGACTAAGCTTTTTTGAAGAAATAGATATGGCTTCTTACTATTTTATCACGACTTGTTCATGGAGATGAGGGAGTGGTCCTCCGCCTGCAGAGATTGGTCCTTCGCGATCTGACAGTGGAAACAGGGGTTCTTGATCGCCAGAAGTCTGCCTGTATCGACGGTTCGCGACGAGATTGACTGTAGAGGCCGTTTGTTCCTGGAGCTCCGCCTTCGCCCAAGATTGGTAGCGATTGGAAGCTCTTGATCTCTGCTCCGCTCTGATACCACTGGTGCGCAGATCGGATGCAGATAGCTCACGTGATGAATCCCGGAAGGTCCCCAAGAACAAAGTACTCTACTTTTTAGCACAAAAACCCATGTAAAAGCAAGCACGACAAGAGGCAAGAGACAAATTGGGTTCAATCTCCCCCCATGCCTTGTGTGAGCGCTTCACAAAGCATGTATTTAATGTATATTTCCAATCTTCATGCTCAATAATAGCCCAATTACAAAAATATGACAAGCTTTTAGCTTTTGAGTTTGCTTTCTACCAAAAATAGGAAAATAAAGCTAATGGACGGTGCCCATAGTGTCTGGCACGCCCAATCTCAATGTCCAAATAGAAATAACATATCCAGGCGCATAAGCGCATACAAAATAATAATAAATAATCGATGTCTCAATAGACATAACAAAATATAGGCGTGGCGCCTATCAAAATCTAATCCAAAGTCGAAAACCCGCTAGACTCCAATGCTTTCCTCCGCCACTGCTGCTATCTCTACACATCAACTGAAGCATTCACAATCGTTAGTAAAATAACACAATTAAACCGACAAAAGTGAATACCTAGCAGTCTTCAGCTACATAAATAAATCAACTGGTTAGAAATAAATCCTAACCTTAATTTATTACGAGTGCACACTCTAAACTCATAAACGTTTATTAATTTAATATGCATTTTGCGGAATCACCCGCTATGGAATCACCCATGTACACACTAAATTAATGAAACGCCCGAAAAGGACAGGCGTCCCCATCAACTTCTCGCACAAAGAATCCTCTTTGCGTATGAGCCCCGGTCATCTAAGTTTACGGAATCCATCGTAAAACCTCACGGAATCCACCGTGGAATATGCCTCCTGGCATCAATACGTTATCAAAGCATCCTTCTAGAGCCATTTAGACCACAATGGAGGATTGTTGGGCCAAGTTCCCAATACAATTAGCATATTTTGAAACCCACTTTAGATAGTTTATGAAGTGGTAGAGTAGGTGAAAGAGCTAAATACAATGGATTAGAAGATAACATTAGGTTTGGGTTTCCATTCATGTGCATTCTCCTTATTATTCTCTTCATTTGGAGCATTAGGTTGCATAGCTTTACTACTTGCTCAATGAGAAAAAACTCTTTTGTTATTAACCTCACAATATTAACTAGTTGTGGCATTGCAATATTATCGAAAGGCTCTTGCACTTTCATTTCTACATGACTTTTGATTATGAAAAAAAATATGATCATGTGGGTAATCAAATCAATTTGAACAATGTTTATTAGCTATGTGGATAGAATTGCAAAAATCCATCTCATACTTGTAAGGAGGTAAAATTGGTGATTCATCTCTTATTATGTATAAAAGAAAGTTTGTTGTGTATTTTGTATTGTGGAATTAATGGTTTATATGATTGTGTATGCAATAAGACTCCCCCACATTCCAAAATTGATAGCTTGGATTTATCCTAGGGTCGTCTCAATCCCTTTGGGAAACTTGGTGTCATCCAAGGGAACACCCCACACCTTGTGAAGTGCCCTCAACCCTTGGGTGTTCACATATTAATGACATTGTAGCACTATATTAATATTGCAACACCATAGTATTAACTAGTTTTTATTGTCATAGTAGAAAAGAGGGGTCATTCAAGAGTGCTCACCAAGTCTTATGAGTCAAAGAACCTTAATTGACCAGTTTCACTTGAGACTTAAACTAGATAGAAGCCTTGAGTACACCGATTCAAGCACTTTACTAGAATTTCAAGCAATCTTCGTACTAAACGTCAATGATTCAAACATCAATTAGTGTGGTATGTGCACCTACATGTGGCTCTAAGACGACTTTCTTTGCTTTAGTGAAGATTTCTCATCTAGTTACTAGGGCTTGCCACTCCAACTCATCATTGTACTCATTTAGATTGTTTATTGTTATTCAAGATTGTCATAACCATTGAAAATAGAATGCTACTTGTTTTATTCTACACTTTCCCTAGACAGGAGAATATTGAAAAGAAAGGGTTTTCTTAGCGAGAGTCAAGTTCCAATGATTAATAACATGGTTTATTCACAAGAAAATCTACTTAAGCCTATGAGGAGGAAAATTTATCTTGGCTTTTAGTCGAGGAAACCATGTCTAACTATAAGACTCGAGTACCAAAGATGCCTCTTGTGCCTCTCAACTTGATAGCTCACTTGCAAGGGGGGTTAAGACCTAATGAAGGCATCAGAATAATCAATGGGGAAGAGTAAGAAGATAGTTATAGACAAGTTATGCCCCTAAAGAAAAGCAAAAAGGAAGCTCAATCACCAAAATGATTAGAGAAGGCATGCCTTACCATGCACCAACAACAATCCTAATGTTAGACATAGAGGTCTAGAAGAAAATTCCCATGATAGAAGAGCAAAAGAAAGGGATTATAAGAGAAGAACCACAAAGCCAAGGTGGATATGCAAGATATTGCTACTCAAGAAAGGTTTCTACAAAGTAGTCACACATCTAGATGCCTAAATTGAACCAGATGATCTCGATTATCATTGTCGCATGAGGTTACTCACAAGATAGCTACCTTGGGTTGCCACACTATATCAAATGTAGTGTGATTTAGGGCCCTTAATACTTTGAAATATGATCTCACATATATTGGCCAAAGGCACTACAATTGATAGCTCAATTGCATAAGGACCTGTCCATGACGAGCTAAAATAACACCTATTGTTGGATAAACTCTTGAATGAAGAGGATTTGCACATGTCAATCGTTCAAGGAACCTATAGTTGTAACATTCGTGTTCACATACCTTAACTCCCTTCTCGACAACTTAAGCAACTTAGATATTTTTGCAACACTCTAGACTTTCTCTAGTTGCACCTATCTCAGCAATAGAATTGACTATTATGAGAATACTCAAAATGATAAATGATGTGTGACAACAAGCCAACATGAGTAAAGTTGCAAAATCCTTTCAAAATAAAAAGTTAGTTTGAAATTTTGGATCCTACACAATCATAGTATCAACCCGAGTAATCTCATGACATGACAATATAAAATTGTGAGATTGTAGAAGATAATCATGTACTTTTGGTTTGTTTAACTTTGACTTTGGACTTCAAATAGTACCATATGTGTATGTAAAATGATTAGAACAATATAGTAAAAAATTGTGAAATTTATTGAGAACAAATCTAACATGATGGGCTTAGAATTCGATCTAGTGACTACAAATATAAAAAACAAATGCGATGAGGAAACAGTATCATCAAGAGGATGGATTGAAGGAATCACTTCAAGTCATCATCACAACTAATAGGGGGAAAAATCAATAAATCTCCTCATGTTCTTCATCTAAAAAAAGTAATGTGGCATCATCACCTTGATGAACACCTAATCCATACATTGTGAGACCCAACATTGTGAGATGTCTAGCAAGAGGCAAGCAAATCAACGAAAGGGATTACAAATATTCATTGAATATGCTTCAAGTGTTCAACTTTGTTTCTCAATAACAACTAGGTAGAGCCTTGGAGACAATCTTGGAGGGCATGATATTTGCTGATGTAAATACCATTGTTAATGCCTTCATTAGCTTGGTACTCATTCTATTGTTTGCACATGCATATATCTCAAATTAAGGGCCAAGTGTACTCATAGTAGCCTTTGTACTTCATACTTCTATGTAGAAAGGCTACAACAAGATGTTATGCTGCACGTGTGGTACTTAATAATTGAAAAAGGAAAAAGAAAGAAACCAAAAGTGGATACACATACATTTTCTAGGGGTCCTCAAGTTAGAGGATTTGATCAACTAGCTCCTTCACTAATCCCTTATCTCTCTCTTATAACCTCACACACACTCAAGGCACATCAAGGTTAGCACATACCTAGAAGTAGTAGACTTGGATCCCCAAGTCATATTGCATACTTCATGCCATGAACCAATCTTTGCACAACAAGGAGGGGAAAAGCACCATGCAAAAGAAATCTTTCATTTCATCGACTATCTTTGTGACTAGCTTCATTTCACCAACTATCTTTGTTATTGGTAGTTGATTGAAGGTGGAGGCATGTACATTCGTGACTTATCGTATGAGGCATGTACGTGTTATACTTATTGAATTATACTTGGTAGATAAATGGAAGGATACTAATGTGTGTTGTGTTGTGGTGAGTGGATAATTAGATGGAGTAAGCAGCATTATTATTTTGGAAGTGCACAATTTTGTGGGTATTTATACGCTCTTTAGCGTGGTAAAATATTACAAGAAGTATTATCTTTTGTATGCACCTATTAGTGCAAGGACTTTGCATGCACACACATGTAATAGCTTTAATTTTGATGTATTTATTAGAAAAGAAAAAATACTATATTTGTAAACCTTTTAGAATAGAGTGTGTTTTGATTTATTCGCACCAAAAGCACGTCGTGCAAAGTGAGAAAAAGCAAGGAACACAAAAAAGATACTTTCAATGTATTTTTGGCACAAAAGCTTATTCTTATACTATAAATACATGCATGGGGGATGTGCTGACCCATGCATGAGGGGAGATTATACCCAATCTTGTATTGTGTAAGTTCTTGGTGTTCTCTTCTCTCATGCGATTTTTTCTCTCTTGATTTTATTCTCAATTATGCTCTACCCTATAGTAAAGGCAAGAAACATTGGTATCATAGTAAGGTGATTAGTTTGCACGTCAACATAAAAAAAGAAGACATCTATCTATCTTGAAAGATTCAATAACATCAACACTAAGATTCATTCTATTATCCGTTGGGTGCAAGCTTTACACACACGTTTATGGTTCACAAGAGTTTTTTTCCACTAGTAAGTGGTAATTTACTTCAATTTTTGAAGAAAATGACTTCTATAAATGCTCTTTTCCTATTTTCCAAAAGGCTCCTCCTTTTCATTACCATGAATGTGGACAACCACCCTCTTGGTGGTCTTTCTCTCTTAGATGTGATCGTGCCACCGAGCTCACCTCCAAATCGCCTTCCCCAACATGGACGGCTTCCAACTTTGCTATGATGATTGAAACAGATGGCCATTGAGACAGACCTTGTTGGTTGCACCATTATCTAGAAAGTCGATGCCATAACAATTCCTTTAAGCCTAAAGCATTAAGCTCAAAGCTTTAAACTCTTTATTATTAAATTTAGGCAACATCCGTCATATTCTAAAAAGAAGGGAGGGGGGGCCTATTAACAAGGATCCCTTTCACACACATTATTTTTCTAAAAGGATCAAGATCTTGTTCCTGTGTAGGGGTTCTTCCTTGAAAAGCTGCAGATATTCAGATCCTTGTTTCTATGCAGGACTTAATACATATCTTTGCCTACATGCAGGTGTTTATTTGGCAGATTTTACAAGATGCTATTTATACATAGTGTATTTTATCTACTTTACATTATTTTCTATGATCTATTCTTGCATAGTAGGTTTTCTTCAAATCTATTTCTTGCACCATAAATTATTTCCATCATGTCAGGTCCTTCCAATATGGACAAAGTGAACATGAAAAATATGGAATCTCCATTATCGAAAATAACCTTGCAACAACAAATTTATATTCTTCAACATAATTTAAATGTGGTCACATGGGTAGTTGAAGAGCGCAAACAACAACCAAATCCTATGGCTCAAGACGAAGAGGATTGAATTGCTGAAATATTAAAGGATGGTTTCGATGCCCAACAAACCAAAAAGGACCAGAAAATAAGTTGTAAGTTTGTCTAATATTCATAATTTGACAAAAAAAAGGATGGAGAATTTGTTTTGTCTTGGTTGAGCTAGTTTGATGATTATTTCGATGAAAAATCTTTTCTTGAGAATGATAAAATCAAGTGTACTTTGGTGGAACATCCTACACCATAGGATCAACCGTCCTCGAACATGGGCTACTTTTAAAGAAAATGTTAAAGAATATTTTCTTCCACCCCGATTTCATCTTCAAGTTAGACAAATTTGGCCCAACTTATCTTGGCAAGAAGGTGATATTGTTTCTATTTATATTGAAAGATTTTGGCAGACTTTTGCTCCTACGTATGCTTGAGGAAGTTCTCATTGAGAGCCCACAACAATGTAAATACGAAGATGGAATACAATCTGTCATTCAAGCAAAACTGAGCTCTCTTAAACCCTCTTTGCTTTATGAAGCTATCTCTTATGCCGATGATGTTGATAAATAATTTCAATCTATTGCCCATATGCTTCGCACTCAACAATCTCAACCACCCTGTTCCTTCAAGAACAACTGCAATTTGAAAAGACCTTTTGTTCCTTACCATCCTAATTCTTTTCCATCGAATACATCTTCTCATTTCCAACCACGAAGTAGCAATGTGCAAAGGTACCCCAACAACAATTCGAACAACAAGGTAAAACCTCAAACTACAAATCTCAATGTTCAAAATAGAAAGGCCGAATTCATTTGTTATGATTGTGGAAAATTTTGACACTTCCGATCAAATTGTCGAGTCCCATTACCCCCCAACAACAACCAAAACAATGCTTGATTACACAACATTGAAGGAGAACTTGATTACGCTCTTGATTGGGCTATTGACACTCTACAACAAAGCTATTGATGACAAAAATTAGGTATGGCTATGTCTTTACATGCTTTATTGAAGATGAAATATTCAATGTATTATTTGGATGTGACTATCTTGCATGATGATGGAAGTTTTCATGATTTTATTTCGAAAAAATTGATTAAGAGGTTGCAATAGAAACTAGTCCTTCAATGTACAAAGTTAAATATGCATTTTAAGGAATTAGGTACAACGATACAAAAGAAATTAAGGGGTTAAAATTTTCTATGGGAAAATACAAAGAGAAATGTGATTTTTTAGTTGCACCTCTTTAATCATTAGACATTATTCTTGTCATGCCTTTTAGACATCAATTTAATCCCAATATTGACTATTATACTCACACAATAATATTTGAATGTCAAGCCAACCTATTTCTTTGATTAGTGATCCATAGATTGAATTGTTTCCACTCATTGGGCTAAGCAAGCACTTAGAAAACAACACAAATTATTCATGATTTTTGTGACTGAAGTTGAAAGGTTTGACCATTTTGTACTATTACCCACATAGAGAGAGTTTCTAGATTCCTATAAACATTGTTTTGCATATGATTACCCACATGAGTTGCTACCATAATGAGGAGAAATAGATCACAAAATTGAATTGTTTCTTAGTGTTACCTCACCACATACAACCCCATATAGGCACACTCCTTTGCATAAAAAAGAAATTCAAAGAAAAGTGACTGAATTACTAGAAAAAGGTTTAATTCATCCTAATTCTTCTCCTTTTGTCCCTCTTATTTTATTGGTTGAAAAGAAAAATAAAATATATAGAATGTGCATTGATTATTGAGCTCTAAATAAAGTCATAGTTAAAAATCAATATCTGATCCCTAGAGTTAATGATCTACTTGATAAACTTAAAGGAGCTAATTTTTTAAAGAAAAATTGAACTTAAATAAGTATATCACCAAATTTGTATGGATTCATCTAATGTATTTAAGACTACATTTAGAACACAGTTTGGTCACTATGAATTTATTGTTATGCCTTTTGGTCTTACTAATGCACCAACTGAGTTTGCTTGAATGATGAATAAATTTTTTCTAGATTACGAATGATTTTTTATTTTTTTATTCGATGATATACTTATCTTTAGTAAATCAGAAGAGGAACATAAGAAATATCTTTGCATGGTCTTTGATTTACTACACAAAAATCACTTGTATGCTAATCTTGATAAAAGTTTGTTTTTCCAACATCAAATTGAATATTTGGGTCATATAGTTTTTGCCAAGGGTATCATTGTTGATCCTAAGAAAATTTAGACAATTAATCCTGAGTGTACATGAAGTTCAATCTTTCCTAGGCTTAGTTGGATTTTATAGAAAATTTGTTTGAAATTTTTTCTTGATTGCCTTACCTTTGATCATGTTGTTGTGCAAGAATAACGTTTTCCATTGGGGGCTTAGCAAAAATCTTTTGATACTTTGAAATATCTTTTGACCCATGCACCTATTCTACAATTGCCTCTAACTTTTCCCAATCTTTCTTCTTAGTTGTCTCACTGATGCTAGTGGTTTAGGTATAGGTGCTTTTTTAATGCATAATGATTATCCTATTGTCTATGAAAGTCATAAACTAAAATCTTTAGAACAAAACCACAATACATATAATAAAAATTTATTAGTTGTAGTTTATGATTTAGATATTTGAAAACATTACCTCATGGGGTTTGAAGTTCTTATCAAGATTGATCAATAGGCCATAAAAAATTTACTAAATCAATCTTTAATTTCTAATCATCGCATTAAATGGGCCTCTTTCATTCAAAATTTTCACCCTATTATCCAATATTAGCTAGGTCATGTCAATGTTATTGTAGATGCATTAATTCCTATGCCACATGAAAGTACTACATCACATCATTTTCTTGGATTTGATAAAATCAAAAGTGTATACTTAAATCATATTTCTAATGTAAAAATCCAAACCTTTGATGCAATGATTCCTATGTATAATAATAAACAAGATATCTATTTTATTTTGCAAAAATTTCAAAATACAGACACCATTATGTTTGATAATTATTCTTATGTAAATGGACTTTTATATTATCAACCCAAGCTATGTGTTATCGTGTCTTTTAGAAATGTTGCAATGACTGAGATGCATCAACCTGCATACATGGGATATAAAGGTATTTGATTTACCATAGCTGTATACAAAGAGTATTTTTATTGGCATGCTATGAAGCATGACATTGCAATGTTTGTTTTGAATGCATTGTATGTTAGTGAATTAAGCATGACCATGGAAAACTATATGGTTTGCTCATGCCGTTGTCCATTCCTAATGGTCCATGAGAGAAAATCTCTATGGACTTTATCAGTGGCCTTTCTACTACATCCTCTCATCATGATAGGATTTGGACCATTGTTGACCGATTTAGTAAACAACCTATTTTATTCCTTGTAAAAAGACTTTGTTTGCTCCTTAAGATGCCAAGTGGTTCATTAATACCATATTTTCTCATCATAGATTTCATAAGGTTATTCTTTTTGATTGAGATGGCCAATTTTGCAATCATTTTTGGGTATCTCTTTTTAAGAATTTGGGTTCAAAGATGGGTTTTACTTCAGCTTTTCATCCTGTGATGGACAAATTGAAGTGATCAATAGTACCATTCTTGATCTTCTTAGATGTTACATAATTGAGAGATCTAGTAATTGGGACTAACATTTACCTATTTTTCAATTTTCTTATAACAAAGCTCCACATTCTATAATTAGTAGAGCTCCTTTCGAAGTAGCTTATGGAAAAAATTTACTTTTCCTATGATGACTATTGCTAGTGATGTGCTAACAACTAACTCTTTAGCTGCTCATCATAGAAAAATCTTAGAAGAAGTCACTGAAAGGATTAAACAAGCTCAATTGAGGTACATAGCAAAAGCCAACAAAAGACACAAAGCTATTAAATTTAAAGAAAATAATATTGTTTGGTTAAGGATTGAAAAGAGGAGACTTCAATCCACAAGCATTCAAAAATTAAGTTGGCACCTAGATGTTATGACCCCTTTAGAATATTTCAAAAGATTAACGAGAACACATTTTGATTGGGTATTCCTCCTCTCTAGCAAATACATAATTCTTTTCAAATCAGTTTGTTGAAACCATTTAAAGGAACACCTCCAATTACTCCTGTAGTTGATGACCAGCTTTTGTTAAGAGGTTGATACTAAAATTTTAGTTCCCAAACCAATCCGTGATCATGACAATAATATTACCCAAACAAGTAATCGATACCATATGTATTTAGTCAAATATAGAAATCATTCAATGGAAGAATCACAATGGATACAAAAATTAGTGCTAACTCCACAATATGACAATGTAATTAATGCCTACCACTACCACTCACAATCACATTAAATATCCCATGGGCACAGATTCACCACATAAGGCCGTTTTTGTGTGAAATCCATGGAATTTTATAGTGCAAATTTACCGTAGAAGTTAGCACTTTCATGTGGTTGGCCACCCTTGCATATTTATCAATTGGAAAAAGTTGCTTTCTAACCCTTAGGAAATGTTATGAAATTATGTTTATCATAGTATTTTATCGAGATTATGAATTTATATTTATCACAAGTAAAATAAAAATTATAGAATTATCATAGTATTTGTTGAAATTTATAATGGATTTTATTTATTTGCCGCATGATTTATGACTTATCACATAAGGCATGCATGTGTAATACTAGTCACATTATGCATGACATATAGATGGAAAGATGCTAATGTGTGTTGTGGTGCGGTGAGTAGATAATTAGATGGAGTAAGCAGAATTATTATTTTTGAAAGTATAAAATTTTATGCGTGGAATTTATACACTCTTTAGTATGAATTTTTTAATTAAAAGTATTATCTTTTGTATGTACCTATTAGTACACAACTTTGCATGTGTACACACACAATAAATTTATTTTTATGTATTTATTAAAAAGAAAAGGTATTAATTTTATAAAGCTTTTAGAATAGAGTGTGTTTTGATTTATTTGCACTAAAAGCAAGTCATGCAAAGTAATAAAAAGCAAGGATCACAAAAAGGATACTTTCAATGTATTTTGGGCACAAAAGCTTATTCTAATATTATAAATACATGCATGGGGAAAGTGCTCACCCATGCATGGGGGGAGATTATACCCAATCTTGTGTTGTGCAAGTTCCTTGTGTTCTCTTCTCTCATATAAATTTTTCTTTATTTATGTTATTCTCAATTAATTTCTACTCTATAGTGAAGGCAAGCAATACACTTATTCTCAGCCACCCCTTGATGAAGTGATACTTCACCTCAATATGCTTTTTTTCTTTGGATAGACATGATTATGTGCC
The DNA here is from genome assembly GCF_053477565.2 of Lygodium microphyllum. Classification (NCBI taxonomy): domain Eukaryota; kingdom Viridiplantae; phylum Streptophyta; class Polypodiopsida; order Schizaeales; family Lygodiaceae; genus Lygodium; species Lygodium microphyllum. The sequence goes on from NC_141138.1 coordinate 92,126,230, forward strand.
AATTGGATGGCATTTTGACTATCACTATGCAAAATGGGCAACTCAATGCTTAGATCTTCTACTAGATGAGTAAGCCATATAACTTCCTTACATGCCTTAATGTTTGTAATATATTAGTGCTTCAAAGCTAGCAAGGAAAATCTTTACAAAGCTATGAAAGTTCTAGAGGTTTATAAACAAGTAGTTGGTTTGAAAATCAATTTACATAAGTTGTGTCTCATTATTGTGAAAGAAGAAGAGTTAGTAAAACTTGGGTGGAAAGGTAGAACTGTCAATTAGGGTGAGATATTTAGGTACCTTGTATCTCGGGTACCCACTTGGAATAGGTGTGTTAGAACCCAGAAGATCAAATTGGTTAGTAGAAAATATTAAAAAAAGATAGACTACCACAAATCCAGTGCATGGACTATACACGTCAAGCTAAAGATACTCAAAATGTTTATCTTTCATGTTGTAAGGCTTTATGCTCCCAGTATATCTTGCAATAGATGTGATTTGAAAGAGTGGGACTCTTTAATAGCAAGGTTTTTATAGGAGAAAAAAGGAAATGTAAAATGTGTATCCTCATTTAGATTGAGGTTCCTCAAAAACGTCTTAGATCAAGGAGGACTACAATTGATGCACAACCTTAGGCAATTCTAACAAGTTAAGTGATTTATGAGGAAAACAAAAGGTTTTGCACTATTTAGGGCCTTGAAGGAGCAGAAACAATTTCATGTAGGCTTTGTTTGAAGTTAAAGCCAAGAGGATGCTCAAATCACTTTTAGAGACATAGAAGAGAATAACAAGAAAAGAAAATAGGAGTGATACTACATTAGGATGGTGTCTAGACAAGAATGTATATTGGACCTAGGAATTTCAACCTCCGATTATTGCATAAGCTTTGGGGAAAAGAGCTCATGATCCCACAAAAGGAGGAGCATGTAGGCTCAATTGGATTGAGGATGATAGAGGGCTAACTAGATGGACAAATGCCATTATGGTTCAATTGATCCCAACATTGACATCAAAGAAGAGTTGTGGTAATTTGTCTTCATACATGGTTGGATTATGCTTCAACATCTTGATTAAAATCCTCAAGTAGTTGTGGTGATGAAGTTTGGATTTGGGAGATTACTGGGGTTTTTTGATGAAGTAGAGAAGGGCTCTAACTCCCTTTGCTAGAATAGATATACCTTTTCAAGTTCTGTGGTATGTACATTTCTTTGGAAAGTTGTATCTTCCATGCTCCTATGGATTGTAACCAAGATGATGCCTCATTGCATATGGACAATGATTCACATAATCTCTCTCTATTGGAAAAGAGTAGCAAAATGCAAACCAAGAGTGCTTGTTTATCTCTAGGATAGTGTAGCACAATTTTGGTCGCATCTTTCAAGCATATCTAGGTTTCATCCTAGCACAAATCTTCCAGTCTCTTTTATTTTTACATGCTTTAGAAAATGCAACTACATTTTGATGTTCCAAATGTAACTATTTCGTTTCTATGTTTGCAATTGTCTTGACGAGAGTATTGATGGTGTGGATAGGTTGAATCCTTCTAAATTGTGGCTCTTGTGATGTGTTTTGACGAGAGTCTTGACGAGAGTATTTTGATGTGTTTCCTGGAGCTAGAAGTTTCCATGCCTCTTGGTGGTTCCATGGCTATTGTGAGACATTGAAGTCAAACATTGCAACAATTAACTTGTGACTCTTCATCATTTCTCTCCATGGGTGAATCTACTTCTTCACATGGCTCTATGTAGTTTGGTGATTATAAAATGGCTCTTGGTTGTTCCATTGATTTTGTGGCAACCTCCTCATGGTGATTGGGATGAATGCTTGATATTGAAGCAATTTGCGAGAATATGGTCATCAAAAGTCCCCTATTTTCTAACAATTCCCAGTAATTCCCTCTTAATTTGCAAATACCTCCTGTGTCTCTCATTTAGGACTTTCGCCCCAAACCGAATAGCATACATGTTTTCATCTGCATCATCTTGACCCACAGCCCAACCTATGCCAATTGGACTAGTGTCAACTGTCAATACAATAGGCCTTCTGCAATTATAATCTGCTTTCCTGAGAGTATGAGCAATCTGCAATAACTTCTTCAATTTCCACATGGCTCTAGTGTGGCTCTCATCCCAATAAAATTTCTGCCCCTTTCGAAGCAACTGATATAAACAATCTGCCATGTGTGCAAAATGGGGTATCCAAATCATATAAAACACACAAGATCCAATGAATCTCCATACCTCTGAAGTGGTAGAACAATACTCCGTAATCTTGCCTATAGCATCCACCTTCTCAGGTGAGGGTTTCTTGCCATAATACCCACACATACGTCCATAGCTTACATGATTAAGGTATTCCACCAAACTTCCTTTGACTTGCTCATAAGTTGGTGCCTCCATGTCTTCAAAGGATGGCATAGTGATTGTAAGGATGGCCTTCCTATAAAGCTCTTGCTACATATGGAAATGAGATGTTTACACACTATAACTTGCTCTTCTAATGGTTTGCTATTTGCAAGGCACTTGCTAAGTCAAAAACCATTTGTCCCTTTCCCTTTTCATGTCTTCTCTTCTATACTCTTGGCACCTCCTACCAAGGCTATGTCTATGATATTTTGTAGCCCTAACAAAGGCTACTTTCAGTTGTTCATGTGCCCAATATGTTTCATGTAGTACTTCGCTTAGGGTAGTTGTCTTGGCCTTTTCTTGTTCCATCACTATTTTGAGTTCTTTGAATTCATAGCCTCTTCATATCTCAACTACAACTCTTTCATTTTATCCATCATTATTCTCACACCCTCCATGCTTTTACTTATTGCTTCCATATTCACTTGTGTTGTTAGGAGTTATTGAGTCTAGGCTTGAACATATTCCTAGTGTGTTGCCTTCTCCCCATCTAGTTGAAGCTAGAGCTCTTGCTAATTTTTGATAGCTTCTAGCTTCATCTCTCTTGAGTTCTTCACATATATTTTCAAGAGTGGTCACTCTTCCTAAGGTACAACGTATCTAGATTGGCCCCAAGAAATAACAAGTCTTTGATGAGAGATATTGTTGTTGCTTCCTCTATTATTTTCCTATTTTTCTAGATAATTTCTTTTTATAAAGCCTATAGTTCTTAGTAAAATTTGAACATCACTAGATACAACTAGAGGGGGTGCCTCTTCCATTATCTTTTCTTTTTCTTCTTGCTAGAACCTCCTCATCAACATGCTTTGGCCAATCCTTCTTGCAGTTGCTATGTTAAGAATTGCTTCTGCTTTCTTATGTCTTCTTCAAAAGACATTCTCATGGCCTCTGTTTTTTCCTCATGTTTCTTGGCATGGGATATCTCTTTGGCCTTGAATTACCACTTTGATTCTTCTAGCATGACTTTGGACTCTTTCCATGAGTCACTCATAGAGGTTGACTTTTTATCACTCTTTTGTTTTTTAACTTGCTTCTTCTTTCTGTATTCTACAAGCTCAGTTGCCTTATCTCTCCTACTTTTCTTAGTTGATGGATTCTTTTTCATTCCTTCCTTTTTTGGATCTTCCCCAAAAGAGGTGGAGTTAGAGTCCTCTCTATAGGTGAGAGCTTAGTGAACTTGGATCCCTCTAGGTTGCTTGATCTATTGAGGTTGTCTTGATAGATGATGGGACATTTGATCTTACCAAGGTTGTGTTGATGGCCTTGGTGTTGGGGATAAAGGTGCATGTGCCTACGCCACCTATGTGTTTACTACACTTTACCCGCAAACATGTACATTGTAATGGTGGGACCCACATACTTGTACATTGTACCACGTGGCAAGACCCATCACTATCACTTCATTCTTTATTCTTTCAATGACTAATGAATAAGAAAAGGCCGGCCAGTCACACATTGTGACTATTGGAGTTCCCACATATTGAGTCTCTCTCTCGCTCTCTCTCCATCCTCCATAGCTCGCACCTTCCTTGCTTCCACTTACTCATGCTCTCACTTGGGCTTCTCCATTACTATCAAAGCATTGGTTTGAGGAGCTTAATCAATGAGTGCTTTAGCCTGGATTTGAAATCCTTAGCTCAAGGTTAATGGTAGCTAATCAAGAAGGTATGCATCAGCCCTATGCTTCATAGGCTTCTTCACAACTCAAGGTTAATGGGGTTGCTTTAACTTAAGGTTAATGGTTGCTACTCAAGAAGGTATGCATTAGTCCTATGCTTCATAGGCTTCTTCATGGCTTGTGTGGGCTCATCTCGGCATTGATTAGGCTTGCTTGAGCACCTAAAAGTGCTCCCCCACCCCCATTCTCTTCAGCAATAGTAGTAACATGTACAACAATAGTAGTGTGAATTGCACTACTACTGCTTTCCCCATTCTTGGTTAGCTTGACCTCTCCTCGAGCTTCTGTGACCTCTTGGCAACCTTTACACTCATCTTGGACACTCCCAACATTGGTTTTGTGGCCTTGGGAATTCATTTAAAGCTCCCCCATCTTTGCTATTACTATAATACATAGTAGATTTGTTGTAATACAGGTATGAGTAGGGTTTTGTCAGCAATCGGAACTCACTCTTGTCTCTACTAATGCCCATATGCATATGCATTGGTGCTAGGATGTTTGGAAAATGTATTGAGGTGCTAGTGGATTGATTTGAGCTTACCTAGTTTAGATTTTGTAGGGTATTTCATTGTTGTAATACAATGGGTAGTAAGCATTAACACATGGAAATATATGCATATTGCTCTTTGCATTTGGATACTTCATTGGATGCATTGATGTATGATATGCTATGCACCCGGATATGCCTATGGAATGCTTTGGCCTTTGCATTTGACTTGATTACATGTCTTGGAGATTTGGTTAGTTGCTCTACAGTGATCATTCACTTAGGGGCTTAAAGATTTTATTGGGGTTTATGCTTCGACTATGTAATTGATATATCTTGGATGCTTGGATGCCATGTATATGATGTATTGAGCTTGTCTTACTCAGTTGGCATTCGGTTTTGTTCCAATGGGAGTCATTTGAGCTACTTGGATATTTTACATTCAAGCATAGTTTTGGGCTTTATGCAGTTGAGCTTCTTTCATTGAGATAGTGGTTGAGTTGTGCACATGCTCTCTTGATGCTTATTGAATGCAATTACTCTAAGCTCTTAAGTGGGATGATTTAATTTATGCTTTGGATCTAGCACCTATCTCTATCAATGCAATGTCAGTGATGTATATACATTGCTTGGCTATGTATTGACCTTCGTCACCCTTGCTTAGCCAGTTCTGCATTTGGCAGTTCTCTTTTATTCCTCTTGAGACCTACTACATGCATGATGTCAATGCCTATTGGATGTATGGCTTACTGACACATTGAGGTTGTGATGGATCTTGGTATTGATTGTATACATCTCCATTGTTAGTTGCTCTAACATATCCCATTTGTTGCATAATATTCAAGTTTCGATTTTCCTAATCAATTCCCATATTCTTGGATTCACTGTTGCATTTATTACAACAATGTTGCAATCACAGGTTTATGCATTACTTATGAGAGCAGATGCTTTGATTTGATAGCTCATTACTCGCATCCCTACAATTTGGTGTTTTCTTTCGTTTAGACCTTGTCTTGGGTGTGATTTGCAGTCATTTACAACAACATGTCTTCTTATACTATGATGTCATTTGTTGGCATGATGACTGATGGATCAAATGACAATGCTATCTTGAACATTGACAAATTGGATGGCACTACTTACAACTACTAGAAGGCATATATATGGCAGATTTTGGTGCAAAAATTATAGATTAAACCATTGAGACATGAGGGTGTAAAGTCCAAATGCTTTGATGCAAAGGATAGGCTAAATTGGATGAGTTATGTAAATCCACAATTGTTTTTTTGCTCTCTAAGTAGGTATCCTATAATTTTGTCTTTGAAGAGAAAATTGCATGGCGGTTATGGGAGAAGGCTTGTGATAATTATGATAAATAGAGTCTTGCTTCTTAGTTGTATTGGCTAAAGCAACTCATGGACCTTCATGTGAAGGATGGGACTCCCATGCCTACTTGCTTAAATGAGGTTAATTCTATTTTCATCCACTTGTTTTCATAGGGGATTGACTTTAAGGAGAATCTTCCACCATTGTTCTTGTTGATTACATTGCTTGAATCATGGGACACATTTCATATTTCTATGTGTGCAAATACGTCTATTGATGGGCTGAAATTGCAAGATGTAGAGGGTGCATTATTGAATGAAGAAGTCAACAAAAAGAATTTTGATGTTTTTTGTAGCTCTCATGCTTTGATAGTTAGAGGTAGTAATGCACTAAGAGTGATAATGGTTGTCGTTGGGGAGACTTAAAAGTTTTGTTTGCAGCCATAAGGAAAATCTCACACTAAGTTCCATGGCCATAAGTTCCCTCAGGTAAGTAGAAAACTAAAGATATCAAGGGAAGCAGGTGGGTGGAACCCTCAATGGGTCCCAGGGATTTGGGAGGCTTCTCAAGATTCAAATCATGATGATGTATTGACCTTAGATAATATAGGGTAGAACCCTGGCTTATATCATTTTAGGGGACTGAAATGGGACTTACCCTACATGTAGAGAGATCGAGCGATGCATCCCTCTCGTTTCCCATTTTCTTTGAACCAAGTGTGATATGAATCCACTTCGGTTCAGATGCTTTGCACAAAGTAGATCGTTCGAAGATGACACTAGAAGGAAGTAGAATGATTTGACCGTCAGAAACCCAGAAAAATTTAGGTCAATCCTAGCAAGTTTGGCTGCTACATTTCGTTGCGGAGTAGACTCGGGAGTCGCTAGCCAATAAACCATGTGACATTCCATGGGGGTGCCATGCAGTGTCTTTTAGATCAGACTCCCGATGGACTACTAAAACGTGTCGCAACCCAGGCACATTACACAGAGCTTCTTACCATTGTTTGTTTGGCGTGAGATAATGGGTTCACTGAAACATCCATGCCAACATGTTGTGCGACTCCATAGGTGCCTTAGCTACTATTGCTAGCCACCAACTTTCATTTTTTCAATTGCGCACTAAATGAAGGAAGGAGTGTTTTATCTCTGGCATATGCCATTGCGAGTTAATAAGTGTAATACCTACTCTTTCCAACTTGCATCCCTTTACATGTTGGCATTTGTTGAGCTTCACAATGAACTCCAAAGTCGAACTATTATTTGATAGTTATACTAACCCATAAACATATTAGAAGATAACTACATTATATTGTATAATCAATATTATATCACAACTCAATACCTTCTGTACATTGTACCCTATAGAAACTAGCCATTGCACACTATAATTTATTTAAGTCTACAAAAATATTATTGAACTCATTGTGCTCGTAGGAATAGTTTTTCTAGGTTTGCTTCCTTCTACTTCCATATGCTCCTTCTTCCACCAATAAGATGTTAAGAACGTCCATAAGAACCTCATTTAAAGCAACACGGTGGAGTGTTCGATTTCAAGGGTCTCTTGAAATTGCAACAACCATATGCTTGTCTTTTAAGAATACCTTTAGAACCTCCAACTATTAACCTTCACCTTAACATCTGGCATCATCAAAAAAGTTTCTTTAAAAAAAGACATGAATTATTAGGGAATATAGTAATTTTAGGTTGTTTTACAATCAATAAGAGATCACAAACCTCAATGCTTACATAGATCTTCCTTTCACTCCACCATTCAAGGATAGCAATAGCATTGGTAGTATTGATGTTTTCTTTCCTTGTAACCCATAGGAGTTTGCTTGCATCATTGCAACTTCACTTCTACAATGTTCTTATCCTTCTTCATTTGCTCCAAAAGCAATTTCAGTGAAGTGTTCTCCTCCTCCAAGGTTGAATTTCTTTGCTATCTCTTGTTCGTTTTGTCTTTGAATTTCTTTAATTGTTTCTCAAGCTTCTACACTTTGTTTTCTTGATCTTGCAGGGCTTTTTGCAACACATGTAAAGAACCTTGGTATTGTAACAAATATTGATGAGTGTAAAATAAAATTTATTGATAATATTGATGCATATGAATATTGCCATCTAAGCACTTGCAATGACCTAATAGACCTTGTTCACCATCCCTAACAAAAGTGAGTGACAAAGAAGTGGAATTAAAAGGTGGTTTTAGCCTAGTGCTAGGATTGTTAGGATACGAGCAACCATCTATCCAAAAATTTGTATTTTTCTTTGACTATAAATGATATTGAGAAGCACTTGTTGCATCTAGGCCACACATGCTATAAGGGGTCTTTGTAATAACATACTATTCATCCACAAGAATATGCAGATCTATTTTCCTCTTATGATTTCTTATGTCTCTAAAGCAGTTCCATTAGGAAATGTAAGGTACGAGAGGAAATGGAGTAAATTAAGTTTGTCAGTATAATATTGATTTAGAAGGATTAGAGAACAAAAAAAGCACTAAAAATGTTTAGATGCATATATAATATGGTTAGGGACCATTAGAAATGGAAAATACAATTTTTTGAGAAGGTGATGTAAAAGTCACTTTTTGGGATCAAAATTAGCCCGCCTTGCTAATGTGCAACTTAGGAAAAGTAGTGAAGCATAAAGTAGGTATGTAACTACCTTTCAAGTTTCAAGTACTGCATGCATTATATATTTTTTAAAAGATTGATTTGGAGGCAATTTCATACAAAAATAATATACAAAAGTATGCAAAAAATGAGTATCTCAACTTGCAGTATGATTGGGTATATTTTGAGAAAACTAAATCTCTTTTTATTTAAAAATAAAATTTAAAAATCCCATTTTTTGGAACAAAAATAAATGCTACTTGCTAATGTGGCACTTTTTAAAGAGTGGTGGGTCCCATCTTGGAGGATGAAAATTGGTAGTTAGTAGAGTGAAAAGTGGGAGTGGGATGGGAGGAGCTACTTTCTAGGTGGGGCCCACCACAAAAAGTATAGTGAAGTTTAGGAATAGAAGGGGACAAAAGGACAAAAAGACATGCAATGGTGATCATGGCAGAGGGATAATCCAAGATTAAGGACTCCTAGTCAATTTCTTATTAAGCTCTTTTTAAGTCCATATTTCCCCTAATGGTAGGCCTTACTTATCAATTTTGGGCTAATGCTATTAAATTAGTTATTCTTTTGATCAATCAATCACCTAGCAAGCCATTGGATAGCAAAATTCCTCATTAGGGAAAATTTGACTCCAAAAGGGCCTTGTAAGGATTGGATTATAGGAGGATTATTTTTTCTAATCCTAAGCTTGGATATCATGATGAAGTCAAAAGAGGTTTTGGGACAAAACCAAGGTGGTTTCTATTATAAAATGCAAAAGCATAGCATGAAATTTGAGCTTATAAAGATTCTTGTAATGTGTCATTTTACCAATGACTACTTAACCTAGTGGTAAGGGCATAAGGAGATGTGTTATAAATTGTGGATTCCATTCCTACATGTAACTAACACAAATGATTTGCAATTCAGATACGACATGATTATTGGCCTAATAGTGTCTATGTCCACATGTCAAACTGAGTGGCGCATTTCTTGGCATTCAAGTAGTTATAAACCAAATGTTTTGATTGTGAAAGCACATTCTAAAATTTGAAAAGTGAACATTCCTTTAAATTTTATCATTTCATGAGGGCACTTTTTCTATATTTTTATATCAAAATCGCTAAATTTTCTCAAAAATCACACTTGTTGGTCAAAGGTGGAAAGAAAAGTGGATAAAATGTGCACACCACCCCTCTCCTATTAGATCTCGAATCTTCTTTGCTTTAGCGAGGGGATTAAATTCTAATCTAAATGACCCTCTTGGAGTCCATAATTTCCCTAATGGCAAACCCTCCTATGATCACTTATGTGTGTTTGGTTGTGAGATCCATATGTGTGTTTGGTTGTGGGATCCATATGCATATTTCCAAGAAAAATAGAAATAAGCTGATCCTAAGCCTTCATGAAAATTTGCTAGATATAGAGATTCAAGAGAGATGGGATACTGATTATGGGATCCAAAGGCCAAAGAAATTGTATATAGCCATGATGTAATCTTCCATGGAGAGAAGATGCAAAAACAATCTGCAAACATCGTTGAGATATGTAGGGTGGCTAGGATGCCAAGTAATATTGAGATAGATACTACATCCAGATGGGTAGCCTCACATTCATTAGGATAGACAATTGGAACAACTTGATACTCACATTGAGCAAGTATCGAGACAATCTAGGAGAGTCTCTAGACCTCCATAGAGGTACATTATATCTGTTGATTATGTCATGGTGACAAATTGCAAAGAGCCTTTGTGGGTTATGATGGTGCTATGACCCAGAATGATAGTTATAAATGGAAGAAGGGTATGGAGTGTTAGATGGAATCTTTGGTTAAAAAAATACAACGTGGAAGTTCCTTAAGTGCAAGCATGTGTTACCATCTAAATGGATCTATAAGCTAAAAATGTATCCATTAGATGCATTATAAGGTAAGTTTGGTAGCCAAAGGATTTAAGCAAGAGAGGGGTATTGATTTTGATGAGATCTTCTAAGTAGAAGTCAAGATGATCAATTTTCATATAGTGCTTGCATTGGTTGCCAAGGAAGACATGAATCTTGTCCAAATGGATGTGAAGATAACTTTTTTACATGTAGACTTGCATGATGACATCTATATGCAACAATCAAATGGTTTTGTTATGTAAAGAAAGCAACAATTATAGTATATATGCTTCACAAGAGCTTATGCAAACTGAAGCAAGCTCCAAGGAAATAGTCTCATAAGTTTGATGCTTTTATTCACTCTCTAGTATATGCATAGAGTGAGATTAATTATTGTCTCTACACAAAGAAGACTATGGATGCTAGTCTTATGATCTTGATTCTTTATGTAGATGACATGTTTATTACTAAGAAGTCTCTATTAGAGGTGGATACACTAAAGACAAGGTAACACGAAACCTTTGATATGAAGGAGTGTGAAAATGCAAGGCATATTCTCCACATGAAGATTATGAGGGATAGACATAAGAAGCTTCTCTATTTGTTTCAAAAAGAGTACATTGACAAAGTACTTGAGCATTTCAGTATGGACAGGGGGAAGGCTATTAATGTTCTATTGCCAAAATTGTAAATGAATCAAAAGGATAGCCTAGAGTCAAAAAAGTAAAAGGTTAAAATGGCCAAGTTACCTTATGCATCCATTGTTGTTTGTTTAATATGTGTTATGTAGCTACACATCCAGACATTGCTTATGCTCCATAGGTGGTTAGCAAGTTTATGGAAAATTCTAGCAAGAAGCATTGGGAAGAAGTGAAGAGTATCATGAGATATTTGAAGAGCATAAGAGCTATGTGCATTTTCTTTGGATTGAAGGATGTCTGTGTCCTTGGTTATGTAGATGCAAATTTTTCAAGTAGTGAAAACTTTAGGAAGTCTATGTGCTCTCTCTAAATTTCTTCTATTTTATGCTTTTGATAAATTCCCTTGAGACACATTGGATGTCCCCAATCATTCTTTTTTCATACAACAATTTGACATTTTTCACATCTCTAGCCCACACTTCCTATCTAATCATGTGTGCTTTCATCAATTGTTTCTTCCCTTTGGCTCTCTCCAATAGTTAGCAAAATACTCCTTTGAACCATTCTAACTCATGCTTTTCCTTACTACATAGCCAAATTCCTTATAGCCTTGTGCACTACTGTAAGATTAAGGCAATGCTATTTTCCCCAGGATCTCGAATCCCATTTTGCATGTCTTCTTCTGAAGGGCTCATTATTCCTTCAATCATGTAGTAGAAAGCAATTTTCTTAAAGTGCCTTGCATTTAGCACTAAGAATTTATGTTGCATTGAGACTCTATGTAATTCTAGAGAGATGACTAATAAGATCATGGGGCATGATCCAACAAAATGCTATTGAAATCTACCTCTTATTTGAAAATGGTCCTATTTAACCAGTCCCCTCCTTTTGAGCTATATCACTATCCAAATTAGACCAGTATCCTAGGTGAGATAATGAATGAAAAGAAAGATATACACATTCTTCACCACCTTGACATCAATTAGTCCCCAACTATCACATAAGTCCTCACATGGTTGCATTTCTCCCCTTGAATTTTTGGAGCTCTAGTGGAAGCATATTCTTCTTCCAAAAGCATGGTCGTAGTCATCTCCAATTAGGGCTTTGTCTATGTATTGGTTAACCATTTCTTCCCACATCACCTTCCTTGATTTGTTATCATTGTAGCCATACATATTCACTAGATTAATGCCCCACTATCCCAATCAAGTTGTACAATTAGAAATATCCCCTTTGATGAGGGGTTAAATTTGAGCCTTAGGTTTCTACTACTCATTTCAACAAGTATCATACATCATGACTCTCCTCCATCAATGCCCCTAATGTAGCCAAAGTAATCTCCATGTGTGAATACCTTCCCATTGTATGCATGCAACTTATGTTCCTGAACTAGAATGTCATTCGAATAGTCTTCCTTTACATACTTCTAGAAAATGCCCCTTTTGGTGCAAGTTGCTATCTCTAAATGCAAACCAAGTAAACTAGATGTCCACTACTAGAAGAACTTGATAAAAGATAAAAGATACCTTATCTACAAGCAAAAACACCTTGATAGGTAGGATAGGGAAAACCATAGTTGCCCAAAACTCCAAAATTTTCAAAATTGAACTTCTTAGGATCCAAAAGATTGGCACTATATTAGTATTTGATTCCAAAAAAGGAAAAAGGAATATTGTGGATCAAAGTGGACCAAAGAAGTGGTAGTCAAGAGCTAACTAGGTAGATAGATGCTAGTAGAAGTTGATGTGTATATTACATGATGCAATGTACAAAATCTAAGCAAGGAATAGAGAGCACAATAATAATACAAAATTTTTTATTTTCAAAATAAACTGATACAAGGTGGTGTAATCGGGTTGAGATTGCATTTGTGGTTGCCAAGTGCAAACAAGTTGCACCAACTTTACAGAATAGCAAAGCCTTTCCATACCTAGATTTGACATAGGGAAATGCTAACATTTTCGACTTCACTACAAACCATACCAATAGAAATAAGCATATTGAGATAGATCATTCATGTCAAAAAGTAAATGGTCATATATTTCAAACAATTTATATGAGGGATTAATGATAGACATTGGACATGGAGTTCATCTCAGGAGTAATCTATTCAAACAAAATACATGGCAATGGACTACACTACTTGATCACTACTTCCACAGCAGTGATGATTATAGATTGTTCATTAAGGTTTAGAAAATTTCAAGACCCGAACAGTGGGTCGAAGGAGGAAGTATAGAGAAAGATAGATGGATGTGAAGTCAAGAGAAGAGGGACATGCTCAAGGTAAGTGAGGGAGAGTCCATGTAAAGATGACTTGAGGAGTAGAAGGAGTGAATGCCGAAGATAGAGGAGGAGGAGGAGGAGAAGGAGAAGGAGAAGACCACAACACTTCTTCCTTGATCCTTTATAACTTGTAGTACTCGTGTTATCATAAAATCCTTTTGTCATAATCCTCAACTAATCCACCACCTTTCATTACAGTAACTACATCGCTACCACTTTCATCACCTTCCATGAATGCTATTTCAGGCTACCAATCAAGCTGTCCTGACACATGGCACACACGCAGGACTCAAACCCATATAAGTCATTCTTTGATGGCTCCTTCATCTTTGAGAATGGGTGCATCTTGTGTAGGGTCGAGGTGAGGGTGTGTGGGGTTAGGTCCGAGGTCTTGGACTACGTCAGTCTTTCCTTCAATTGCTCCACTTCGTCACACGAGGCTTAATGTCGGTCACCACCTCTTCTTCCTCTACATGCCAACTAGATGCTTTTGTCTCTGTGAGCTTATCTCTGGCTTCCTTCTTCAACTTCTTTACCAAGGTGTGCTTCTTTTTTAGTAGGGCAGTAGCAACAATCACATGAGCTCTAGTGTAGGGTTTGGGATCTCGACTGGGAGGACTGGATCAGGAGGCAGCCTCATTGCATGGTCCGCCGGTCCAAGTTTTTTTTGGACTATTGGTAGGATGTGCTTCATGAGGTACTTGGACCTCAATATCTGCATCAATCACCAAAAGTTGGCGGTGGTCACTCTATAGGATGGGAAAAGTCATAGAAGTCCTCTATAGGACTTATGGAGAAGGCCTCATCATCACTGAGGGAAATAACCTCCTCTTTGATGATGGTCTTTCCTTTGCCATTTGCATCCTACCTATTTTGGTGGCTCCATGTTGTGCGAAAGGTGTTTGCAGGGCATGCTCCCTCTTTGAGCTGCTACACCCTCTGAGGATGAGGAGGGTTTTGAGGCCTCCTCTGCCTTGATTTGTAACATCTGTGGCAACCAGAGCGGGAGAATGGGCTGTTGGCATCTTGCCAAGCTTTGCGAGCACACCTTGGGGAACAAGGGTTGAGGTGGAGGTTACAACCTTCTACTGGAGTGTGACTACCGAGCTAATGGCAAAAGGAGAGCCTACAAGGGCAGACATAAATGGTGTTGTGACACAGGGGGTTAGTAGTGGTGGGGCAAGAGTCAGGAGGGCAAGCTGCCAGAGGTTGTCGAGATTGGGCATCGGCATAATATGAATCATCATCTAGACATGACAAAGGCAGTAGCTAGGAGCAGGGATCCCAAAGAACAGCTCAAAATCTCTGGACAACATCTTCCTAGGTACCCTATAGGTGGCCTACAAGCCTTGCAGTGTATCTAGATCGATGAAGTGGCCATTCTCTAGATCCTCAGCCAGAGCAAATCGTCCACACTGGATTGCATATTTTGTTGTGGCTCCCTAGTAGTTGTCCTGGACGGACTAAGCCAAATCCAACCAAGCTTCATGAAAGGCCTAGAGGCATTGTCATTGCTCATGAAGCTCCTCCTATTATTGCTAAACTTGGCCCTTGAGGGCCTCATTGTCTTTCCATGCCAGTTGCATTTGCACCTTGCAAGAACTACACCTATATGCTATAGTAGCTAGTGGCATCAAAGACCTTTTGTCACATACCTGAGGCAATGCAGGGTAGTCTTTGGGAAGAACCCCATCAAGATTATGAGTTCCTAAACAAAGCTGAGAGTGGGAGCAAGAGTGGTTGTGGAAACTGTCAGGATAGTAGTCATAGTAGTGCCGCTATCAATGGAGTGACAGGCAGTCTGCACTTTCTCCTTAGTAGGGTGCTTTTGGGTCCAAGAAATTTGCTTGAGCAAAGCAATGTGAGACTTCAAGTCCATCTTGATATGGTTAGAACTAGAGGGGCATGCTTTTGATATGGTGTGGGTAGGGGTGCCGATAATCCCCTAGATGGAAAGTGTGCCTCTTATGATAATTGGTGGGGGCTTTTCTGCAGAAGTGTAGATCACCTTCTCCTATATTGCATTCGTCTTTCCATCTATGATAGCCTTTGCAAAAGTTTTTGGGAATGAAGGGGAGGGGTGTGCTACCTCATTGGTGCAAAGGGAGAAAGTAGGGTTTACAATGGTGCAAGGTGGGAACAAGAGGGTGAAATGCTAGCTGCACATCACCCACAAGGACTTGGCATCGTTCTTGAATTGAGCCATGTGTCTATGTTCGATGTGGGGGTGCTTTAGGAAGATGTTGGCCCATGTGATGGTAGGGGTATTGGGGAGAAAGAAGAGGTAGGCCACCTTGCATGATACATCGAAGGCTTTGGCCTGTAGGTAAAGAGCCTCAAGGAAAAACTTAAGTACCTCAAGCTTTGGTTTGTGGAGTTCACCGATGGAGCTAAGGCAGTACTCGCCTTTATAGACCAAGATGAGGAGGGTGTCTATCTCCCTATTAGGAAGCACAATGGGGGTGTCAGGTGCATCATCCATAGGGAGGTGAATCTTCTCATGCACTGCTAAGGGGTAAGCTCATAGTCCTAGTAAACTGAGGTGCACATGGAGGCCTTTGTGCAACTAAAGCAGGATGACCTCAGCACCAGGATGCACTAAAGTCATCTCCCATGGAAAGGCAAGGAAAGCATTGAGGTGTAGGCTATTCACCCACGAGAGGACAAGCAACTTGTTCTCAAGGGTGAGATGGAAAACGTTATTGAGACTAAGGATGGAGGAGAGCGATGCCATGGATGGTAAGAAGCGAGCAAAGGCAAGGAAATGACAAATGTGAGAATACAGGATGTATAGAATAGAAATCACAATGAAGGGAAATGACAAATAGAATATTTCTTATGAGAGGGGTGAATGCATGGCGGGTGGGTGGTTTGAATGTGTCCAATGCATGTTTGCCATGTCAGCTAAGGCCATAAGGAATAATGAGTAGGATGTCATTCTCGATACATCATAGCATCACATGTAATGAGGGTCATGTAATTGTATGATGAGGGATTATTAATATCAGCCATGCCATCAAAAGGGGTGGGATCCATATCACTTTCAAATTTCTAGATTCCAACGATCATGAGGAGCTTGGGACTAGGTAAAGAACTCACAAAGGGATGTGCAAGATCAAGTGCTATAGTGTCAGCAAGGCACTCCGGAGAGTGGGTGGGAAAGGGCACACTAGTCCATTTGCATGGTAGTGTTGCAAGTGAAATCCATTGACAAGTTTCAAAAGAATATTACCTTGCAAATCAATGAGATAAAAAGAATTAGTAGGTGTGGCATGGAATATCCAAAATGGGCTATTCCATTACATTTTTTAGTTTTCGAGAAGCTTGCTGATGCAAGTGCAGAAGAGCAAGATAGTTTGTTTGCACTCGAAGATCCGCTTCTTGGAGAGGTGATCTACTTGGTGCTTCTATCTAGGCTAGACTTTTGACAAGAGCTAGATCCTCTGAATCCTCATCGAGCTACATAATAGGGGGGATTCTTGAGGAAGAAGGCAATCTTCGACAGCAATCCAGAGGCTCGGGACTACAAATTTTAGAGGCATAATGGCCTCTATGCCCAAGGCAAGCTTGTATGGAGTGAGGCATATAGCTACTTTGAATGAGCTGCAGTAAGACCAAATGGATATTGGGAGCCTGGTATCCCAATCTTTTTTATGATGCTTTACCAACCTAGTATGTATTTTTCACAAAGTTTTGTTGGTAGATTCATCCAAGCCATTAGCTTATGGATAGTACGGGGATGCTTTCTACAAGGGACCAAGAAGGTGGAAGTCATATACTTGATGACCTTATTTACAAAATGACTTCCCCTATCCACTGACTAATTCAATTAGAAAACCCTAGCAAGTGGATTGTACATTAGGGCCAAAAATGTTTCAAAACAGCACTCGTAAGAAAATGATTAAGTTGCTAATTAGAAGAGGTTTAGAAGAGAAAAACCCTCCAAATTTGGCTGCCTGAATGTGATTAATGAGAGAATGTATGATTCATTTAATAGGTCGAGTATTAAATATCATCAATCTTTAATGGATGTTACGTGTCACCTTTTCAATCTTATTCTCTTGGAAATTGCAAAATCTTGTATTTTTGAATTTTCACACCAAAAGACGTCCCTCATTTATTCCTCGACGTTATTTTTTGTACCTCACTTTCCTATGTTTCTATTTCCTTCTCTATGATATTGTTGCCCTGTTTAGGGTTCTCTACCAAAATGTTTACCAGTACCTCTTCTAGTAATACAAGCGCAGCCCCACCATGCAAGTATAAACTTACTATTCAGTTAGATTCTGTATATTCATCTTGGAGGAGTATACACCATCGAGCATTGTTGGACAAGGATGAAGCTAACAGGTTGCGATTACAAGGAAAGAAGCATGTAGACTTATGGATGGATGGAAATATTTATCCTCTGGACCCTTCTATAGGTAAGCATCTCCTTTTTACAATATTCACGACTTCATAAGGTATGTTGGAGATGGTTGTGATGCTTGGCTATTGCATGAGGTTATATTCTGCATCTTTTACATTTAGAGAACAAATGCATGAAATGAAAGAAGCATTAACATTGGCACAAAAAACTATTTCTAAGCTAACAGACAAGGTTGATAATCTAAAAAACTCTAATCAATCATTGCAAGAAAAATTATTGCGCTTGAAAGAAACTCCGATAGGATTTAGACAAAGAAAAAGACCACTTAAAAATATAATGGACTTGTGTAGTCGGGTGAAGAAAAGGAGACTAAATCTTGCAAAGAGACGTGTCTCTAATATTTCAGATATTAATATTCGAGAGAATGATGAGAGGATTAAGCTTATTAAAGAAACCATGACAAAGAAGGACATTATAAGGATTCTTAAATCACCTAAAAATGTAGACTTGAGAAGCCAAACTCTGAAAGAGTGAAAGATTTAAAAGGAACAGTTAAACCAAATGAAACATTGGAGACATGTGACAATATGGGTATCAGTCATAGAGGTTATCGTGCTCTCTCTAAATTGCGATTTACAAATCTTAAATGTCATAGAATAAGTGCATTTGGTTTGCCTCAGCCTCTTGTAGTTTCAATTGCTAGGACAGCTATGAATCGTAGGATTCCAGATTTTTTTGGAGATTATATCCATATAGAAGGATCTATGCCCTATGAAAAACATAAAACAAAGGCCTTTTTGAATACAACACATTTAATAATATTTGGATTGATCTTAAAAGAGTCCAGATTGCAATGTCCATATGTATAAATTTACTATCCAAGAATATGTTGGTATTTTGAAGTTTGCACTAAAATTAGATGAAGCACACATTCAAGAGGGACAAAAGATAGAAAGAGTTAGCATCTGTATCATGAACAGGGCATTGGATTATAGTACTGGTAGGGGGCAAGAACAACAGTTTAAGACACAATCCGAGATGGAGCTTTGGTGGATTGGTGTGGCCCAAGTACCAACTGAAAGTCATGAAATCTTGAAATGGTTATTCTCTCATACAGGTATTCCTAATATTATAAAGTCCCAAAGTGAAGGTGAAATGTTGATAGTCAATGGTGTTGGTAGTTTTAATGTTGAATGGCATATGAGTGCTGACTTAAAAACAATCAAATGTATGCTTGGATTAAGTAATGGGGCCAATGCAAAATATCCTTGTATTTATTGCATGGAGAGTTTGGGATCCAAAGAATGGAGTACTTTGCGGCCAGCAAGAGGAGCCCCGACTCGAAACTCTATAGATTTGAGCAAGTTCAAAAACGTGGATGGCTTGTGGAATCCTATTCTCTCAATCTCTCTAAGGAACGTTCATATTTGTACGTTACATGCAGAGATTAGAATAATTGATAAGTTGCTTAGATTGCATCTTGACTATGCATATTCAATAAAACCAATATCTTTGTCAGATGGCTACATTGATAAATGTGAGGCTTTACTGTCAAAAATGGGTTTTCATGGAGGTCGAGTTCACCTGAGAAAGGATCCAATAGCCTCAGGGAAAACAAAAGAGGTCTTAGAAGATGTCTGTGTGGGGGGTGCAAAAGCTAGATGATTTCTAAGAAATCATACTGGTAAACAAATGAACGCATTGCAGGAGTGCTGGAGAGAGTTGTGTGCAATCACAACAAATGTGGCTAGCACACCACGAATTGCATTCCTACAAATGGAGGTTTGGAGACACCTTGACATATTTTTAAAAATGCTCAGGGAACAAAAGATAACATCTAACTATTCAGAAGAGTACAAACGTTCAATTGTGAATCTTGTTCAAGCAATTAAGGAAGCTTAGGGAGAAAAGGAAATTACTTTCTACTTGGTAAGATAGACATATATTTGAACCTTTTTACTTTGAAAACAAGGTTTAATGATTTAAATTGATTATTTCTTGTTGGGTTGTCATAGCATATTCTTCTTGTTCATGGGCCTTATTTTGTGGAAGAGCAAGGGTCCCTAGCAACTTATAGTAGCCAAGGTATGGAGAAAGCTCACTACCAAGCACGTATGTATTTATTTTGGAGCACCAGACATGGAGAAGGAGCAACAAAAACCAATGCCCTTCAGGAGTTATTCAATTGGTTTTTTCGAAGACAACTTCAAAGATCGAGAACACAATAAATGCAGTGGAATCTAAAATACCGATACTATTTTCAAAATATTATATACATGGCTAGCTTTTAAGAGCCTTTACATCCTCATCCTCCTCATGCATTTTTCCTCTATAATGTAAAAACTTTATTCTCTTGTATCCAACTATGGATTTGATATCTATTTTGTTTGCTGCTAAAACATAAGATGAGTATGCCAGGAAGTATCCAGGCTTGGAGGCAAAGAAGCTGGGACCATAACCAAATATTCGGATGGCTGCTGTCTTTTCCAAAAACATAACTTTGTGCGCATTGTACTGCAAACCTGAGTACCCAAGAATCCTTGTAAGTGCTTTAACACAAACAATTGGCCATGAGGCCTCCTCTGCGAAAGTGCTATGCAAAACCAATAGAATATTGGGATCAATCTTCGATATATAATGCCCAAGTGCAATATCCTTTAGGGAACTACCACCAACTCTCGATCCTTTGGCTCTTTCCAAGAAATTATCCTCATCTGCAATCTCCAACTGTAAAAGCAACAGTCATAATGAAAAAAATGAAAATATGTATGTGGTTCCACAAAAACAAAAGAATGTATTACCATTTGATTTTCATCACTCTCAAGTTTGCTTGGATTCCATAAGCTAATTGATGTCTCCCTGCCATCCTTGAGCTCCTTTACATATTATAACTCCTCCCTTCCAAAATTGGAGATTCCAAGCTTCTCTTGAAATTGGTCAAACTCTTTGTCAGCAGGCTGTAACTCTTTCTCAGCATCTTTAACCTTGCTTAAACATAGGGGAAAAACATTTGATGCATCTATAAACTTATCATCAGACATTTGAGTATCTAATTTGAGTAAGTCCTCCTTGGACTCATTTTCAACATCCACTATGCCTTTTGCATCTACAGATGCCTCTGCAATAACTGCCAAGCAATAATCTTCTCTCAAATTGAAAAGAATTTGGAGATCAGACAATAATACATGCTCCTTGTCTTTAATTGGGAAAGTAGGCAAAGATGGAACAATAAGGATTGAAGGAGTGTCAGATGGCTCATCGACCTCTATAGTGGTCTCTTCAATTAATGTCTCTGCTCTGAATTCAGCAACATCCAGGTCCTTTGCAACTAATGCTTCCATCTAGGTAGTTGCTCCTCAACATCAACTTCATCTACAATCTCTTTAAGAAGGCAACAACTAGATAATTTTGAGGTTTCTTTATGCTTTTCATCAGATCTTAGAGGGTATTTCACAAGGGCAAATACAATGAATGCAGTAGACTTAAGCATAAGCTTGCATTTTTTGGGGTGTAAACAACATAATTCAAGTGCATAAAATCTATCAAGAGAATGATAACCACATTTCTTGGTAAACAAGGACTTCTCAATGCTTGACCTTCCAACTGGGGTGTGAACATACTCCTTAGAATCCAACTGAACAATAGGATATGACAACTCTTCAAACTCTGCAAAATCTTCCTTAGTAAACTCATTTGAGAAATTGAGAACTTGATCAAGGTCCCACCCTGGATTGAAAATCTCCCTGGTTGTTGGATAGAAACCAATGTCAATATTGTTTTCTATGAGAAAATCCAAAAGCTTCTTAGAGGCTGTGACATCTGTAATTTGAGACAGCCTTGGGATCCTCACAGGAGACTTTGAAGCCTTTCCCTTCTTTGGATCCTTGCTTGAACCTTCATCTGTCACAGACATATGAGATGCTATTGAAACATCTGAGGCAACTGACTCCTTTGTCATTGTGGGCTCAAGGACTCTTTTCCTCTTCATAGATGTGGAGGCAGACATGTGTGACATCTCTGTACCATACATCTTCTTGAGATTCAATAGCTCAAGACTGCTTGCCTATACAACACGAATATCAAGGTATAAGCCTTTTGAAGTGGTGCACTCGCTCTGTGTTGGAGGATCTAGGAATACGATGCAAATGAGATAATCAAAAGCTTTCTATTTATCCTCTCGCGCTGTGTTGGATGATATAGGAATATGACATGATATAATTGCGCCTATGGTAATGACGATCTTGACGGAGGGGGGTGACAGCGTATGGAGGGAGGGGGTGACAAAGTATGGACAGAAGGGGGTGATGTGGAGATTGAAGAAGGAGGGGAGTGACGGAGGGATGCGGGGGGTGACATAGGGGGTGATGCAGGAGGTGATGGAGGGGGTGACGGAGGATGTGATGTAGGGGTTGATGGATGGGGTTGTTGATGAACAAGGAGATGGAGGGGGTGATGCAGGGGTTGATGGAGGGGGTGACAGAGACGGTTCGATGGGCGAGGAAATGGATAAGAAAAGTGTGCGAAAAAATTTAGGTTTTCTTAAATAGGCGCAAGGGCAGGAATAAGGAATATTCCAAAAACCCTAATCAAACGACCAATGAGAACATGACATGTGGAGATCCGCACCCGCTAGCATATAAGAACTTCTTAGTTGGCGCGAACGCGATTTCACACCTTATGTCACAACTGACATTTGTCCGACAGCTCTGATGTATCTGACCGACAGAGATGCTATACATCTGACATTAGTGACATCGAAAGCTATTGAATTGTCTAAAACAATGTGATAAAATACTTCAGCAGCTTAAGCAACAACCTTCATCACGTTGTATGGTCCTCAAATCTCCGAAACAATGTGATATCATTCATTAGCTTTTTTGCAACATCCTCAATTGCGTCATATCGAACTTCACTGGTGCGACCGGGGAACTCGTGCTTTCGATTGCATAAGAATCTGCCAATACGAAGTGATTAGGGCAAAGTAGAAACTCAAATTCGCTCTATCACATTGTATTGATCCTGCATTTATTGCGAAGTGAGGTGGAGTTCAAGGCTTTTATCTAGTCTCTATTACAGCGCAATGGGAGTTAGTTGTCTTCGTGTTTAGCTTCCTTATCACGCCATGTGGGTCTCGATGGCCAGGACAAAACAAACTGCAAGAAAGGTCTTGGTGAAGAAATCTTCTGAAGAAGGTCCTGAGCTAATTGTTGAGGAGACAATTGAAGAAATTGTTGTCCTTGTTACACCAGCTGGTAAAGTTTGTTTAGGTAAATCCTTAGAGAACAAGTTATCTGGTGAGTTTGAGCCCTTAGCTTCTCCTCACTCCCAAGTTCCCAAGGAAGCCCCTGTGATGAAAAAGAGAAAGTCAATATGGTTTTACATGTAGAGATGTTTTGCAGAGATAAGGAAAGCTCAAAAGTCAACTAGTCACCTCATTCCTAAGGCTGCATTTTTTAGACTGGTCAAGGAGATATCTGATAGATTGTCCTCTGTTGCTTCTATGGATGACCTCAACAAGAGAAGACAGTTGTCTTCCCTACTATGCTTATAAGAGGTAGCAGAGGATTTTCTAATAGATTTTATGACTGATGCTTATATTGCAGCTGCCCATGCACATTGAATTACATTAATGAATAAAGACTTTAGTATGGTTAGCAGACTCAGATATAGGTTTGACAAAGTTTTGAAGCCTCTTCCATACTGATCAAAAGGCATTTGAAATCCTCAATGTTCCACCCAAGAGAAAGCAGAAAGAGCCACCAACACCCAAGATTGAAGAGGTTACCCATTTGTATCCTACAAGGGTTGCAAGTGAGCAGGAGGTTGTCTTGGAGGAGAAAAGGAAAGAGGTAATAGAAAATGAGGATATGATCTGTCAGAGAAAGATTTTGTCTCTTGGCCAAGTGAACTACAAGAAGATGGGGAAAGTGTAAGGCCAAATGGTCATGAATGTTTCTGTTAGTCCTGAGAAAGAAGACTACCTCAACATTTCTCCAGAGGATAAGATCCTATTTGAGAAAAAGGATACTCAACTAACAGATTCAGTAGTTTATTGTTGTTTGAGGTAAGGTCTTTTGCTTCTCTTTATTTATAATGAATTTTTCCAAGGGTCCTTATATTGCAGTCATTCACCCATTCATTCTCTACTTTGTATACATGGCATGTGTTGCTTCTCTTAGCATTGATATTGCTAAGGGTATATTTGTTATTGATCCATTTCTGTCTGTGGATTTTTTTTCAAAATCTAATTCAAATATTGCAAGGTTTTTTAAGGACTTTGATAGTGTCACAAACCATCATATTTTTTTCCATATATTGAAAGGTACTTTCTTCAACATTCTATCTCTTGATGATTTGTCTTTAAGGTTATTTATCACTTGTGTTTTGGTTTGTAGAGGGCACTGGAGCCTAATCTATATCGACATTCCTGCAAGAGAGGTCAATTTTATGAATTCTCTTTCAGGAATCCATGGCCAATCAAAGATGTATTATCAATAAACACTCTTTATTTTATATTTTATTGGATAAAGTTTATAGTATTTGCTAACAAGTTAATATGTGTAGTGCTGCTAGACTTGTTATTACTCACTTGAACACTAGCTTTCAAAGCATTGTTGATCCTCAGAGATCTTTCAAGTTTCTACTTCAAGAGGTCCCATTGCAAAATGACGTACGTAGTTGTGGCTGGAGAGTGGTTTCAAATGCTTCGAGGATAATAGATTCAAAGTTATTAAATGTAGAGGGGGTGTAAGTTTCCTATGCATTATCCCTTTTATAGTGAAAGTCTCTTGCTACTTCAAATAACTTGTGTGCTTTGTTATAGTGCAGAGACTACCCTGAGTCACACATGTGGTGGATATGGGAGAGGTGTATTGAACTAGTTTTAGATAGGGCAATTACACCTGTGGACCTAGATTCCCCTCTCCCAGCTAAAAATTCCAAAGGACAGGCAACAACGAAGGACAAAGGTAAGAAAATGGCAACCATCAAGAAAAAGAAGTCTCCAAGGTCCAAACAAAAGGGGCCCAAAATGAAGGGCATGCCTAAGCTTTCTCCATTGAAATTTAGTCCATCCCCTCTAAATCCCAAGGAGAAAAGAGTGCCTGAGGTAATTAAGTTCTTCGAGTGACCAAGGAAAACACCTACTAAGAGGAAACTAGCGATGACAGATGAAAATATGGAGGATGAAGCAAAAGAGAGAAGTCTTAAGGATGGAGAAGCTAAAGAACAGCCCGAGGATGGAAAAGCCAAAGATCAAAGAGAAGCTAAAGAATAGCCTTATAATTACCAGTTTGTCTATTTGTATTGAAGTAACATTCCCCTTGTGTATACATATGTAGTGCAATATTCTAACCCAAAATGTAATGATATGTCATTTTGATCTTACCCATGAAAGACAATTTTTTGTTCATACAATCATAGAGAATTATAAAGCTTGTACCAAGTCTTTCCTATTAAATTGTACTGCAATTTTGTAACTCATGATATAATGAAATCATTTTGGTCCACAAACGATGATTTGTTATTCACAGAATCACTGCAAAGCTTATACAAAGATTTTTTTAAATAGTACTTATCAATGTGTATAATTCCATGTTTCTGGCATCAATATTTGTGAGCAAAAGAAAGATTCAAAACTATTTATACATGCATATTTATGGTCCGAAACTCACAACGCTAGGAGGCAAACAACTCATACATGATACAGAGCTCCCATCTCTTTTTCCAATTACAGCACCATTTACCTTGAACTTATATCCAGGAGTAATATTCTCTAGAAACTCGAAGGTGTCTCTTACATCCTTAAGACTCCACTTCGAAGTAATACTCACCTTCTTTACTTCTTGTGTGGTAACTTGTACTGTAAGTTTCAATGTCTTACAATCAATATCTGAATCTAAAGGAACCCAAGCACCCAATCTAAGTTTGTATCTTCTGTAATCAAAACCTATGATAAGAGATTGTCGAGATATATTATAGGATAAACCCAATGATTGAGGGCACACATTGCACCTTATAAAGTCACCTTTGTGGTCAGATTCCTTGACTTTATAAAGCATTGTAAACATGATGTTTTAAAGCAAGCTACAAAAACATGCAAATGTAAAAACCACGATAAGCGTACTCTTCTCAAGATCCTTCCAGGAGTCATAGCCTTTTGAAAATCTTGAGAAATCTTGAGTTTAAAACTCTCCATTGTTGCTTCATCAGGCATCTCCCAATCCAAATATGAGAGGCTTGGTAACTGCAGATCTTCAAGGTATCCATACACACCTGCTCTTGAAGGAACCACATATTGTCCATACACACCTGCTCTTGAAGGAACCACATATTGTGCATAATACACAAAAATTTCACTTTCATGAAAAAAACTTGTGATCTGATTAGCATAAATAATGTCTACAAATTCTTTATGAATGGCATGGAATGTTCCATTGAGGCTCTCCATAGGTTGCCACTCGAAATTTGTTGATGGAAAGATATCTACAACCAACAATCCATTATTTAGCATATGCTTCAAACAAAACCATATACTCATGTAAACCTGACAACTCAAACTTATAGTGTGCTTGCTGGGAAAAACATTCCCGTGGAGCCAAGTGCATATCTCTATCCATGTAAACATGTTGCACCAAAGCAAACTAGCCTTGAGGCGTGGTTTTGAAGGCAAAGATAAGTCCCTTCCAATGATATTTGATATCCCCTTGTTTTGTTTTTTTCACTCTGTGAAAGCCCTTGCAAGATGGTAGCATTGTAACCCAATCATTTATAGTAAATATTTTGGGCTCCCAGCCTCCATTTGTGCTTTTGCTATACATGGTGCAAGAGTTTATGGAATGAGAAGGACGCCTTGTGGATGCCATGTAAAAGACAACAAGTATGCAGACAATGTGCAGAGAAAGAAACCTAAAGAGAGAGGTCAAGGAGACAAATTAAAAATACTACGAGTGCCAAGAACTTTGAAAATTCTCTCGATTTTCAAAATGGTCTTAATTAACTTAACTTTGTCATGTCTTTGTCAGAGGTTTTGACAACTTTTATTAGTTAATAGGGGCCGTTGGGACTACCAAAACTTGTCAGGGTGGTTTGAAGATTTCAGCTAAATAGGAGGGGAGAACCACAAAATGAACTCTACTATCTCAAAAGCAAAGGAGACAAGAATACCATATTTTTGTCCACGTGGCATAATCTCTTTGGCCCTTTCCGTAATCCACGAATTAACAAAAATGCCATTTTTAACGTTTTTCACCCCTAATGATATCAGCTGCAAAGTGACCTCTAGTAATGCCCCAATGAGCTTCTTTTATGGACTGTATCCTTTTCCATGGGTAGAACCACACCTTGCAGCACTCCAAACATTGTTCTATGTTGTGGTAGAGCTAGCCTACCACACAAAGCATTGACTTTGAGTCATATTCAAATCACTGACTCTAGAGAGCTAATTGTTAGTGCTCGTCCATCAGAATGTGATTTAAGACTTGTACTAAGTCCAAGAAGACAAGCGATTCTTCATACCATATCCAGGGAGGATTGGGAAGGTCAGATTCTGGGTTTTCAATGGATTCATGGAATAGTTGGGCATTTGAAAATTCATCATCTACTCCAATTGAGCTTCTCCAAAATCAAGTCAAGACAAGAAATCGGCAATCACATGTTGGGATACTAGGCTGTTGTATAACCTTGAAGTCAAATTCCTATAGTAGTAGAATCCAACAAGCCAGTTGTCCTATGACATTCTGCTACTTAACCAAATATACTAAAGCAAAGTGATCCATATGGGAAACAAAAGAATGGCCAAGTAAGTAGTGGTGGAATTTCTTAACATAATAGATCATTTCAAGGCATTCCCTTTCTGTCAAAGAGTAATTCTTATCTACACAATGGAGAACCATCTGCTACTAACATAGAAAATGGGACAAAACTAGCCATTTTCATCATATTGCTATAAGCACACTGCCTATATTACCCTATCAAAAGTATCTACAAATACATGAAAAGGCTTTGTCTAATGTGGCAAGATCATTACTGGGACCTTGGACAAGAGTAGTCCGAGGTGTTAGAATCTGAAGTTTGTTGCCTTGTTCTAGTGGAATTTGCCTTGGGAGTGTGCGCAAGTTGATTAAGGGAAATAGCTACATGGATCAGAAGGCACAAGTGTTGTCCATGCCATTGAACTTGCCCTATAAACTGTAGCATTGTAGTCAGGGAGTCAAGAATTGGGGCCTACATGATGGTAGCCCCTTGTTGGGGTCCAAAGTAATGCCATCGCCAAAAATGATGTGACCTTGTCTTTCACTGCAAAGGTGCATTTCATGGGATTTAGACTTCGACTCTGACTTCCTAACATCTAATGAAACAAAGTCCAAAGTTATGAAAGTGGAGCAAGAGTGCTCTAAATACACTAAATTCATCTAAGAAGACCCACGTGAAGTTAGCAAGGTAGGGCCTAAAGATTTCGTACATATCTTGTTGAAAGAAGTCAGGGCATTCTTTAGCCCAAACCACATTACTATACAGACATAAACACCCCAAACCATAATGAAAGTAATTTTAGCTTGATCCTTTGGAAATAGTTTGACCTGGTTGTAACCATTGAATCCATCTAGAAACGAGTACATCTCGTGGCCAACAACCTCATCAAGAATTCTATCAAGGTACATGATAGGAAATGGATCTAGAATTGTTACAACATTAATTTTTGGAGCTTATTATTTTTCTTGGGAACAATGACAATGGCCAAGATCCACTTTGCCTGATCCAATGGGGCAATGAACCCAGTTTGGAAGAGTCAATCTAGCCCTTCTTTCACTAGCTTTGCCATGTCGGTATCTCTACATGTGGACTGGCACATAGCATCCAATTTGAGAGAGGGATCTGGTGCTAATAGAATTGAGGATCCAATCCCTTCATTTCAGAGTAATCGTAGGTGAAAATACCCTTCCATTTGGTCAAGAGGGCAACTAGTTACTTGTAGAAGTCAGGCTACATGAGCACACTGATTTTGACCATTTTGGATTCATCTAGACCAAGGTAAATTGTGGTGAGAGCATCCTCCTTGATTCATGTTACTTTTTGCATTTGAGCTTCAAATTCTCTTCCTTATCGAAGCACATCTAAAATTTTGGAATCAACTATGTTGTAGCTTGAGCCGCTTCTACCATGGAGTCTAGAACTTGATTTTTTGGGTCATCACAATTATGTTCTTGGGTTGATTCTGGATCCTAGGTAGGATTGAGTGGGGAGTGTAGATCTAGGTACTATTAGCTAATCTAGAGCACATCCACAAGGCAAAATGGTTCCAAGTGGGCATCAGTTGCCAAGAATACAGCTTCCTCACTCTAGGCCATCCACCATGTTGACGGTCTCTGTGACTATAGGTCAACAGGCTACTGATGGAGACAGAATCTTGTTTAGGAAAATTCAAATTTTATCATGACCTCGATGGATAGCCAATCAAGATCACAATCCCAATTGTGATTTGCTGCAACCAGTGCCATCCAAGCAAGCGGCGATAATCTTCACCTACATGCTCCATGTTGAGAACTACTAGGAAAATCAAGAATGGTTCATTGGCAACCTCCATTAGGACTGATTGGTGGATGTCGAGTGGCTGTACTCTTTGTTGGTTTGCCATGAGAACTAGGAATGTGGTTAACTCCCAATTCATTAACCTAAAATCTCTATAGTTGACATCATAACAATGTTGACCCGATTCTCAAATCTAAGAGAGATTATCAGAATTGTAGGGTTGGACAATGGACTTGAAGGGACATGTACCTTTCAAACTTCTTCCAATGTGAATGCAATCAATGCAGCTACTTCAGGCTCCGACAAGGCTGGCCAATCTAGTTGGATTATCTTCAATAAGTGGTCCTTGAATGCCGGGACCAAACTCAATAAATCTCCTAGTGGGATGGTAATGAAAAGTGGACTTCATGAAGTTTAGGTGTTTTGATTCATTTGGAGTCACATGTGCTAAGGTCAAAGCCTCAGCTTAGTGAGCAAGTTGGTTCCCTTTCGCCCTTGTAGGTTTGCTAGAATCACGAGTCAGCTACGAATGCAACATTGTAGTCTATACTCCGGTGGTTGCTTCTTGTCTTGGATGTGTAGGTGTCAGACCCAAAACCCGATGGTAGTCTCTACTATAGTATTGATGTTCCTATAGTCCCCTCCACTCCTAAGGGTCTGGAATCCAATATTGGCACAATAGTTGCAGATCTTTCAATGCAGTTGGTTATTTTTCCATCCACACTGCCATTTGGTGGCTCATTTAGCCTAGTAGGCTCCTATGGGCTTGTCATCTTTGCCTTTTGTCCGCTTGCCTAACCAAGTGCCCATGTTAACTTCTGACTTAAGGAGTTCTTTGATTTCCACCATGTTGATAGCTAGCAATTGAGTCTGGTCCTGACTCAACCACTTATGGCATCATATTACTAGGCCTTGAGACATTCAATCTCTATTGGCCTTCCTGCATACAAAAAAAACATTGTTTATTTGAGGGGTGATAATATCCTCCTATGTCTCCCTGATTTCTTCCTCCATGCCCTATGCTAAGAGATGGATAGTCTTGTTGTGTATAGGAAACTACAGGTATTGCAATAGTAGAGGGTCCAAGGTGATTCCAGCGAGCTAGCTACGCTCCTCTGTTGCCATGCCACGGCCCTATATTACCCATATACGGGGAAAACATCAGTGTTGTGAGTGGACATGTGGTAGATCCCATACCATCGTTGATTTAGACTACATTTAGTAGCCAAGTGACCCTAATGACTACGCTTGATACAGTAGAGGGCTTTAATTGCAATTTTTTGAGCACCCTTTAAGGGTTTGTAGGTCTTGTTCTTTCTCTTGAACTTAGTCAACTTATGGCATTCCTCGTCCTCAGGGTCCTTCTCCTCATTACTATTTACTTCCTCTATGTCTGAATTTGTAGTCATTGGGTTCCATCCAATGGGGTTTGTGTCAACAGTTTGGCCAATTTTTTACTTTTTTTAGTCTTGTATTTGGCCAAGAAAACCTCTACACAAAGTGCATGCTAGTAGAAATAATCTAAGTCATGACTGAATAGGTCTTCCATAGCCATTTCTTTATGCATTTTCCTATTTAAGCCTTGCACATACAGGGAGTGAAATATTTTGCAATTCGGTTGAACATGCTAGGACATTTGTCCTCTCAAGACTTTAAAATGAGTTGTATGGCTCTAGATTGTGGCCATATCTTGTTTTAGTCTATGTAGTTGTTCAAGTTTTTGGGCATCAATCCAATCTGGCTAGAATCACGAACAGGTTTTGGCATTGTTAAATGTTTTCCATTGTTTCCCAGTTGTTTTCTATAGTGAGCCAAGCTGCCACCTCTTTTTGCATTGATGACTCAAACACAGCCACCTTATGGGTTGGATCCACTTAGGTGAGAAAATGGACCATGTATGCCACTTCAAATTGCCTAAGGAAGGCATTCGAGTCCTCATCTGGTGAGCAAGCAAACTCCAAACATTAAATCCATGCCTGAGCAGCCATACAAGTATTAACTAGGATATCACATGACAGAATGGGTAAAACTACTACTGAGTTGGCTGACGCAAAGAGTTGCCCTGGTAGCTTTAATAGTGTGACAAGGGTGATTGGTGGACTAGGATGCACATCCCAAGATCTACAGAGTGTGAGTGCTATTTGTTGGGATGTGGAGTGGACTATTCTGCTTGAAAGTTTTCATCGTTGAGAAAGAAAGTTTCCTTAGGAGATAGAATCCAATGCCGATACTCATGCCTAGATCATTGTGAGAACATAGAGTGGGCATCCTTGGACAGGACCTTGCAAGCATGTGCAGATGCAAATTATCATGCATAGAAAGGACTAGCATGGTCACCATGTGTAATCAGGTCTAAATTACCATGGTCGCGAAGTGCAAACTAGTTGCACTAGTTCTACGTAATAGTAGAGCCTTTCCATACCCCAACTCGACATAGGGGTATGCTAACATTTTTGACTTAGCTACAAAGCATACCAACAAAAATAAGCACCATACTAAGCTATTGAGACAAGAAATTCATGCCAAAAAGTGAATGCTCATATATTCTAAAAAATGTATACAATGAATAGATGATGGCATACATCGAATACGGAGTTCATCTATAAAGTAATCTATTCATGTGAAACAAATGGCAATGGATTGGACTACTTGATCACTACTTGCACAATAGTGGATGATTACAAAGTGTCCATTAAGGTTTAGAAAGGGTCGGGACCCAAAAATCAGGTTGAAGGAGGAAGTAAAGAGGAAGACAAATGGATGTGAAGTCAAGAGGAGAGGAACAAGCTCAAGATAACAGAGGGTGAGTCCATTTTAAAGATGACTTGAGGGGTAGAAGGAGTAAACGCTAAAGACAAAGGAGGAGGAGGAGAAGACCATAGCACTTCTTCCTTGATCATTTATAGCTTGTAGTACCTATGCTATCATAAAATCCTTCTATCGTAATCCTCAGCTAAGTCATTGCCTTTCATTACTGCACCGTTATAGCCAGAGTTGATGACCCCTTTTTTCCTTCCATGAATGCTACTTCGTGTTGCCAATCAAGTTGTTCTATGATTAACAGGTGGCTCTATCCACCCATGTGCTTCCACTATGAAGCTTGGATGGTGACCTAGATAGAATCTAGATAAAGAGTCTAAGGCTAGCTAAAAGAACTCTAACTAGGCAAAGATAGATTATCATGGTTTTGTGGGGTTCTCCCTTTTATAGCCCATGAAGGTGGTCAAGTTGGCTTGATGGACATACTCTTAACCTTTTCTGTATCAGGGAATTACCATAGGGTTGGGAACTAGCCCGCTTTTATTACAACCAAGAATGACTGTCAAAACTAAGAAATTTCAGCATGCAAAATCAGCTCCAAATGGTTGCCAAACAATAGGCATACATTCCCCTAACATGTAGGCATCATATGGAACCAACCGGGCATCAAATGACAATGTCGGGCAAGCATAAACATCAAATGTTACTGTAGCACTGTTATAAACTGCTTGTGGACTGTTATGATAGTCCCAAAACATTGCTAAATCAGACCATAAGCAATGTCAATGCTCAAACCTTCGATACCAAGCATCAAAGCATATGGAAATGCCTCAAATGAAGCCTGTTTAAGTGCCCAATGGCCTGGAGCTTGAGTAGTATCCTATATTGCAGATGGAGACCAGCCTAGAATCAGGCGCAAACAACGTGGACAGGGCTGGAGTGGCTGCTAATCAGCGTGGCCATAAAAGGGGTGGTAGGGGGCTTGAGGAGTGGCCAATGGTGGCCCACAATGAGCCCCAACAAATCTCTTCCAAGACCAAGTGAGATACAAGAAGAGAGAGCTTCAATGGTGGCTGCCCCTTTCTATTCACAGCCTGTGTGACCTGAAAACAATACAAAACCCTGTGGAGAATGAAGCAATACCTCTGATGTAATGCCCTGAAGGTGCCCAACAATGCCGAGAAGAAGCTCGGGAAGCCGGGGAGTGAGAAGGAGTCGGATATGGCTGCCGGGAAG
The DNA here is from genome assembly GCF_053477565.2 of Lygodium microphyllum. Lineage (NCBI taxonomy): Eukaryota > Viridiplantae > Streptophyta > Polypodiopsida > Schizaeales > Lygodiaceae > Lygodium > Lygodium microphyllum. The sequence goes on from NC_141138.1 coordinate 92,159,433, forward strand.
GAGACCCAATGTGAGTGGGGAGGTGATGGGAAGCTGAGAATGCCACAAACCAAGCTCAAGAGTCGGGAAGCCGAGCTTTGATACCAGTTGAAAGGTGAGAAGGATCGAAGCTTGCACTCAAGAGGTATGGCGGGAGAGCAAGAGCAAGAAAGAGAGAGACAAGAAATGGGAACTCCAACAATCATAATGTGTGACCAGGCCTTCCTTTATTCAAACTGTCACTAAAAGAATAAAGAATAAAGTGACAGTGACGAGTGCCCGCCACCTGCAGTGTGCAGTGGCGGTGACTGTCAATGTAGTAATACACGGGCGGCTAGGCGGAGGCGCCTTTACCCCCAACAATGGAGCGGTATGCAGCCCTCCTATGATTACTTGAGGATGTTTGGCTGCCAAGCATCTGTACATATGCCACATGAGCCTATGTCACGTAGATGTATCCTCCTTGGTTATGGAGATGGTGACTTTAAGGCCTGCAGATTATGGGATTTGGATGCCCAACAGGTCATACGCAGCCGTCATGCTGTCTTCTATGAGACGCATACACCTCTTAGCCCTCTTGATGAGCATTCAGTATGCTTTATGGCTGATTTTACAGCAGCTATAGTGCCATTACATCAAGTTGTTTATGCTGAAAATGAGGCACTTATTGGCCCAGATGATGTAGCTATGCATAGCAGTCAGGGTCAAGATGTTGGTGATCAGTTGCTAGACCCCTTGCAAGCTCATGAGAGCCGTTTTCTTGTAGTTTTGCAGGCTAGACAGCCAGCCATATGTCGGTCTTCCGCTTCATTGAGGCCACATGTAGTCTTGAGACCCCGTTGGATGAGTGTCCGGGATGTTGGCCCTCTTTCAGTGATTGACTCTGGAGAGTTTGACTGCTCTCCGCTGTCTTATATACACCATGCTGATGCCATGCGCGACTCTGTTGCTTTACAGCCATGCATTGATGAGTTGTGTTTGCTTCATGAGAAGCGTTCTTGGATTGCTCCATTGTATGGAACTGCGGGATCGCTTATCTCCTGAATGTCATGGACTCGGGGATGCTTGACTCTTCTTCTGCAGAGGTTCCCGACACTTCTTGCACAGCTCGCTTTCCGATTGGGCGTTGGGTGAGATGTTATGATTCCTCACCTTGTCTTTTTTTTCTTTTCTTTTCTTTGTTTTCACTCCCCAGCCACATTGGCCTTTTAGTAGGAGGTTGTTGGGGTAAAAGGCCTCTGGGCCTACCCGTGTATACTGTGACCGCCCATTCTTTATTCATATATAATATGATAGTGCAATAAGTATGTCAGTTCAGTTTGATAGCTCCTACATTGTGTGTGCTCTTTCTCTCCCGCATCTTCCTCTTCTCCTTCTCCGCTACCATTGCATCCCCTTCAATGTTAAATGAGGTTTCTTCTCTTCAAAAAATAATACTTTCTACATCTTGATGGGTGTCCATATAGGTTGTCGTACCCTATCACGATTGCATTTTCCTTACAAATGGTGGCCTACTCAAAATTCTCAGCCTTGTCTATGCTATCAACTATTGCTTATGTGTTAACCTTGAAGTTATCCTCAAACGACTAGAATGTTTCTATGTATTTCTTCATTTTCTTGATGGGATTTCTTTAGTGTTGTTTGATTCTTTTCTAGATGTTGGTCATCTATCCTACATACACATTGCCATTTTTCTTACATCTTATGTTGTAGATGAAGTACTTGCTTTTGTGTCTCTACGGTGGCACTTCTAGACTGGCTCGTGGGTTTTGGTTGCAAATGGTGCCAAATGATATGGAAGTACTTGAGATGGTGCAAGACTTGCAATGGTT